>NW_011333040.1:4098300-4139031 GCF_000735185.1 Notothenia coriiceps
CTGGGAGTTATATCGGCGATATTTTCGGTACTATCTAGAGAATTACGAGACAGACATCTGCTGACGAGCAACATTACGAAACGTTCGGCGACGTTTGATGTACTGCTAGTAGACGCCTAAGGGGACGACACCCCTAGCATGCGACTAGAAGCGGAGCGGTGCGACGAAGAGACCTGAGCGAGACCCTGACAGCCAATAGAATAGTAGTAACATTTGTCTACAATCACGGTCAGTACGGTAGTGTCACAGAATTACGCACGGCCAAGAGAGACGTCGCGACCGACAAGTTAGCGTGGAGCTGAAGCGAAAAGGGGAGGTCTGCGGAAAAGGAGAAGGGGACCTGATGGGTGAGTGGCTCGACTGCAGAGGTATAAATGCATAGGCACAGATTGATAGACGAATGGGACTCTTGAAAGTTGTGTGCAGTTCCTCCTTTCGCGGCCTATAAGATCTACTTCCCGTGTTTGTAGTAGTCCAGTTTACTAGGTAAGAAGCGGTCTGTAGTACGGAGTTACTATTTTTCCTTTCAGTGTGTGTGGAAACAACCCCCCAGACTAGAAATTTGGTCCACAGGATTGAGTCCGGGCCCCGGTTAGGCGGGCACTGAAGTAAAGTACACGGGGTGTTCTTCGAACGTTTCTTGTTATGCAAAAATATGCCAATGTCGGCTAATGTCTTCGTCAACGGGTATTTCGATGTACAGGGTGTACGTAGTTTAGCAGCCGTCCACTCAAACAAATGTGAGGGAAAAATCGGTGCACACTAAAAAATTGGATGAACAAAGAAGTTCTTAAACCAAAAAGAAACATTTTATACACTGTAAGACGGGCTAACAAGGTCGCCTCGCACACAACTTGCCAACTTTTCCAATAAGACGACATCTAGCACAGAAGAGTGCTCTAAAGTTAATACTTCAATAATGGCTATAGGGAGTAGTTGTTGGTTAACGATATACAAATATATAAAAAACATGTCTATGATGTGTTTTGCTCAAAATACCAAACAGATCATGCATTTTAGACATCCCTCATACCCCTCTGTTTCAGGCCTGTTAGAGAAACACTGATTTGGGGTCCTTAGCTTGAAAAAAATAAAAAGAGGAGGCGGAGCTTGTGCCTACTCAGGATTACCCGGCAGATACAGCTAAATGCTGCCGTGATTAAACGCCATCATGTTCTGAACCACATCAAGGATTATCTCTGAAACAGTATGGAGCTCAAAGGCTTTCTCTCTTGCCGGTTATACCACAAGGTGATTTCCTTTTTATTTCCTGCTTCTTCACACACATGCTCTCCAGTAGAGGTTAGCTCTGAGTGTTAGCGATGCTAATGTAAACACCGACCATATTACGTCCAAAACAGTCGGTCATTGTTTCTGATAGCAACGTTTCTGATAGTGCTGTGGGTCCGCCACCGATATTACGTCATATCGGACGCAAATCTGGATCAGCTCCGTTGTACCCCCGTTTTTAGAGATTTAGGTACGGAGGAAAAGAGAGAGGGTTTTATTTTCTGACGCTGCGTGAGTTCCCCGACACACCGGGGACACATATTTATGCATAAAAGACATCAAAAAGTGCATGTTGCATGATAGGTCCCCTTTAAAACATAACAGTAAGGATTTGTATATGATATCATAATACACTGTATGCTCACGTGTAGATGATCCTCCCTTCATTCATATTTATAGCATTATGTTTGACTCAAACGTGAGTCATGAGTACTACAACACACACACACACACACACACACACACACACACACACGCACACACATGCTTAATGAGATCCTGCTGACACCCTGCACCTTTACCTCAGCATGTGTGTCACACTTTATCTTCTCCCGTAAACACACACACAGCACATGCTAATGAGATGCAGGAGACTTTAAGGTCAGAGGGACGGGTCACTTTGTCCGGCTCAGGCATTTTAATCTGTTCTTACAACAAAGTGAGAAAGAAAGAACGGATATAGACCACACGAATGATAACACTGATTGATTTTTTTCTTAACCTTGCATACCGGCAGTTATCGCACACTTAACGAACTCAGCGCAGATTCAGAAGCGGGAGGATTTAGCCGTGTAAGCACATTCCTCGTGGAGATCAGCAACACTTCAGCTACCTGTCTCTCTGAGAAAGAGGTTAACTGCTCTCACCTCTTCTTCTCTGCTCTGTGGAAACCAGAAGTACACATAAGATAGAGTCTCTTGAGTTATTTATACGGCTGCTGTGAGACAAAATACACCTCAATTTCTTTATCTACTCTCACACATACACACTCTGCGGTCTAATTAAAATCATCTCATCCCTCGCCAGCCTTACCCATCCATCTCTCCCCTATCTAATCCTCTCTCCTGCCCTCTCTTTATTGGTGATTTATACTTTCTACCGCCCTTTTCTCTCCATATTTCTTCCTCTCTACTCTCCGTCTCCTCCCCTCTACTCTCCTATCCCCCAGATGGACATTATCGGAGGGAATAGCGATTGATTTGCTTCTACTTGCTTTCCTCTGTTCTCCTGTCAAGGCTGTTTCTCTTATCTTGGCATTACAATTTCCAGAGAGGCAAGAACACATCACTCCTTTGACAGAACATGTCCTTGTGAGGTCCCTTACCTCAGCTTTTACTTTTATGTCTCTCTTTCTAACTATGTTGGGCAAATGGAAATAGATTTCTGCTCCTTCCACCTCTTTCTTTTTTCCTTTTACAGCAAGTTCATATTAATCCAAAGTATCAAATAATTCCCACCAGTGCTTTAATCCAAAACACTGTAAGAGCAAAAGCTATAGTCATGACTCAGAGTTGAAATCCAAGTATTATGACTTAGCTGTATGCTTCTTTGACGCATGAAAGAGAACTTGTATCCAAGAGTGCCACGAGTACATGATTTTTTTATCTCCTCTCTTCGCCTTCACTCAGACTACAAGCGTCCAACAGCAAAAACCTCACAAAAACGTTTCTCCACCCTCAGATAAAGTACTTATTTCTGGATGAAGTACTTTCGGAAACTTTGGCCCAGACCCTGAAATAGCTTCCGTACTTCAGCATCCTCTGAGATGAAAGACATATTTTATTCTAGGACTGTTCTTTCTAAAAGTTCCCGCCGGGGAGAGTTTAAACACTTTCCTTCATCCATCTTCTCTGCTTTTTCTCAAGCTTCTCTATCTCCTCTCCCTTGAGCTCCATTAGTTATCTCCTGATGGGTCATTAACTATTAAACACCAGAGAGAGGGAAAAGGAGAAGAGGGGCTTAGTGAAAGGTTTGTGTCTAGTTTGCAATAATAAATGGACATTGGGGGATGACATCAGAGGAAGTGATAAGTGGGAATCACAGTGCTGCTGCTTTCTGTCCTGTGGCGTAAGGCGTATTATACCGAGAGATATTTACATTTACATTTAAAAAAAATCCAGACAAACAACTAATTTCAGAGCACTACACAGGCTGCTTTTTTTCTGCATACACAGTTCACATCCAAAAGTTCAGTTCAGCCCCTTCTTCTTCCCCTCAGGAAATCAGTGGCAGGCCTTCTCATCCAGTCGAGCTTAAGAAGGGTTTTGGATGATCCAGAGACAGTAAAGCCCTCAGATGACACCAGGCTCAAAGACGCTTCAGAGTCTGAGTCGCAGAGGCCATACTGTGGTTTAATTTATTGGGGTGTTGCTGCCACCTAGTGGTCATAGACTGGCTGGAATGTACTCAAGGTTCAACGCTTTTATTGTTTTATTTATTTAAATGATCAGGTCACAGGCTCCTCCAACAGTGCAACACAATAAAACAGATAATAGTGGAAGTAAATCAAATAAAATTGAATATAATAGAAATTGTGCAGAATAGTCTATATACAAGTAATTCAAATATTGATATATATTATATAAGTTATAACCAGATGAATGTTATGGATGTTGTTTCAAAAGTTCAGGTGTTTAACAGTCTTATTGCCTGTGGGATGAAACTGTCCCTGAGTCTGGTGGTTTTAGTCCGGATGCTGCGGTACCGCCTGCCAGACGGCAGCAGACAGAACAGTTTGTGGCTGGGGTGATGGGGGTCTTTTATAATCCTGAGGGCTTTCTTCCTGAGCCGCTGGGAGTAAAGGTCCTCCATGGATGGCAGCTCCATCCTGGTGATGTGCTGTGCAGTTTTCACCACCCTCTGTAAAGCCTTACAATTGAGTACCAGGCCGTGATGCAGCCAGTCAGGATGCTCTCTATGGTTCACCTGTAGAAGGTCAGGATCCTCTCTACGGTGCACCCTTAGAAGGTCAGGATCCTCTCTATGGTGCACCTGTAGAAGTCGCAGAGTATCCTGAAGTACATGTTGAACCTCCTCAGCCTGCGGAGGAAGAAGAGCTGCTGTCGAGCTTTTTTGGTGATGGTGGTGGTGTGAAGAGTCCATGTCAGGTCCTCAGTGATGTGGACACCGAGGAACCTGAAGCTGCTGACTCTCTCCACCGTAGTCCCATTGATGGCGATGGGGGCGTGTCCCTCTCTCTGTTGCTTCCTGTAATCCACAATCAACATCGAGCAATGATTTAGAAAACATGTACTACACTATGTCTTACAGGGCTTTTTATCATAAATATAGAATGTAGATTAAACAGCCTCAGATTAGATTAGATTCAGGGAAGACATTTTGTCTTGTCACAGTAATTTCAAATTATTTATAATCACATGCGCAGCAATTACATTGAAGCAGTCGTTGGCAACAAAATACAGTATATTGTTCATTAAATATGTAAGAAAAATCCTTATGCCAATAGAAATTGAGCAAAATCTCAGTGTAAATAAAGAAAAGGTGATGGCTGTTGTGATTTCAGGCCTGTTTAGTGTCTGTAAAGTTTACCTTAAATTCTCTCTGCAGACTCTCTGATGTTGGGGACGGAGGTGGACCTGCAGCGGGTGGAGAACAGCGTGTTCGCCATGGAGACGGTGTTGAAGGCGTGGCTTCAGGAGCAGGGGGGAGACAGAGAACACCTACACCTGCTGCTGCCCAGCCCCCTGGATAACCCCATTCCAGGTGGAGTCACTGCACACAAACACATGGCATGTTACAATAAAACCTGATTGATTTTCTTAATTAATTAAAGATATATTTGTCACCTGTTCAGTGTGTGTAAAGTGTGACATGCAGGAGCGTCTCATAAGCCCCGCTCTCATCCCCCTGAGCCCCAACCTGGGCGTGAAGACAGAGAGCGTCCGGGACTTCCTGCCCGTCACTAAGGGATCAGCCAATCAGAGCCAACCGCCACGGAGACTGAAAGTAATCAAGTAAGAGCCAGGGCTGCAGGGACATTAGAAAGGCTGTTGCTTTCAACTCAGGTGTGAAATTAGGTCTGCATTAAGTGAAGGAAGGATCAGACGTCCTCCACCTCTCTTAAAGTAAAAGCCTCGTCACACCCTGATTGACAGTTAGCTAATGTGAATTCGGAAAGGAAGTGAAAATAAGTAACAAATAGTGAGCTATTCCTCCATACTGACACTGTTTCAAATAGTATTTTAACAACTGGCTTATACATGCATTGGTAGAAACAGCTGACATCTTATCTCTCACAAACACACACCTTTTCAGTGTATTCCAGTAAACACACTGATGATAGAAAGTAACATTCAGGTCAAAACTAGTTGAACAGTTTCTTCCCCCAAATGTTTGTGTGGACATTAAAATCAAGCTGGAAGACGGCGGTCGAACCGCTAACAACCTCAGCTTGCCAACAATGATGTCATTCTTCCTCATAATGATTTGTGTGTGTGTGTGTGTGTGTGTGTGTGTGTGTGTGTGTGTGTGTGTGTGTGTGTGTGTGTGTGTGTGTGTGTGTGTCTGTCTGTCTGTCTGTCTGTCTGTGTGTGTGTGTGTGTGTGTGTGTGTGTGTGTGTGTGTTAGAAAGAGATACTGTGAATTACTGTGAATGACTGGAAAGTAACTAAGTACATTTACCCAAGTACTGAACTATCAGGTACTTGTATCTAGTACATTTCGGAAGCAAATTATATACTTTTTACTACATTACATTTTTTTTGCAGACGTATTTACTATTGACTTTATAAATTCAGATGTTGGCATGTATTAATTAATTGGCTGCAATTTTGCTAAGGAGTTTCTTGAAAAATATTTCACAGTTTATGTTTCTTAAATGTGAAGGTTTGCTGCTTTTGCTTTTTTTTAACAATATTTTTAAATATTTAAAATGTTTTGAGTTGTTTCTGCATGAGTACTTTCACTCCAAATAATTTAGGTACAATTTCACACTTGTACTTAAATACTTTACTTAAGTAACATTCCCGATGCAGAACTTTGACCTGATATTGAGTATTTTTACAGCGTTGTATTAGTATTTTTACTCAATACTTTTTCCACCACTGTAAACATATCATTCCTTGTGAACAACTCATATCCCTGCATGTGTGCATGTGTGCTCCACAGGTGTGACCTCCCACTACGTCCTGCAGCCCTCCCCCTCCCTCTCCCTCCTCCTGAAGCCGGTGGTCTCCAGAGAGCTGCTGCTGCCCTGCTCCCTGCCCGCCCCCCCTCTGGAGCCTGCAACCGACGCCCTGCACACCGTACAGGTCAGCTGACCGCAGCTCATGGCAACACATTACAGAAGTACACAGGCAGAACTCAAAAAGCAGAAATAGACTCATTTGAATAACCGTTGTGAAAACTGATCCCAGGAACACATGGGAAAGCTATTTCACTGAGGTAGTGTCTGCACAAGCAGAAAACCACCTGGAGACACAGTATAAGTACACATTTATAGATGATATGCAGTTATAATGACACAGATGGACGTATGAATGTATGTGTAAGAAATACAAGTCTCACAGTACGTTTTAAAGACACATACTACCAAAAATCAATAGTGTTGTTAGGGATTTTTTTTTTTTCCTCTTTCATATTTAATGATTTCATCACGGTAAAATAAAATGTAAATCCTCAAATTGACCATATTGGATTTAATTAGTCTTTTTTTTTATTAAATCAACTTTCTTTAATCGATATAACTCCCTTAATTAACATTAGCATAATATTTTTTTCTCAACATAAACAATTATTTGAAGTTTGAATAATATTTCAGTACAAAATATCTCTCAGGATATTAAATATAATTTAGGCAGAATATGGCCTTATGTGTATGAAGCTCCGTGTCCTAAACCGAATCTAAGACAATCAAATGTGTTTGTTTCTTATGTCAGGGATGTCTCTCTCAGCTGGATGAGGAGTGTGTGTTCAACCCCCTGTCTCTGAGCAGTAACCTGTACCAGCACCTGAGGAGCAGAGGAGCGTTCTCACAGCCTCGATACCCATACAGGTAGATGAAAATATGATGCAAATAAATCTGTGTGGCCTTTGTATGGGCTCAGAACAGTCTCATAATACACACATGCACACAGAAGGATTCAAAAACTTGTATTTCATGATCCGCAAAAGGATTCACACTTGTATTTCCGGATCCACACTTGTGTTTTTCAATGCACACACAAATGTGTTCCGTTTCATATACATGTAAATAAAATCCAAATACAGAAAAAAGTTTTACATATGTATTTTTGATCCACACATATTTGTTTGTTTGATTTTATTTACATGTATATGAAACAGAACACATTTGTGTTTGCATTGAAAAACACAAGTGTGGATCCGGAAATAGAAGTTTGAATCCTTCTGTGTACATGTGTGTATTATGAGACTGTTCTGAGCCCATACCTTTGAGATCATTTAACATCAGTGTCATTACCTGGATGTAATGGGAGTGAGGTCAATGATGAGTTGATATCTGATGATTGTTGATTCCAGGCTCCAGACAGCGGCACCCAGAGAGCAGGCTCAGTCAGCAGAGGGGGCTAAAGCCAGCAGACAGCAGCGACAGGTAACACAGAAACACACACACACACACACACACACACACAGCTTTATGGCAGTGTAAAGGTCAGGATGTGGTGCTTATAGAAATTAGCACCAACCAAATTTCAACATGGGTGAACACGAGCAATTTGACATAAAGAATATTTGTATAAACCTCATTAATATTATTTGCTTTACTAACTTCCTCCTCGTGTCTGTCTCCTATATTTACTCAATAGAGGGCAGTGCTTACTATGCAGAAAATTCAGAGCATTATTACATGAACATAAACAAGGCCTATGTAATATGTAATCAGATGTATTTATTAGTTTTCTTCTGACTTAGATCAGTAATACGAACAGGTAGTCTTCCTTTTTGTCTAGGAGCGCACAGGATTTACTAAAAATCTTTCAAATACTTTACCTCATGACAGTTTTACCAATTTAATATTACAACAAAATGAAATGCTTATGAGACAACAACAAACAAGCTAGTTAAAAAAAACATCCATATACAAATATACTTGCATTAGATTTATGGTCAAACCTGCCATCTCTCTTCCAAGGGGTTCTTTTACTTCACTTTTTTAATTGTATCACAAATAAAACATAATTGCAATAATATAAGTATGAATAATTACAAATATCTCCTCTTTAATTTGTATATTCAACGGGGGAAGGGGCAAAGCAGGCATAAAAATAGACACATCAGGACCAAAATATAATTGAAATATTGGATAATTTGAATAGTTATTTAAATGAACTGTGAGATGTTAAGCGAAAGAATGTTAAAGACATCTGGAACGTGACAAGGAGACACACTGATTTTATAAAAGAAGTCACAAGATTAAAAGTTTGGGAACCACTGGGTAATCTTTAACCACGTTTAGTATTTTTATAAGATGACCATGAGTTATATGTTTAATCAGAAACATAACTAAAGTTGTAAAATAAATGTTGTTCAGAGTTAAAAGTCCAACACCTCATTCTGAATTTCAGTGCAATATAACTTTATCAAGCAGTGTCAAATGTTATCAATGTAGACTGTTTTTCAGAAGACTGGTAATAAATGAACTACCGAGAAACAACTTCTTGACGTTCACATCACTTATTAATATTTAATCCGTCCCCGTTTTACGTCATTTCAGCCAGAGGCCCACTGTGAGCGGAGTGTAGCCATTGGCAGTGTGACTCATCAGGTTGATAAGGCTGCTGACATGCAAATAGTTCACTACAGCGGCGAAACACAGAGAAAATTTTCTTCCGCTCTGCTTTTGTTTCGTTCTGTTCTTTGGCACACTCTGTTTGTATTCTTATCATAATGTTTGTACATTTGTACCAATGTATGTCTCTGTTTCCTGTCTTAATCTCTCATGTTCCACAAACATATCCTCTTCTCTTTTTATCCCACTCCTTGTTTTCTTCTTCTTTCTTATAAAACCAACAAGTGATATTAGCATACAACAGATACAGGAATGAGATAGCATCTACCTCCACAAAAGCCAATGGGATTTGACCACTTTTTTTTGTCTTTTGAAGCACAAATGCACTTGCCAAAGGTACAAAGCTAATGTTAAAATGCTAAGAACAAACTACACCACTGACTTCCCGTTACTAACACTAAGCTAACGGTGGGTTACTGTTCAGTGTGATGAAAACAAGAAGTCAACTTGTATCTGACATCAGCCTTTTTTAAGACACTTTACAGCTTCAACATTCACGTGGAAGTAGGTATTTCCTGTCAAAGAACATAATGTGAAAGGCTTGTGTTAACCACAGTATTTATTTCAGGCATCTAACCCAAAACACATACAAAAGCCCTTTGAATTCAAAACGAAAGGAACCAAAAGTGTTAAAACGGTGACTAATTTCCAGGTTTTAGGACTCATCTCTGCAGTCTCTATTATTCAATCAAAGATTTTCATTTCAATCTTTATTTCGAACAGATTAAAAAAATAACAAATAACAAATGTGAAAAACAGAATAGCGTATTGTTAAAATACAGTATTTATCCACATTCATGATAATATTTATATATTAAAAAAAAAAAAGTCTTCAAATTAATAATAATAATAATAATAAAGATAACAATCTATACTAAATATCATTTTGAGTAGAAAACCTGAAATATAAGTGTGTGTTGTCTTCACTCAGCCACAAAACCAGGGGCGCCAACTAGGAATGAGCAACAAGGTCAGAGCCACTGTGGCCCCCCTGCCCTCTGCCTCCTCCCACACCTCCTCCTCTTCCTCCCTGGGACCTCCTCCTGCGAAGGCCTCTCGTGGGGCCCTGACTCTCCTCAGCAGCAGCAGCAGCAGCGGTGGGGGGAACCAACAGGCCCCGGTCCCCTCTCGTCAGGAGGAAGACCATGATGATGAGTCCATGGTTATACAGTAAGAACACTGGGGGGGGGAGAACCTTCCACTTCAAAGGGCTTTCCAGTGAACTACGGTAATGCTTAGTCAGGACATTTCGGTAATCGGTCCCCATTGAAACGTTGGTGAGTCATCAGGCAGCTCATAAGGGCTTTAATGACTTTAAAGGAGGGAAACACACACTAATGTGTCTGTAAATACACACAGAACACACACACTGGTTTCCTCTGTTTAATCTCACCACAAGAATAGCTAGATCTGATTTTAACCACCCTCCGTGCATGAGTGTGTGAGAAAGGAAAGTCTTTACATCGCTGAGGCAAGAAGAACTTCCAAAAATGAACAATGAACGAGGGAAGAAAAGGTGAAAAGAGGGGATACTGTAGGACTATGGAAGCCTGGAGGAGTCAGAAATATTGAGGCAACAACTAAATGTCCATATTTCATCACCCACTTACACACAGCTACTAAAGAAATCTAGAAAGAGGTTGCAAAATGATGCATAATACAGCCGCTATAGTAGAGATGGACTTATAGAAAACACACATATGCACATTCCATTTCCATTTTGCCCTTAAGCCCCGGCCCGAACACAGCTTCAGTGTTTTAATGAGACAGAGAATAAAGCAGCAGACAGAGGGGCCTCTCTGCTCTCCGTCACCCCCACAGCGAGCTCCCTCTCTGGGGGTTGAAAGGCAGCGTGAGGGGGGCGGATGGAAGGAGCACAGACCAGAAGTCTTTTTTTTTTTTTTTTTGTAGTATGTTCTTTAGATTTGACATCATATGGTTTGAACATTTCCCATTGTGGGTGTGAGATTGTTAAAAGTATACTAGTCAAACATATTCACGATCATACGCACTTATTGGTGAGTCAGACACTCCCTACGTCACTATTATTAATTTATTCTTCGTCATGGCGCTTGGTCACACACTTAATCAGTGTCCCGCCATTCCACCCCCATGTTGAACCTTATAACACTCGAGACTACTACCAGCGGCGAATGACTTCCTGACGTTGTGATGTCACAGGACTTCCTTATTCGTGGAATTACATCCACAACGACCCTTTTGTCTCCGGGGAGAATTTGACCGGACCTCCAAAGTTGCCCACTGACATTTTATCCACTTCTCTCTTCGCCGTCTCCGTCCGTATTCAACACTTTCTTATTAATCACCACAAACTCAGAGACATCGAGTGTGTGGATTTTGTAAATGTGTTCAAATAGAGCCGCTCTGTCCGCCTAAAGGTCAAAAGGCCGAAGCCAAAGGACGACCGACTCCTCGTTAAATGTCAAACAAGAGGGGCCCTATCTGTGTTTGCAGATTAATTCTAATGTCTTGTTGTTGAGGACATTTTCAGGTCTTCAGGTTTTTTTTAGCCGTTCTAAGAAAAGTTCTTTGTTCATTGTTGTCTTTACGCCTCCACCACACAAACAGCCTTATCTCACATTGCTGACTCATTGTTGTTCCCGTTCAGCTTTCATGTTGTGTGTTCTTTGAATTGAGCTGTTGTTTGTTCACTATGTAAGTTATTTAAGGATCTTGTATGTCCGACATATTTATTAAACTTCTCTCAAATTTGTATTTTAACATTGTGTATAAGTGTGGATTAATAAATTGTATTTATTTCCTCTACTGAAACTGCAACAGCATTTTTGACTAAGTCTCAGCTTCTATATCAGGATAATATGATTGCTGTGACTTCCTGCTTTATAATGTACCATTTCCTCCTCTGCAGAAGGAGAGAAAAACTCTGTCAGACTCTCTGTGTCTCCCAAACTGATACACTGTCTCTTTCCTGTGATTGTCCTCTCAACGACAGCACTGAGACGAACTCAGCAGGATCCCAAAAGAGCCACAATTCACACACAGGGAACAGGGAACAGGCAGAGAATGGTCGGCCAGAGTGAGAACAGAAAGAGGAAGTGCTTTTCGGTGAGGAAGTGAGGAGGTGAAGTGAGGAGGTACAGGAGCTGAACTGTAATGTCAGATCTCTGAAAGTCCTGCGACCCAGAAAGTCTAGAAAATACTGGAAATCTCATTAGCTGATATGGATGTTCCAATCTAAAAAAGGCTCCAAAATATGTACACATGAACTCAGACTGGTCTAAGAAAACAGAGTACTTTACGCAAATAATTGAACCCCCTTAGTTTTGGATAGGCATCCCTTTAATTTGGAGGCAACGCAGCGACTATCTGAATGACGATCACTTCCTTCAGATAGCGCTGAGAACAGAGTGAATGAAATTCTCTTTCAGACACGCATGACTGGGAAGGTTTGCCCACACGCAGCTAAAAATAAAAGCCGGTGGTCTGCAGAGCGGAGAGGAAACCGGGCAGTTTCAGGTGCGTCTGATGGCAGCCGCACCAAAACTCTTTAGTGTGCGCAACACAAAAAGCTCATGTTTCTATTTTTCACGTCTGAACTTAAAAACAGAATGAGGAAATGCAGCTTAGTTTCAGTGTGTTTAATACTCAGAAGTGCAGCTGACAGGTGTGAAATTTGGTCTGCGTTTAATTTCTTGACATTTAAAGAACTACGTCACTTTTGAATATTTACTGTATTTCTCTAAATGCTGTGGCAACTAACATCACTCCTCATTCTAAGTGTTGCAGTAGCAGACTAATCATAAAACAAAAATAGCTGCTGATGTCTTTAAGGTAACATCATTGAGAAGTTACGAGGAGTCTTAGACTCATCAGTTAGTGAGATAACACTGGGTTTACATTACATCTGCTTCGTTTTTATAAAGCATATTTTAGCGTTGGGTGGCTTGTTTCATTGGCCATAAGCGAAGATAAATGTAGACGTAATTTATGTTTAGATAAAGTGTGGACCGAGTGACGGAAAGAATACACAATGGTGAGGATAAACAATCGACAGGAAGACAATGTGAGACATGAAGAAAGCAGCAGAACAGTGTGTGTGTGTGCGTGTGTGCGTGCGTGCGTGCGTGTGTGTGACATCTGCATGCAGAAATGCGGAGACCTCAAACCTGCAAATAAAACTGTCTGGCCAAATATAGCGTCATGTGGCTAGAAACAACACACACACACACACACCCACACAGGCAAGTGGAGCTGTGTCTGTTGAATTGTATCAAGCGTAGATGTATAAAAGCGGTTCATCGGTTAATTCACACTTTAGTAATGCAGTTGTGTGTCACGTCTGCAGCAACACATCTTGACATTTCGGCAAAAAGTGAGAAAAGTCACCGAAGTAGATGTGAAACCATGAAGTGCGATGTGCTTTCAAGATGAGGCGACAAACCTTGAGCACACAATCTCAAAGGAATGCACACATGGTGATATGGTAGCATCAGAGGAACGTCTGCAGACGCACAGTCCCCCCCCGACGCTCCGTACACTGAACAAAGTGGGCAGCAGCAGAGGGCTCTGTGTAGCCGTCACACACTCACCACCATTAGGAGGCCGTCGAGCTGCTCTGCAGATGTGTGAAAGGTCAGAGCAAACGAGGAAAGAAATGTGAGGAAAGGAAGGAACTAGATATTAACCACTTTTGAAAAGCTGTACCAACTTATAGTCTTTAAAAGGGGGACTCAAGCAAAAAATCAAAGTCTTATCACAGTTAGAGAGCCGTAAAAAATACATTTGTGCAATATAATACCGTTCTATAAGCTTGTCACTTACTTTTACACACTTTATAGTGCTATATTTTCCATTTCTTTTAGTGTCATGCTATCATATCTTACATGATCGTCATTTAATTTAATGTTTGTATGACTCGTGATTTTTTTGGTTTTTTTGCTGACCGGACCTCGTCTAATATACTTGATTGTACTTGTGCAAACCTGCAATAAAGTAAAAACGAAACAAACATGAAAAAGAGATGAAAAACTAGTTTCAAAACAATACAAATACTTATTGAATGGCTGAATGCTCCTTTCTATGAGCTGAATCACATTTGAGATAAAGCACATAACAGCTATTACAAAATAAATATTCCACTCGGTTCTACAAACACTGTTCCACTTTATGACTATAAAGTTGGGCAAAGTCTCCGCTTCCCCGACTGTAAAAGAGTAAACAGTGCTTTGGATATTCCAATGAGGAAGTGTTGAGCCATATTAAAGAAGTGCTGTTCTGTGTGCCTCTTTATCCTATGAGTTCACGCAGGGTTTAATGAGAAAGACAGAAGTTTGTCGTCGTTTCTGTTTTTCTTCCCCCGCTCTGTCTGAAAGAAAAGGGGAGGGGGGGACGAGTCAGGAAATATAGCCTAGATGTGTAATCAAGATACTTTTGGAGGACTTTCTGGACAGGAAAGTCCTCAGCAGCAGGTGGGTAAATAAAGAAAGGGGATAAAAAGGGATGATGGGATAAAGAGCATCAGTGACGGGAACATTCTGTACGTGTTATGCAAGACAAGCACACAGACAGGTTCATCCAGCCAGCATTCATCATGTCAGCATCTTTTCAGGTCTTTCTTTCTACTTCCTTAGTCATCCTCAGCCCAGGATAAACACCTCTTTTTCCATCCATCTTGTATTCCTGCCCTCCTCCGGTATCTCTCTGCAGTTGAAATGCACGACGTGTCCGACACAAACCAGCCGCCATTAACTGTCACCAGAGCAACCCAACAACAGAAATAATGCAGAGAGACAGAGAAAAGGAAGGAAGAAAGAGAGAAAGTCTTTGCTCTAAAAGGCTCCACTTGTAACGGTCTGATTAAGTGGTTGGAAACTGAGCGGAGTAACAAAAACAGAGCGTGGCAGAGGGAGGGAGGTGAGGTCACACTGTCCCGCTTCAAAACAGAAAAACACCTTCAAAAGATCCGTCTGATCGGCTCCTGATGGGACACACTCCTAGTTTACAGATCACCGAAGGACAAACATAAACGTTTTTGGAGCCATTTTTATTAATAGTTATATTTACAGACAGCACAGCTGTTTCTGACACATACACACTGACACATTGCCGGGGATTGTTAGCTTCATATTTAGTTTTTCTGTAATTAGAAACATAAAAGTTTCAATAATATTGTGTTGTGCAGGAAGTCACCTGTAATTTAATGACGACCATGTGACCCTCAGGACCTATTTATGACCCATTTATGTCTCACTTCCTTTAAAACAGTAGCAACAATGTTTTTGTATTTAATGCATCCTCAGATGCAACGACACATATTAGTGTCCTCGGCTGCAGATGTTGTAAATCTCCCCGCTCATTGAGAAGATGGATCAGTCCAGAATACACAAACAGAAAAAGCCAGCTCCTTTTGTTGAAGCCTCAAAGATACTCCGGACCTAAGCAGTGCAAAAACATGTTTCCTAGTAACTTCATAAGCACGGTGGATACTTTATAAAAAGGAGCCAAGCCACTCTCTCAGCTTGTTAAAGTGAAGCCTGCAGGCCGGGCTCCTTCTGGCACATCCAGACGCTGTGTGTGCAATGTGAGTTATAGAAAAGTGGCAGCTTCCCACCACACTGTGGCTTGGTACTCCAGTTATGGGTTTGACCATGCAAACACCCACTCTCTCTTTCTCACACACACACACACACACACACACACACACACACACACACACACACACACACACACACACACACACACACACACACACACACACACACACACACACACAGGGTGGCCCTTCCATAGTCTCACTCCATGCAGCCATGATCTTATAGTTGTGCTTTGATCTACTTCCAATAAATCGACATAATGATGCCAGTCCACATTTTGAAGAAATGTTACAAAAGCTGCAGGAATAAAGGCCACGACTGAGTGTTCTGCATTTGCACTTCTCCTCTTTTCACAAAGGGGATAAAGGTTTCGTCTGTTAGTCCTCGTGTCAGACGTCTCCCAGGTTGTCGTAGATGCATTCAGGTGATCTCAGCGAATTCCACGAGTCAGCAGGTGGAGGTTTCTTCTTTGACACTTTGCTGTACAGCTCCTGCCCCGTGTCCCCTCCCCCCCATAGATTGTTGTTGTTGTTTACATTATTGCCTCCATGTTTTCCGGGGGGCAGCGGCACCGGCTCCTTCTTCATCCTGCCGGGCTTCGGGCCAGTGAGGGGTTTGGGCCACCTCGGTGCAGGGGGTTGAGGCGTGCCACGGCTCTGGGCCGGCTGCGGGGGCGAGTGTTTGTGGGGGTCTATTGGCTTTGCATGCGAAGCAGTGCTGTAAGTTCCCTCCGGCCCTGAAGGGGCCGCCTCGTCCTTCCTCCTGTGGATGTGGGGCTCCAGACGGGCCTCGTCATAAATTGTCATCCCTGATTTACCGGTGGAGGCGCGGCCCTCTGGTTCGTCGTAGATGTGCTCCAGACGCGCAGCGGTAGGTGTTAAAGCTCCTTCTGTCTGACCTCCTGGGGGCCTCCTGTTGCTGTTCCCCCCTCTGCCCCCCCCCGCGGCTCCGTTCAGACTCAGCGCGCCCGTCTTCTGGCTCAGCTCCAGGCTGATCCGGTCATACACGTGCGAGTACAGGTCCGGCAGCTTCCTGCCTCCCAGGTGATGATCCCCTTGAACTCCCGGAGCATCATCTCCTGCTGGTCGGAGGCGGGGGGGGGCCACAGGGTGGGTGCTGCTCTGGCTCTGAGCTTTGATGGTGTCCACGGGGTCGGAGTAGAGGCAGTCTCCGGCGTGCAGAGGCAGGCGCACGGAGTCTGCCGGCTCAGAGTAAAGAGCTGCGTGTTCATCAGCACCTTTCGCTGCCACCTGACCTCTTGGAGACTTCGCAGGGGCCCCCCCACTTCCCATAACGCCCATTATGGCTGGAGGTTCTGGTAAACTCCTCCCCTTTAGTCCTGTTCCTTGCCCCCTCCCTCCTCCTCCTCCTCCTCCTCCCCCTCCATCTCCACCCTCTCTCTTCCCCAGCACTCCGTCAGCAGAGCCTGGTTTGCTGCCCCCTGAATCTCCGTCGGCCTCCCGGCTGCTGCAGCTGCTGCTGTCCCCACTTCCTGTTAGGCTGCTGGGGGGGGCGTTGCGTATGTGCTGCAGGGACAACGGGCAGTCGGGGTCGAAGTTGAGGGGGCCGCTGAGGTGGCGCTCCTCGGCCTGGACCTTCTGCGACTGGATGGCCTGGTCCACCAGCGTGAAGATCTCGTTGCCCTGCTTGGTGTCAAAGGTGAAGTTCCCGGGGCCTGAGTCGCAGCGCCGGCCAGCCTCGAAGGAAAACATCACCTAGAGAAGGATAGCAAGGGGGAAATGTTTTAGTGTGAAAGTGAGCATGACATATATATATATACACTGAGGTGTCTGAACAAAAGCCAGCTGAACTAATGGAGCCAGTCACACAAGTCGCTTTCCAGTCATCACTCATTTATCATTTTCCTGGCGCTCAGAGGAAGCCTGCTTCCTTCTCCCACTGAATTTCCACTTTTCTCAGCATATCAATTGTATTACTTCACTGCTTTCACTGACTGAGAAATTATGATTCAAACTTTCTTCCCCTTGTTTTCTTGCATACAGATTGGTCACAAAAGACCTACACATCCAATGTAGGTATTTATTTATTCTTCTGTGTGCATAACATCAAAGTTTCAGTCTCGGAAAATGCATGAAAACCATTTTTTCAGACAAACCTGACAGACCTTTAAAGGTCACCAGTCATTTTATGACTTGGGGACTCATTTATAAACGGTGCGTACGCTCAAAAGATGGCGTACGCCAGTTGGTGACGATCCGACCTCCATGCTGGTGAACTCTGTTTGAACTCTGGTTCAAACTGCATCCACCAAACAATATGATTTATCTCCACCTCCCCAAAATAACCAGAATCTGACACGGTGTGAGATGTCTTTTTTAGCTGTCCTCTCCTGTCATTTCCTTCGATCTTCTTCATGCAGTCAGTCAAAATCAATGAATGAATGGGCGTCTCTTTGACTATTTATAGGCAAATATGGGCGTTACGTGAAGCCCGCAAAAGCTGGGCCGCATGTCGAGTTGATTGTGATTTATAAAAGGGAAACCGGCGTAGGATGTGCAGTACGCAAGTCCTGCGCCGGTACGCAGTCTTTTATGAATCGGAAAATGTCTGCGTATTTATTTGCTTTGTCCTACGTAAGCAACCTTCCCACGCCAATCCTATGCAAGGCTTTATAAATGAGGCCCCTGGTCTCTATATCTGAAGCATATAACTGACACAAAAACAGCCACTGTAAAGCTGTAAATACCCTCTGTGACGGTAAGTCTCTGACCACACTGCAGCTAAAAGCATCATCTGCACTTCCTAACTACCATCAATCGCTTCAGTGTCACATATAACCCACCCGGTCCCGGCCGTATCTCCGCAGCAGCTTGTAGGGCCACGCCAGAACGTCCCTCTTGGTCTTCGGTTCCTTTAAGAACAAGATGTCGTTCTCGGCCTTCAGCCAGTAGCTGCCCGTCATCCCGCAGCGCTCTGACGCCTCGGTGCGCTGCACGCTCACCCAGAACTCGTTCACTGGAGATCAGAGGAGAGGTGTTTTTGCTCTGGTGTACCTGCATTCTCTTTTCTATGTCTAATGGTTGTCTGTGATGCAATGCTATATTTTCATAAGAGGAGACACTACAGGTTTTTGACCAGTAGATTTCATCATAAAACTTCCCCACATCAAGTTATTTATGTTTTAATAAAAGCTTTCTGAAATGTTATGTTTAAATATACAAATGAGTCATTATGCTACATTTGGGAATAGAAAAACATGTTAAGAGTGTAGGGGTTTTACAGAGGGAATTATAGATTCATATTGTTAAAATGATGTTTTGTTTTGATGAATAAGCAGAACTATCTTAGCTTATGTTGGAATGATGTTACTTATTATTATTAGTAGTAGTATTACTGCATGTGAATTCAACCATTGATATTCACTTTTCATTTGACAAAAACTTGAAAAACAATAAGTTGACCATTTTTATGTTGAAACATGCAAATTATTGCATTATTTAATATTTTATGTTAGTTAATTTAGGAGAAATCCATAGTTTTTCTTTCCACTAGTCTGAAAAATGTAATGCGATTGAAACAAAATAACATAAATGATGTAACAGCACACAGTTGAGAGTCCTTACCCTCCTCTCTGGAGTAGTAGATGAGGTTTTCAGACATCTGCAGGTCGAGGCCCCCTCCGTTAGGGTCTGCAGCCGCACTGCTGCTGCTGCTGCCGCCCTGCACACACACAGACACACAATCAGGACTTTCACAATATATGAATTAACTTGTTGTTTTGGGGAAATCTTTCCTGTACAATCACTGAAAGGAAAGGCAAAGAGAAAATGAAAATAAAGAGTAAGTGTGCAGCAGAGAAGCGGATAAGGTCGTCCTCCTGGAAGCTTCCTCTGGCTTCCTCTCTGCAAATATGTCTAATGATCATGTGTGTGTATGCGTGTGTGTGACTGCACAAAATGGAAGCTGTAGCCTGTTTGGACACCCCAGGGGCTTGTGGGAAATGTTGGAAGACACACAAACAAGACGCTGCCAGTTGAATGGAAACTTTAAAACTGCGATTCCTCAGCTTTCCCCACCAAACTAAGGGAACTAGTTTTTCTTTATTTAAATATTTCTGGGCACACATTTCCCACATAAAGAAAGAAGAACATACCTTAAAGGCGATGTCACACATGGTGTCCATCCAGTCCTTGGCAGTGTTCCTCTCGGCGGAGAACACGTGCGTCTTGTCGTTGGTCTCCACGCAGAAGGCCGACATGTTCTCTTTGGGACAGCTCTCCGTCAGCGCCGGCAGGATGGAGATGCACTCGGACAGGCGGATGATCTTCTTGTCGAGCTTCCTGGACTTCTCCGTGGACCCGCTCCCCGAGCCTCCGCCGCCGCCGGAGTCGTAGAACTCGAGGCGGGCGATGCCGTTCTGGCTGGCGGGGAACAGGACGAACCAGTTCTTCTTCCATTTCTGATGAGAGGGACAGTAGAGAATATTAAAGCTCCACTGATTATTTATTATAACTTTTTAAATAGCCCCGATTTCATTAAAGATCTCCTATCTTGCTATTTTTAGGTATATATTATGGGTCTCAGATATATCAAAATATATAAATAACATGTCTATGATGTGTTTTGCTCAAAATACCAAACAGATCATGCCTTTTAGACATCCCTCATACCCCTCTATTTCAGGCCTGTTACAGAACTACGGATTCTGGGTCCTTAGCTTGAAAAAAAAAAAGAGAGGAGGGGGAGCTTGTGCCTGCTCAGAATTCTACCGCAGATACAGCTAAATGCTGCGTCGCGCATTGTTTCTGATAGCGGCGTTTCTGATAGGGCCGTGGGTGTAAAGCCAGCCCACATTTCAGATATAGTCTGAATGTGAGTACGGAGGAAAAGAGAGGGTTTAGTTCCCTGACACACCGGGGACACATATTTATGTATAAAAGACATCAAAACGGGCATTTTGCATGATAGGAGACCTTTAAGACTTAGCGGAAGGATGCAGCATGGACCGAGGAAGAACCCATTAAAATATGGAGCAGATGGAGAAATGGAAAAGGCCTTGGCAGTTTTGTATGTATTTATGTCTATTATGTGTATTATGTGTATAACAACAATAAGGAACACATGTTTTGTCCCCCTAGACTCGAGTAGTAGACCAGCATCTTACATCAAAAGGCTATTTATGAATGTTGGAAGGAAATAACAGGAAGAAGAAGAGGTTGGAAAACTAATTTCCCACTGTCCTGTTCATATCGGTCTAGGGATTTGCATGTGGTTTGTTTAGAAAGCTACGGGGAAAAGCAAAATGCAGAGTTCGCTAGACAATAATCAAAAACTGATGAAAAGGGAAATGGAGGAAATGTTACTGTTGGAAGTCCGCAGACGATGTGAGTCAAAATAATATTTACTTCTACTTTACTGAGGCCTAAATTAGGAGGTCTGCTGATTAATATAAAGCAGTTGGACTCAGAACGGATGCACACATCATAGTTTCCTGTACAATCAGCAGCAGTGGTCAACAGCTACATAATTACTGCTGTGGTGAAGTGAGTACAAATGGAGCTCATCACAACTAGAACTGAGAACCTAAGTTAAAATAATCTAGGGCAAAGGGCAAAACATTTCCCAAGATTCAGGGTCTTTTTTGCTACCCTGCTGGGACCCAAACGAAGATGTGCACGCAAAAGAAGTAACAGCTCTGTGAGAAATGATAGGGAAGAGGTTCAAAATAAACCGGGTCCAAACTCTGTGACAGGTGCCTCTCTCCCTGAGGACAGCGGCGAGGAAGCAGCAGCTAACAATGACCTTTTCCTCCCCAGGGACAGAAAGGGACATGACACACAATGCTGAAGAACAAGACGCACAGCCAGTGTGCAGCACTCCAGATGTTCAGTGCTAACAATGGACGTGATGACACACTACAAACACTACAGAAGTTACTCTACATGTGATTATAACCAAACTGAGTGAGACGGCAGAATTAAAAAGCTTGTTTGGGAAGTCCCTGTAGTCCCCTGTTAACACTCTGGAAGATCATGACATTTGTTCACAGTGTGTGTTTTCCACTGACTTTCGCTCAGTGTAGGAATCTGCCTGACAGAGCAGAGCATGTGACAGGAAGGTCAGAAAACCCTTTGACCTACGGGGAGAATCCTGTTAACTAGAATGGGACCTTTTAAGAGATGTGGAGGAACCAGGTCAATAAGCAGGAGAATTGCTATAAAAACACAATTATTACCAAAAAAAGCTTTACTGAAACAAAAAGGGCAAAAATGGAACCTTGGAGGTCCAATAAAAACATTTAACTAAAGCAAAAGTACACAGAGAGAAACTGAAGCCTCACAGCAGCTCAATAATGAAAATAAAGGTGTATTCAAATATCTATGTTTCCATTATTTCCAATACCATCTGATTCCAGTCTTTACATTGAGAGTATTCCCTACTTTTCTTTGTCATATATCTTAAAGTCAACATTTGGGGACTTTTTACAAACAAAGGACATTTGAAGATGTCTTTATAATAGAAAATCGTAGCCCAAGCGCTTTTTGTGTGTTAAATGATCATCTGCAGAGTAACTAGTGCGTATGAGTAGTAGAAGTATACAGTAGCAAGTCATAGAAACACACACAAAATAAGTCATCAGTAGTAGATAAACATCTTTACTTTCAGCAATCGGGTTACTGTGCGATGTCTTAAAACACGTCAGCTTGTTTTTTATGATTCACAGCGTTAAATTAGGCGTGCGTCAGTCTTGAATTATATTATTTGAATGACTTATGCTTGACAATCGAGTATGTTTAACTGGTTGCAATTTAACAATGAGCACAAACAAGATGGGACTCAGTTGAAGAAGTGTACACACACATAACAGCCAACTTCATCAATGTTTTACTCAGACACACACACAGTTTCATAAGTGAACGCACTATGAGCCGATAAAACTAACTGCCAGAAAGGACAGGAAATGTGTGGGACTGTCATTACCCAGGATTCTCTTCACTTCCTTCTTCTGCATCCAGGTGTGTGTGTGTTAATATGTGCATATGTGTGCATTGTTGTTCCCTTGGTGCATTCTCGACCATCTGTTGCAGTACACAAACGTGTGATTGTGCAATTGTATACATAGGGTGTGAAACATTAACTTGGAGGTGTGTGTGTGTGCATGTGAAGCAGCTGCTCCATATAAGGCAACAGACCGTTATCAGCCGCTAATACACTGAGTGGAAATTATGCAAAAAAGGATCCTGACAGAGATATACTTCCTCACTGACGTCCTGCCTGCTCACAAGAACAGAACTGTGTCACTGTGTGTGTGTGTGTGTGTGTGTGTGTGTGTGTGTGTGTGTGTGTGTGTGTGTGTGTGTGTGTGTGTGTGTGTGTGTTTCTGAGAGAGTAAAAGTATGTTTGTTTGTGTATCCAAGCGTGTCTGGTCCCTGTAATGTGGAAGCGAGGCAGAAGGAGGAGAGCTGCGTGCGTGCGTGTATGTAATTTGTATGTATGATTGACAAGAAGTGTGTTAAGAGAGAGGCAGACCATTGCTCTGACCACAGTCCTCTGCTATGTCTACAAAATAAATCTCTCACATGTCAGGACTGAGTTTGGCTGGTTTGGATTTACTATTGTAGTTTGTGTCTACCTGAGTGAAGTAGAAATACATCTAAATGTTTTCTATAAGTAGTATACGTTTTAATTTGTTTCTAACGTATAAATCCATTTTCTTTTTTAAATACATGTACATATTTTTCAATTTTGTATTTATGCTATTTCTTGCTATGGGATTATGTTAAAAAATGATGTTATCAAATAAAAATGTATAAATATATATATAGATAAAATATCAATTTTTTGTATTTTATTTTGTATTTATTAACTGGTTTGGGATCCTCAAAAGTGAAGTTGTTCTTGTTTTTTTATTGTATCAGTTGTTTGTCTTCCTTAAAGCCAAAACCATAGAGAAACGTCTATAATGTGCACATGCCGCTATCCTGGTCTGCAGCACGTAAAAAGCTATTTCTGGAGCAGACAAATATTCCAAGAGAGATAATGAAGTCCAGAAGTAGGTCAGACAAGTGACAGCATGCTTACAGCAGCACAATGAAATGTGATCAAGAACCAAAATCTACTTTTTCAGAATAGAAAAAAAAAGAAAAGTATACATTGCCGTACTCTCAAGTCACTGGTATTAAAACAAAACCAATACTATTCATTAATATAGTACAATTAACATATTAAAAACGTTTTTGTTTAACAAACTGTACAGTGTTTACCTAATGTCAGAGAATGATTTAGTGTAATGGAGGAACATGAATAAGCATTTTTTATGTCATAGCGTCACAGAAACTGCTACTGCTAGCATGATCAACCCGGACAAAAACAGCCGGATATATTTATATGGTGATAATCGTTGTAATTTACTTGATTGAAAAAACAGAATGACTGATCAATTCAGCTTTCATTTTTGAATAATATGCCCAAAACGTTTACAAAAACAGGAAATGATGAGCAGATTGATCGGTGAAAACATTTAAATGTTCAATGATCCGTTCATCATGCAGCATGCACATGGTAGGATTGTTTTTAACGTGTACTTTTAGTCTTATTCATTCAGGCCACAGATACAATTTGGTCCAAACAAATGCCCTATAAATAGGAGATGTTAATGTGACGAAAGGAATATGCAAAGTTACGTTGATTCATATTGACAAGCAATAGGGAAAGAACCTAATATAAATTAACTGTGACTCAGGAACGAATACTACAAAAACTATTACATGCACTGAGTAACAGCTATCATTGTTTCTGCTTCATCACTTCTTTCCATTTAGCTTCACAACATCATGCCGTTGTTCCTGAACATACACCCACTGCAGAGAATGGAGAATTACACACTTTTCATACGTCAAGTTAGTTATTCATACTACAAAAGATTTGGCGTTTCTTTTCTGAGAAATATGATTTAACGTAGAGGTCAGACAAATCCCATTAATCCATTAGGCAGTGATTACTTTTGACAGTCGTATAAGTCTAGCCTCGGGGTGTTTCATTCTGTTTCACCCTGAAACACCTCGTCTGTTCAAGTGTCTGCCTGCTCCTGGATGAATCTGTCTGTCATCTGCTCTCATCTGCACACGAAAATCACCGTGAAACTAAAAGATGTTGTTGCTCCAGGGTGCGACAAAACTACAAACTACAAGATCCAATCACACACAACTCTACCTTCAAATCGCTCTGCAGTCAGTTTCAGCTGCACATTAAAAAAACATGACAGCTTTACAAGTGTAAAAGCTGTAATTACAACAGCATGAAGTTTAGGACGAACCTACTGTACTGTAGTGTAACCACACTGACTGCATGCATACAGTCAGACAGTTCAGACAGCAGCTCCACGTCACCACACATCTCTGGCATGCTTTGGATGTTATGAATACCTTTCTGATACAGTGTGCGTCGAACACAGATCTATTTTTTTCTAAGTGTCATGCTGTGGTGTTCGAGAGCAGTCCAGAAGTGATTTTATATAAAGTTCAGTTTATTCATCTCGTGGAGTTCTACCTAAGATCATTTATCTTACTTCTCTGGAGGGGCTTTTACAAGTTTGACTTTTTTTTTTAAATCGGATGATGCTGTCATTACACATAAATGTCTCATCAATGTTTAAGACATCAAAACTTCATGGAAATGCTAAATTAAACCGGGAAGTTTAAATAAAAGCATGACTACATCAATTAATAAGTCATTTTTTACTATGTTAGTGTGCCAATAATAGTTAATGACTAATAGCAGAATTCTTATGAATGTTGTTGTGCGGGGGGCCAAAAGGTCAAAGACATCTCTGTTTATTTTCACTAAAAATCATAGAGGCAAAAAAATACTTAACATAAATATAAGCACAACGGTTTTGTTTTATCTGATGAAATAAAATAACTAAGGCTTATTTCTTTCAAATTCTGTGTACGAATGTGTCCAAATCTGTGGTATTGAGCACTTGATAACCCATTTAGCTGACAGGTGTAGCATATTGCTAATTAACACATGATTAATCAGGTGTGCATTGGGCAGGAACAATACAAGGACAATTAAAGGGGCAATATTAGATCATCTTGGTGCTTAACAACACAGAGTTGGTTCACAACATGTGAAAGAAATGATCAACCATGTGTGCATTGAAAAAAGTCTTATTTTTTCAAATCATAACATTTGTGAGCAAAATCAAAAGTGTTTAAAAGGAGTTTCTATTGATATGAGAGTGAGAATAGCTCCATACAGAAGTTGTATAGCTTGAACTTGTAAATATTATAATCTATTGTTTCAGCTGGATACGCAGAGCTAAACAAAAACTGAGATAATCTGATGAATCCGATTAAAAAGGTCCAGACCTAAATTTGGCCCCGAGGGGGAATTGGTTAGGCCGCAGTATAGCGATAAAAACAACAACACATAACCACACATTTGAAAAAAAAAAAAAAGTACTGAGACTTAATAGGTGAACACAGGTTCAAGTACACAAGTTAAAATGTAATACATCATATGGGAATATTTCAAATCAATTCGATTTATTTATTTTGTTACTTTTTTCTCGAATACTGTTAACAGGATTGGATATAGACAGAAGATACTAAAATCACAAGTATATGAAGTGTAAGCCGGCTTTCTAAGCTCTATAACAGAAACCTGGGTCAGACGTTGCTGCTGTCACATTTTCCGACTAACCACATGGGAACGAGCCTATATGAGTGTGTGTGCGTGGGTGTGTGTCCACTGACAGCTCTAAAGATTGCATAATTCAACAGTAAACCTCAAACCAGTTTCAACACTTTCAGATCTGCCAGCTTCCTCTACTATTCCTTTTACTGGGCTGCTGTTATATCCACTTCTGTTTTACTGTGAAAAGATAACGTGTTATTTATGAAAATATTGAGAGTTGGTTTGTCCGTTTTCTATTGTATTCTCTACAGTTTATAGAAGGCATTGAAAGTGTGTTTTGGGAGTGTGAATATGTATTGTGGATTGGTGGGTTCAGGGCAGGAAACAGGGCCAGGAGGTTTTGTTGATGGATGTCATATGACCAGAGAGAGAGGCGGAGAGACAAAGACCCTCTTACAAATGTGAAGAGTAAATGAGTTCTTATCTAGCTGCACACCCAAGGCTCAGTTGCACGGAGGCCATGGAGTGACACAAACACACAGACACACCCACAGGTGTTCTCTCCTGGTCCACTGCTGCTGTGTGATCAGAAAGTAAGTGACTACATACTGTACAGTCAGAGGTGATAGCTACTAAAGTGTTTGTAATGGTGTGAAGAACAGGTCTAAAGACCAAGTGGCAATATGTCTGCCATGCGTCTGTTTCTCTCTATTGTCTCATCTTTCCGACTCAATATTCCGTGTTGTACAGCATTGTATATGTTTATTGTGGAAAGTCATAATGCATTTTTACTTAATTTTAAATGCATGCAGATAACAATTTAAAACATATATTCCTGACTAAATAGTCCCCAGTTATTTTCTTTTTCTGTCAACCGATATGATCAAAGAGATAGTCTAAGCCATCCATCCATCCATCCATCTTCTCCCGCTTATCCGTGGTCGGGTCGCGGAGGTAGCAGTTCCAGCAGAGAGCCCCAAAATTTCTTTTCCCTGGCCACATCAACCAGCTCTGACTGGGGGATCCCAAGGCGCTCCCAGGCCAGCGAAGAGATATAATCCCTCCATCTGGTTCTAGGTCTACCCCTTGGTCTCTTCCCAGCTGGACGTGCCTGGAACACCTCCCTAGGGAGGCGCCCAGGTGGCATCCTAACTAGGTGCCCGAACCACCTCAACTGGCTCCTTTCGACGCGAAGGAGGAGCGGCTCAACTCCGAGTCCCTCCCTGATGACCGAACTTCTCACCTTATCCCTAAGGGAGACACCAGCCACCCTGCGGAGAAAACCCATCTCGGCCGCTTGTACCCGCGATCTCGTTCTTTCGGTCATGACCCATCCTTCATGACCATAGGTGAGGGTAGGAACGAAAATGGCGCGGTAGACAGAGAGCTTTGCCTTCTGGCTCAGCTCCCTTTTCGTCACAACGGTGCGGTAAAGAGACTGCAGTACCGCTCCCGCTGCTCCGATTCTCCGACCCATCTCACGCTCCATTGTTCCCTCACTCGAGAACAAGACCCCGAGATACTTGAACTCCTTCACTTGGGGTAAGGACTCATTCCCTACTTGGAGTGGACAGTCCATCGGTTTCCTGCTGATACCACAAAAAACAACAAAACCGGCGGGGGGGTAACCTAACTAACGCGGGAATCGTAAACCGGGTATATGACGGATACGGTTCCCGGCCGGGACAAATTAAATTCCCTTGTTCCCCTTGCACATCAAAAAGGATTCATCGTTTTGGTAAAGAGGTACAAAATTAAAGTTCCGAGAGGACGGGTCAGGACGAAGGACTAACCCAATGACCGACCGAGGACAACCTAACCAGTTGGCGAATCGGTTAGTGCATGTTAACACAACATCGCGATCGGTTATCTCCGCACTCACAATGTTACCGCTACAGTAAATACAAGGCCTTCATTTTTGTTTCCTCATGGTTACTTCATCCCGACGAGCTTAATACCGTTTTTAGTATTATAGCTAATAAACCCAGTTATTGACATTAACGCTTAATAAGTAACTGACTTTTGTAGGGTAAATAACCTCTTTTTTTTACACTTGTCATTACAAAAATTCTCAAACTTAATGGGGATTTGAATTTTAATTAAGTTGACTTTTTTGGTTCGNAGTCGGTCAGTAGGTTTGTAGAGGGTGAGTTATAGTAACTTTGGATTTTTCTTCTGGTGACTACTAGAAGAATAAAAGTTGTTGCTTATTCCACAAAAGCCTACACATCTTCCTGCGCAGACTGAAAACTCATCTCTTTAGACTCCACTTCGAGCAATAAAATTACTAACAAAGCACTTATACACTAACAAAGCACTGGCTTATCTAAAGCTAGTTGAGTAGCACTTGAAATGTGTTGGCTCTATGAAACCTGATGTACTTATATGATTCTGTTTTCTTCAAGTCTGTATCTTCTTGGTCGAATGCACTTATTGTAAGTCTCTTTAGATAAAAGCGTCAGATAAATGCAATGTAATGTAATGATATTCAGTGAAATAGATTTTCTATTTGATCTGCTTGAAGGACTGGCTCAAAATGTGTTCAGTACTTTCGGTTATAACCAAATCTGCAAAACTAACGACCTTCCCATCAGCCTTAGTCCCATTTTGTGTTAAGTGACAATTAGCAAATTGTTAGGAAATATGTCAGCTTGTTAACAGATGATAAGTTCTAACCAAAGTCTTTGCTCGCAGAGACTTGCAAAAAAGAACAAAGCAATAGGAAGAATAGAGGCAACACGTTTAATAAATCACAAAATGTCGAGGGTGTGATGGTTACCAACTACCCCGCTGTGACTCTACATCGTGCTGAATCTATTTCTGTCATCTCTACAAATTGTTTTCACTATGTGACCCCCACCATCCCCCGTTTTACTTCTTTGAGAGTGGTGCGGCGTGGTGTAAATTAAGCCCTATAAATGTTTTGCATGGCACCTGCCAAAGTATGGACTGGAGTACAGTACAAAGGAAGAATCTAGAAAATGTGTCACTCCAGTTGTAAAATGCCTATAGTGTAAATAGGAAAGGTCAATGCCTGGCATAATTGGACATGTCCTAAAATATAAGGATGGTGGTCAGGGAAAGTACAAGTAAGATTTGAAAAGGGACCACTCACTTAACCTTGCTTCTAAACACCTGCGTGTGTCAAGAAATCAACTTGAATAAAGTTTGTTTTTTTAAATGGTTCTCTAATTTGAATTAGTTTTAAAGCATTTTTTTTAATCTATTTTCATTTTCACATGCAAATATATGTATGCCTATGTCTGTCTTCGTTAAGCATTTTGGTTCAGAAAAACGTTTTAAGAGTGGAATATAAATGAAACTTCAAAAGGAAAACTACTGTAAAGGGACATTTAGGCCTGACAGTAAGCAATGTTTCATGTTTCCCTTGATGTTTTTCAGAAATATTGTTTTCATTTTTTTCAGGTCCTGTCATGTCTTTGTTGAAATGTTTCCTAGTTTACTCCACACATCATCACAGCAGCCGCTGCACATCAAATTCTGCAGAGACTTGTTAAATGACAGGCCAAGAATGTGGGCCAGTTGACTCTGACATTGAGGACACATTATTCTCCTGCAGTCACTGTGAACCCTTTAATTAGGATTCTCTGACCTGTGACCCTTGGAAAGAACTTCACCCAGAAGCCTCTACAGGTCAAGGAAGCAAAGCAGGAAGAGCACACAGCCTATGGTTTTAATAGAGGCAGGAGACGGGAAGCAAACGTGTGAGGCGAACATACAGTAATTCAAATACAAGAAAATGTTAATCTTGTGACCTCATAAGGCTTTCAATTTTAAACAAACTAATCTAATTTGTTAAGAAAACAACAATTTGTTCCCTCGCAGTGTTTGTTATATATTGACAGGACTTTAAAGGGAATGGCATCCTCAGAAGTCAAAGGCCAAAGTCCACTGACAGATTTATTCCATATCTGTTGTTTGTTAAGGGTCCCTTGTATGCCTGGAATGACTGTTACAAATGTTTTCCTTATTGCAGGTTTAACAAGTGAAAGTGACCCTTTGTGCATCCTGTCCAAAACCATTCCCACATCAACCGCCTCTTCAGTTTACTCATTTCTATTAATTGTGTTGTAACTGTGACTTTTATGAATAACTCTTTTATGTAAAGTATACATTAAAGTTTCTGTATTTCATCTCACAGAGCTTTGTAAGTTGACAGTGATTAACTTAGACAAACCAAATGCATCTTCTAATGGTTGCTGATGTGTGTTTGCCAGGATGAAAGTGTGTGTGAGAGTATGACTGTATATCCCAAAACACTGAGGAGAATACAATCAAACGCTACATGTGAAGTTTATTTATGAAACTAGTGATTATCAAATTATCATTGATCTTACTCAAGAACACTGCTTAAGGAAACACTTTTCACCGTTCTGTGACTAATCCTCTTATCTTAATGCTGAATGACACTGACTTATTGTTGAGTCAACTTGAAAGCATTGAGGGCTTGACATTATGCTTTCCAGGTGCTATAAACACTGAATAAAGTAACACGTAGTGCCATCAAAGAGCCCCTCTGCACTTTCAGCTTCAAGCACATATCTCTACATTAGAAATATATTATTTCACACTTATGAATTGAAGATTTTGAATCTATACTTTAAATAATTTAAGTTAAAAAGAAACATCTTCACAGGAAAAAAGTGATGACACACAGCCTCAAAACAGCCTCAGACAAAGCCCTCTAATGATCCATGACTAATAGCTACCTTTACGACTTTTCAAAGTTTTCAATTTCTGGCCAAAAATGTTTTGAGGTAGGAAGTCCTGAGAGGAAGGGGCAGAGCCAGCCTCCACCAGCTGTTTTCTTCAGTCTGCGTTTTCCGACAGTGCCCTCCCTCCTGTAAAGTTGCCCAGGTCTGAACCACATCAAACCTCACCAGCAGGAAGCTCCTCTTCACTGTTATTACTGAGATACCGATCCTGCCTTCACCACATGCACCATTGTCATCGTGCACACCCATTAATCTGGGTTTACACCTGCAATGTCGTACAAGGAAATTACTACTTCTGCTATGACTGGAAAGCGGGAGAGAAACATCTGAAGAGTCAAATGAGATGTTTAAATGATACATTTGTGTTTAAGGTAAATGCATTTTACGCTTTTAAAGAGTGGGGGAAGAAGTACTCAGATCTTTTACTGAAGTAAAATACCACAGTTTAGAAATACTTTGCTACAAGTGAAAGTCCTGCATTCAAAATCTTTCTCAAGTACAAAAGTGTAAACATTCAAAAAATACTTAAAGCACCAAAAACAATTTCTGCTGGTGTTTTGGTGCGCTCTTTAATGTGTTGTTTAGTGTGTTTACATACAGAACGTCGATTTCTTTCACCAGGGAAGAGCTCCTATTCTTGTTTTATTTGATGGTCCTTTTCTTACAATTTATCTTCTTTGACTGTGTTTATGTATGCACCAAATACACCATGGCAAATTCCTCGTATGTGTCAACCTACTTGGCAATAAAGTAGGTTGACACAATAAAGTAAAAAAACTTAAACAATAAAGTTTCTGTTTCTGATTGGTAATGCAAAATGGCCATTTTCAAAATAATCTCTTTCATATCAATATTGATTATAATTCATGATTATTTGTGTGTTACTGAAGTACCTCAAACTTGTACTTTAGTATAGTACTTAAGTAAATATAGTTATTTACAATCCACAACTTAAATCAGCATTCACCCATTCATACAGAGGCAGAAAACCAACATTCACAAACACTCACACACCGTTGGCCATGTCATCTGGAGCAATTATGGGTTAAGTATCTCGCCCAGGGATACATCAATGAATGGGAGAGAATAAGGTCTATTTTATGGTCCTAATGCCTGATGGGTAACAAGAATATAATCTTCAGCTTCAGGTCTGGGACCCTCCTCAGCTCCATGAACTGTCTCTGAACCAGAAGCCCCTTTTCAAGAAGAGCTACTGCAAATAAAACAAGTTGCTTCAAGCTAACTACTCACTTTTTTTGTCTCTCACAGTTAAATCTACCTCTGTCACTCTCTTTCACCTGTCTCCTCTTTGCTGTGAAATACTCATCCTAGGCTGACAGACTGTTTCCTCCAACATTAGCCGTCAAACATGAAAGCTGGGCTCTGACTGGAAAATAACACAGTGCAGTCTCAGGTCTAATTATGCTGGTTTAGTTTATGACCTGTCAGCTAATATCCATTATCCACGACTGCAGAATGGTGAGTAACCTTTGAACTTCAGTGTACAGCTTTCTCATCACTTCCCAGACCAGGTGGGAAGGAGTTGAGTGTTCACTTTTTCCTTTTCTCTTATGTGTCTTTCAAATTGTGTAGCTTATTGTTTTACAATATGTCTTTACTGTGTTATTTTGAAGGCAGACTAATACTATTATTAGAGAGCACCAAATACCTGAGACGATGGTTAAAAAAAAACTTCTGCTTTCGAATGAACTTGGGTTGTGTTTCGAGATAAATGTGAGTTCATCCACCTTCTATAATTGTATGTATCTTTACTGATATTAAGAAAGTGTTCAGCTTTGGGGCAAGTAAATGAGTATTGTCACATCTAAATACCATTCTATTAAACAATGTGTACATGATAACGAATAGTAATTTAAGGCAAAAAAAAACGTTTTTTATATCATAGTAATGTTGTTGCTAGATTTAGCTTTTTTCATGTTAAAGAAGACATACAGTGTTATGCACATTTTCAGGTTCACATTCGTATGTTGTGCCTCTACTGTGACATGTTTACATGCTTTAATGTTCAAAAGTCTTTATTTTTCTCATACTGCCTGTGCTGCAGCACCTCCTTTCTGCTCTGTGGTGATTGGTCAAATGCTTAGAGATTTCACACCCATTAACCTGACATTGCATTTAGCTGAAGCTTTTATCTAAAGCGACTTACAATAAATAAGTGCATTCGACCAAGAAAATACAAACTTGAAGAAAACAGAATCACATAAATACATCAGGTTTGCCAACACATTTCAAGTGCTACTCAACTGGCTTTAGATAAGCCAGTCCTTTATTAGTATATAAGTGCTTTGTTAGTAATTTTAGTCGAAAGAGATGAGTTTTCAGTCTGCGCCGGAAGATGTGTAATCTATCTTCTGTCCTGATGTCAATGGGGAGCTCATTCCACCATTTTGGAGCCAGGATTGCAAACCGATGTGTTTTTGATGATGTGAACTTGGGTCCCCCTCGCAGTGCGGGTGCAGCGAGCTGTTTGGCCGATGCAGAGCAGAGTGCACGCGCTGGGGTGTACGGTTTAACCATGTCCTGGATGTAGAAAGGGCCAGATCCATTCGCAGCATGGTACGCAAGGCACCAGTGTCTTGAAGTGGATTCTAGCAGTTACTGGAAGCCAGTGAAGGGAGCGGAGGAGCGGCGTGGTGTGGGAGAATTTAGGAAGGTTGGAAGACTAGATGAGCCGCTGCATTCTGGATGAGCTGCAGAGGTCGGATGGCACATGCAGGTAGACCAGCCAGGAGGGAGTTGCAGTAGTCTAGGCGTGAGATGACGAGAGCCTGGGCCAGAACCTGCGTGGCTTTCTGGGTCAGGAGGGGACGTATCCTCCTGATGTTGTAAAGAGTGTATCTGCAGCAGCGGGTTGTTGCAGCGATGTTTGCAGTGAAGGACAGTTTGTTATTTGGGGTCACAAACTGGGAACTTTGGGATTTTAGCTTTTGCAGACCATTTACATGCACCAAAACCTATCCAACACACTACAGGAAAGGTTTAACCACACAGAGCATACTAGGGCCTCTTTAACAGTAGTAAGGTGTCAAATATGAGAGGAATGATGGATCATTTCCCTTCAGATGCTTCTGTTTCAGGGTCCTGGTATTGTGAATTCTCGTTCACTGTCACACTTTGATAATGAGACACTCCATAGCGGAGAGCCATCGTTATTGTTATCGGTAACACTACGACAACTCAAAACATCTGCTGAATCAAAGGAGTACTTAAACACATATTCTAGTGACATTTTTGTCAGCTGATGATCACATCACAGATCTATCGATGATAACAATTCATATTATCATTTGATGTCACAGTTATCCTTTTAGATAGCTTGAAGAATCTCTACGTGTACAGGTATTTAGAGAGAATTCAAATGAGATGCTTAGGATTTCTGAAGCTTGTGTTTTTGTGCGAGCGGAGATGATCCGTGACAGCTAACACCTCTCAGATGTGAGCTTATCATCAGCTGTTTAGAGCGGTGTGAATTCCTCGGGCCTCAAGCTTTTTGGCCCTGAGTGTTTCTGAGCAGATAGGAAGGGAGAGGCAGTGCAGGTGCAGATGTAGCCTTACATCCTGAAGCACATGATGATAAGACTGAGAGGACCCGTGTCAGTACTCGTGTGAGAGGAATCTCATCCATCAGTGGCAGAGAGAGCAGGAGGAACCAGAGGAGGTTTGGAGCAACCACTTTTTTCATAATTATTTACAACAATTGAACCTATAGATGAGCCGATTGAATGAAAATTGTTTTTGAATTGTTGTAATATTTGGGATGATTTTAGTACATAACGAGAGAAAAAATACCTACTAATTTCTGACATTGAAATGCAGAATGGTTACATATTACTTTTAAATAAAATAAAACTAAACTCAATGTCCGCTTCATAGTCGGATTGAGTTAGCTCAGTTGTCATCATGTGTCATCACCTAAACGCCGAGCTTTGCCCACCTCATAATGAAGATGGAGAACATGACATAGTTAAACATGAAATAAGCTTTTAAGTGGACCTTGAGATTATGTCATTGCTGACAGAACTAAAGGTACGTAACACACACAAATCAAATCAAACTAATTAATTAATTAACTAAAAAAGCAATAACACGTCTGAATGATATATTTATGTTGTAATACTGACATTTTGAACAGGCAGGGAGGCTCAGTTTATGGGTGCAGCTTTCATCGTGTATTAATAAACTACTGGACGCCACACTCAATTTGATTTAGAGTTTTACGGACATGCACACACTGGCAATAGCTCCTCTATTTTTAATATCTTAATTCAGGAAGGGAGCTGTACTCCTGCACAGTAAATAAGGTCTGCAGACCTGCATTGCATGATGTTCTTTCTTTTGCTTATGAACACCTGAGCTGGTTGAGTAGTACAGCAGCAGCAGCAGAGCCTTTGGCCACTTTGTGAGTCTTACCGATTTCCTGAAGAACGGCACATGGTCAGAGAGGTGGATATCTCACACCGGACACTCGAGAGGAACGTCCCAGACGATGTTGTTTCTCTTCAAATCTGTTAGAAAGCAGCAAGGGTTTAACAGTGGAGTGTTTACAAATGTTTATTAAGTTTGCAATGTGATCTGATTAGTTTCTTCACATTTTACAGTAAGAGTTAGTCAATCGTACTACAAAGTCATTTTACAGCCAGTAAGGAGAAGATGCAGCATGTGCTATCTCCAATATGGGTGCAGTGAGTAGGATTTGTTAGTTGCGGGTTGTAAACACATCGTTCAAATGTGTCCCTCTCTCCAAGGTTCATCGAGAGTTAGGGTTCTAGCCAGAGGGTAAAAGCCTTGCTATTTTTGTGTACACCCTTTTTGTTTGCTTCCTCTTGGATGCGTGCTTATGATCTTGCACCAGATTGCTACATTTGTATCGTTGATAACTGTTGTCAGGAAAATATCACTCGACACCGGGTTGAGAATCAATAGTCCGGTACAAATTTATTCTTCCAAGCAATTGCAGGAGTTGTACACAATATTCCTAGAAAGAGTGAAAGACTGCCTAATTGTATGTTCTTATTGATGAGGAATATATTTATTTCGCCTCTAGTTTTTTATTTTAATTATTTTAGCCTTTACCTCTCCTGTCAATCCTCTCTTAACATGCTCAGGCAAACGGCCTTTGGAGAGTTGTTTCTACCGGTATGATCACGCAGACTTGGGCTGCCACCACAGCTGTGTCTTAGACATGACCATGAAACAATCTTTTCTTGGATGGTCACAACGTGCAGCATCTTCTAGTATCATTTTGATAATGAATTGGGAGTGATTAGGTAAGGGGGACAGGGGAAGAGAACTTCAGAGTAGGTTTGGGCAGGGTCTGTGTCACTCGGTGTCTCAGCAAATGCCTCCGTCAATTCTCCGGCCGTAACTTTCAACAAATGTTCAATGTCTGATATCAATTTGAAGCTCTCATGTGTACTCCTTGAGTTTGTGTTCTTTGTTTCTTAACCTCCAAGCAGGTCTACAGAAAATGTAACAAAACAAAACAGTATAGTATGGGATACTGCTTCTTTCAATCCTTGTTAAATAAAGACATATGATATAATCTGCAGATAAGTCTATGTTTCTAATCTTTGTGTCTCAGTTAGTACAAGGAATGACAATGACAAACTTTAAATACCAACCTTTCTTCCGACTGAAGTCAGCACTGTTGCTGTTGTTCTCATTTGTCTCCTTCAGTGATTCCACAGAGGTCTTGTTGGAGACGCCGCTCTCGTCATCAGTTTTCTCCTCCACACTCAGCTCCACAGGTGGAGGGGGACTCTGCTCAACAGCTTCCTCTTTGGGTTTGTCCTCAGCGCTGTCTGGAGGAGGAACCAGAGCTGCAGTCTCGCCGGGATCATCAACAGATTTATCAGCTTCAGCTGTGAAGGACAACAAAAAGCAAACTTGCTTTTTCTTTCTCTGAAAACAGTTACAGTATGAAACATATACGTTAAAATGATTGAGTAAAATAACACCTAGCTTGAGACATAATGAAAGACCCTGAAAAACAACAACATTTACGACATTCCTTTTCAATAGGAAGTTAGACTGTTGCAATACATTCATTGCGTAAAGTTGTTGCAACAAGATTTTATCTTGTGTGACATTGCACATTGGATATTTGGTTCACTGCATTTTGTGCTTAGCACCCACATAATAACAGTGTGTCCAGCCCACATAGCCTGAAGTGGTTTTGCCCTCTCCGGCTGTCAGGGGGGAGATTTCTCTCGACGAAGGCATTTGAGGGGGCCACCATGTTGGTAATGAGGCAGCTGATTACTGACCAGTTCCTAATGAGCCACAGCCATGCAGCTGTTGGAGGCTGTGGGAAAGTAGGGCGGCCCCATCATTATCTAACCCGAGGTTAGGTGGAGGGAAAGCGTAGATGAAGAGGATGAAGGGGAGAGGAAGGTGACCATCTGTTCGAGACATGATTTTGCCATGACTAAGATGGCTCCTTAGGCCTCATTCCAATCTTCGGAGAATCATCATGTCTGTGTGGTTTACGGCGGATGACTAGACGCTTTATCACAGGTGGATCCTGACCTGACTGTCAGCTTAGCTTCCTCCTTTGGTAAACTTAGACAGCACATGTGATCTGTAGTTGGTACTTGTTGTATAAAGCCATTAAAAAATCTTTTAAAGAACATTTTTGAAATGGCTCTGAAGTTATGTACTAAGATGGAGCCAGGTGGCAGATACCTCACCTTCAAGGGACGGACTACTCCTAATATATAGGATATCTATATGGCCGATATCTCCAACACTGATCAACTCAAACTTGAACAATCTTTAGTGGATAGATAGTAAATAGTGCTATAGGTAAAAGGTCAAATATTTCTTTTTTTATTTTGAGGGTAATTGTCCCTTTAAAGACTGAGAGCAGGGGGAAACTGCTAGCATGGCTTTCAAGGAACTAGAATAAATAATGCTTAACAGCCTCTAAAGCTCACTAATTATCACTTGGAGAACAACAGCTGGATGCAGTGACTATACATAGTTTTTAAGGAGTTACACCACAAAAATATCCTTATAACCTGATGATCCCCTGACTTGTACCTAGTGCCATCACCAACAACTGCAAAAGCAAACTCTATCCGGATAAAAGTCCACTATGATATGTTGCTTTTGTTTCCTTTAAAGAGCATCTTGCAGGTTTTTATTTTTTCTACATTTATGCTTAAACTTGCTTGAAAATTACAATTAAAAAAGTGAATGCAGGATTTGATATGTTTTACGAGACATAAGGGCAGGAATTCAGAGGGAAAGGAGCAATTTTGAGCTCTGCTCTTAAAAACGGCTTTTTTTTAAGGTCATACGTCAAACGCGTCATATTACATCATACAGGGGACACATCTCCACTCTCTGACCGCGGGTATAGTAGAGTTGCGTTGGGTAGAGCGGTTGTGTTTTAAGGAGCTGGTATTTTTCGGTAGTTTTACATTGTATTTCACCATTTGTAATCATGGTGCAGTATTGTGTTTGTGCAGGTTGCACAAATACCAGCCTGTCAGGACAACTCTCCCATCTCTTTTAAGTACTAATTTTGGTATGAACGTCGGGAAACGGATATACATAACGTCCGATAATTTTTTTTAGTTTGAAACGATTGGTCTCGGATTGTATTACTATCTTCTCCTATTCAAGGGATGGCGATTTCGGTTAGTAGAATGGACGGTAGTACCACTTGTATCGTCAACATTATGACCCGGCGATTAAGGAAGCGAGTAGGAACAGAATCACAAGGAGTAAAAAGTAAGTTCTACAGAAGGGTCCGACTTAATATTTACCTCTTGAAGACCCGTACGGGCGGTCCTGAGTAGCGGACGAGACCCGGTGTGCACTTATCTGGTCGGACGACCGGAGAACTTTTCGTCATGGAGTTTGACCACAAAGAGGCAGTAGTACCTTTTTGTACAGATTTACCATTCCACCCGATAGTCTCGTCCAACTCGTCGTTCTGACAGATCTATACGTTGGTCCATCACTAATGACCGCCACACTCAGGTAACCACTCGGCTCCCAAAATCCAACCTTAATGTCGTCCCACTTCTTCCTTGCTCTCTGAACGCCTCTCCCGTCCGGACCCGAAAAGATTTTCTGAGATTTTCGAACGTGACAATCACACCAAGACGTTACACGGCTCTCCGCTCCCACTCCCAATCTCTTATGTGACCTTCTTTACTCGTCTTGGAAAGGTTTCACCCTAATAGATACTTAGAGACACTGATAATATAACGGCGGCGAATGGAAGACGTGTGAGGACGACCTGTAAAAGTGCACGTCATTTCTGCTTTTATATAGATAAGAGAATTGGACGATAGATAGGAAATGTAGTACCTTTCAAAGGGTGGCACCTGTACAAAGGAGTAGCGGGAAATCATTCCTTCTTTTCTGACCACATTGTTTTTACACAACCACAATCCTCCAATTGTACTAAACTTCCCATTACTCTCGCTCGCCGCCCCAACAACAAACACTTAGAATTCACCTTTGGAACAACTCACAGACGACTGATAAAGTGGACACTATTCAGCCGCGTTTGGTGTTTACCTGTAGTGATACCATGTCACTACACACATGCCCTTCTTGTCCATAAATACAAACTCGAAAACACACTATCACACAGAATAAAAAAAAAAACCTACGGTACAACCGTTTGACTATCATAACTCGACCGTCCTCTCGTGATTCTCCTCGTTGAAGGGTCCATCTTCTTTTGGACACTTATTCTACCCTACCCTTTTACTTACACCTATCGTCAGCTCTCAAAGATTTTTTTATATGTACCACTTTACCTCATGTATACTGTACAACTGTCCAGACCCCGAAGCAAAAACATTCTTTACAAGTGAAGGCGGTTTATTTTTTCGTAGCGGTGCACTGGAGGGCACGCCACACTGCGATTGTGCCCCCTCTGTGTTCTCCTCGTCGCGGGCCACATTGCATAATTATTTGTTACCTAAGGTTACGATCAAAGCCGTGTCTTCTTCAACTGTGTACTTATAAAGCTTACGTATACCTGCCCCTTGTGTTTTGGAATATTAATACTCGGACGATCCGCAGGTTCTCTGGTCCTCGTCGGTTCCTAATCCTTCTTTATTGCCGGTAGCGCTCTCTTTACTCGAACACCACACTTCTCCTCTTGGTCACCTCTTGACCGTCGGATAGAACACTGCCCACACCCTGGCCGCAATCGATGTCTTACAATCGGATTGAGTGTAGTGTTGTAACATTTCGAATCGATGGTATATAGTCGATATTGATTTCAATCGTAACTATTATATCATTGCAAATGACCGTCCTGACAACTATGACTAGGTATTGTCTTTGGATTACGGGTTTTATAGTCGGCATAGAGCGCAATGGATTACGAGTTGACGTGTGATGTCACGACACATGGCCTCCTCTCTGCGCTCTATGGCCGACTATGGACTGCTAGGACCGCCTCTTTTTCACACCTCGGAGGCAACTATACCAGCAACATTTACCGAACTACCTTTCGTCCACACATCAGGCCCCTCCCACGTTGTCGCTAACGGTCGGTCCACCTCACCTCCAACTCGGTCTCACTTGTCGGTGGTTGCGTGTGTGTTTATTGTGTCATGCCTCCCTCTCTCTCTCTCGTCGCTTCCCCCCCACCTCCCTGTCCTTCATTTGCCAAAAAGGACATTTCGAACCACCTCACATACCGACGTCCCTCCACCTTACGTGTTGCGTGGGTCCTTGCTATGCGATCGGAGGCCAGGAAAAATGA
>NW_011333040.1:4139076-4160667 GCF_000735185.1 Notothenia coriiceps
TGACGGTCAGGTACGATCATTATAATTTCACCCACAAGAAACAAAATTCATTCACACTCCAAATAGTCATAGTCAACATCACTGATCGAACATTACTTAATTGCCAACAGCATATCCGGAGAGTCCATTGTAAACCTACTAGGGTTATATTGGTAAAGATCAATCATGGAAAGGACCACCAATAACATTCTTCATTATCCAGTCGGACTTACCCTCAAACTCTCCCTCTCGACCTTACACCCAAACTTAACCATGAGCACGTTTCAATTCAACTGAAGGGTGATCCTACTTACCCAACAGAAAGATGAACGCAAGCATTAATTTAGAGGTGTTAACCGCCCCGCCCCTTCGAGGCACTAGGACTTCGAGACCACCAGCCTCCGCCCCACGCGGGCTTTTTCTCGGCATAGAGGCTTTGAACCGCGGACACGACCACTCCTGCGTTCGAATGACGCCCCACTCCATAGAAATGCGCCGAAAAGCCGTCTCCGCCCGGAGCGTCGTGAGTTGAGGCCCTCCTGACACTTGGGCCTCCCTCCAGACGCCACGCGGACCCGCAAGACTCACACCCGTTTGGGCGCGTTACCAGGTCCTGATCACAGCAGGGGCTCTCCCGCCACTCGACCGGCACTCACCACCCAGACTGGGTGATCAGTTGACAACTCCCCGCCCCCTCTCTTTGTCCTCCGAGAGTGGGCTCAGGTGTGGTGTATCAGTAGCGATCCGGGTAGCGGATGAAGTCGAGTAACAAAATCGATCATGGACCGGTTCTGCCTAGGGTGAACTCGTTACTCCAGTACACTTCCATGTGTCATCCATTATGTTGCCAACATGAGTGGTTTGTTATGGCCGACTCGATGAATCTAGCACAGAGTCCCAGTAGGACCGCCACTCGGTTTCGAGCTATCCAGTGGAGCGAGAGGCGTTGCTCCCAATCACTCGGCCTGCAAGGTCCTCCATCAGTCTGCCCACATGTGCGTTGAAATCTCCTCCCAGCAAGATTAAAGAGTCCGTACTTCAGGAGCCCATACAGGACTCTTTCCAGGGTCTCCAAGAAGGCCGTATACTCTGAACTGCTGTTGGGGTGCATAAGCACACACAACAGTCCAGAGTTTTCCCCCCCATAAGACCCGAAGCGCGTAGGGAGGCAACCCTCCTTCGTCCACTGGGGTAGACTCCAACAACGAAGGCGCCCACCAACCGGGGGACTTTTGTGAAGTATCCCACATCCCGCCCGGCCGCTCCACACCTTGAGCCAACTCCGGAGGAAGAATGAGTCCAACCCCTATCCAGAAGTAAGGTTCCAGAGCCGACGCTGTGCGTAGAGGTGAGCCCAACCAGATCCAACTGGTAACGCTCCACCTCCCGCACAAGCTCCGACTCCTTCCCCCCCAGAGAGGTGACGTTCCACGTCCCCAAAGCCAGCTTCTGTCGCCCGGGTCTGGTCCGTCGAGACCCTCTGCCTTCACTGCCACCCTTCTGGCAGCGCACCCGACCCCATCGCTGTTTCCCGTAGGTGGTGGGCCCGCGGGACGGAGAAGCGGAGGTGTTGCCCACGTCGCCTTTTCGGGCTGTGCCCGGCCGGGCTCCGTGGCAATCCCGGCCACCAGACGCTCGCCGACGAGTCCTCCTTCTGGGCCTGGCTCCAGAAGGGGACCCCGGGCTTCCTCCCGGCCGGGTATCCTCACTTCGTGTGTCGTCTTTCATGAGGTTTTCTGAACCAATCTTAGTCTGACCCCTTGCCTGAGACCAATTTGCCATGGGAGACCCTACCAGGAACACAAGGTTCCAGACAACACAGCCCCCAGGTTCATCAGGGCACACAAACCTCTCTACCACGGTAAGGTGCTGGTTCTTCAGAGAGGTAGTCTAAGCCTTCTCTACTAATACAAATGTGTTTTAACTGCATTTATACATTAATGAATTGTTTGTATATTTGTATTATGCAAGTTATTGTACAAATGTCACGTTTCATCCCTAGCTTTTTTATTATTGTTTTCGGCTTTTTATTTACTTATTTATTATATAAACGTATTAGGGAAATTGAACATTTGCCGGAATCCCTATATCATGTATGCCTATGTTGTTTCTCTGGACACATGACTGTACTGTTTGAATGCACTTTGTAAAAGAAAATAAGTAGTAAAATGCAACTTTAATAAGTTGATGTGTCAGCAGCTCTCCAACCCATCTCTTCCCTCTCTCTGACCTCATTCACTTTGCTTTAGCCCGCTGTGGCTCCATGTATCTTCATATCTACTGAATGTTACTACAGTGCATTCCAGCTCATTAACACACTCACATGCACACACAGATGCACAGCTGGTTTACTGCAGACCACCACATCAAAACAAGACCAGATCATTGGACCCTGCTGTAGCTTCCTCTCTGCATACAGTCAGTTTGAAGAAGCTGGGCACAATGACTGTAATTGCACCAATATGTGCTCCATTAGTGACAACAACTAGGAAATGATCAAAGTTGAAACACCGAAAAGACAGTACTTCTGTTATGCTGAATTGCAGAATCTCTATTTCTCATAAACACATGGTAACTCTATGATTCATATAATGTTCCACTAGAGAATTAATTCATTACATAATCGTTATTCAACATGTTACTATTTATTTTCTATAAAGGACAACAACAGTGTCCTTAAAGTTTCCTTTCCTTGTCTATACTTTTTCTATAACGTCCAAATAGAAAAATATAGTTTTATTGGCCTTAGGATATTATACAATAGTTTATTTCTTCATATAATAACGGTTTATTACATTCCTATTACTTGCTACGTAGTTTTTGTCGTATGGCATCCTTTATGTACAATGAGGTCACTGCCTACAGTTATATTTCGGTAGAGCAGAGTAACTGTTTCTTTATAATTGGACTTACCTTGCCAAACTTTTGATGCTGCACATAAAGTTGTCCCTCCTTAACGTGGGTGTCCATGCCCCCCAAACTCTCCAGGGCCACCCTTCCTCTAAAAAGACGAGATTTGAGTTGAACTTGACTGGACGAAAATCACTTTTTAGAGGTTTCTTTTCCCCTTAACAACTTCCCTCCTCCTTTTACTTCCGCTCCCCAGCCGTTATAACGCATGTATCGTACCGCTGGCGCACAGTTAAAGGTGTCATGGTTAAAATAAAATAAAAGCCCAAACAGTGGCTGGGTGGTCCGACAAAAGTTAAATAGTGTCTAAATGTTGTCGGTGGGACGCCTATCTGTCGCCTCTCACTCCTCCTGCTGGGCTGGACCACTGCAAAGCCACTCTGCATAGATAAGGTAAAGTTTCCGGTTATAACTTTCAGAATAAAAGTCTGATTAATGAATAGATTCAGGGGCATTCTGGCAAAGTTCAGCATTTGGTCTAGGCTTTCAGGCAATGTCAATACAAGACAGGTAACGTCAAGGCTCATGGCAAATGCATCTCCTTCAAGTGGGTAAAACAAAAATGGTATATTCTATTGGATCCTCAAGAATATTACGAGATTGTAATTTGGTGCAATCTGTGTTTTTTGTAAAAGCCACACATCATCAGGCAAAAAGCACATCATCAGGCAAAAAACATCATCAGGCAAAAAACTGGTGCCTGATGATGTGAGGAGCTGAACCTCTATCTCCATTTTCAAAACCAACTTAAAATATCTGTTAAAAGCTGCCCTACTTTGTTTGCCACTTTAAAAGAATCCGGTAATCTCACAAATGTACTTTGAATACCATAATAACTCATATGTGTGCACTGAACTAATTAGAGGCAATGCCGTTATGCAGTTAACACATAGGCCTACCAGGAACAGGATAACTGGTCTGACGTATCAGTACTGTTTATTAAACATTATTATTTAGACAAGAGTTTAACCCAGGAAAGTTTGAGACATTTTTCATAATTTGTTGTGATTGTTTTTGGGCTTTACAAAGTTCTGACGTGTTTTTATTTTGAAATCTGAATGAGCAGACATCCGGTAGTGACTCAGTGGAGCTTCACTTGTCAGTCTGAGGGGCAGTGATCAGCGCGTGCAGAGCGCACCGAGCCGCTCTTCGAGTCCCACCTCCTCACTCTTGTGTAACTTCTCTATCGGTTTCAGGTTTAACGCAGGCACTTTCTAACGCACATGCATTATAATGCATCTATATAATAATAATAATAATAATAATAATAATGATTACACTGTACACTTCATGTGATAACATTATGTTTGGCGAACTAACAGAACATCACAGCAGGACAGTCGGACTATACATCTCATAGTAGTTATTATTCCTTGTAGGCCTACGAGCAAACATCATAAAGAAAGATCAGATTTCCCATTATTAATACTAACTTCAACTACAGAGATATTAAAATAATGTCGAGCAGCCAAGGAATGATAATAGTCTATGTTGGCAAAGAGAAGCTGGCCCCAGAGTTAATGTGTTGCAGATGCCTCCTGCTGGCTCACTCAGAGCTGTTGTCCCTGTTTCAGATCATAACAAATGCTGCTAAATCCCTGACACTGACTGAGTATAGGGTTTTAGACTTCATTTAGACCTATGTATTGAGGGACCAGGTGCATGTCCAGGCAAAAATACTCAGGTGCCGTGCATGACAGTATATTCTAATTTGGAGCCAGAGCACAAAGGAGGCCTGCACACTGCCAGGCTCTTGAATAATGTATTTCTCTTTTTGATGCAACAATCTGCTCAGGCTTGGGTGAAAGAGAAAAACAGGCATTTCTCTTTGAGGCAGTAATCAACTCAAATCACTATCACCTGTTGGTCTGCAATCAGCGGGGGGAAAAACACCACAAGACTTCAATCAAAGAACTCCAGAAAATAGACACCCACACAAATAGAAATATGGTTACTTGCAATACAACAGCATTGTAAAAGCATGCAGCAAGCACACAAAGAATATATAATTTAATAGAAATTATAATTATGTGTTCCCACAATTTATGAAATGATTAAAACATTAGGCTATATGTCATCAGTTGTAAGTGGTTTTATTTGATGCTTAATAGTGTTTACTATCTTAAATGAATTGAAGTTATACTTATGGTATAATTGATACTATGGAGTTAGTATTGTGAAGAAAGAGCACAGCTGCCGCCTACTGGTAATTTATTAGTATTGCATGTTGAAGTTCAGTTCCAACTCTCGCGATATTTGTGCACTACACTGAACCAAAACAGGAAGCGAGACATGGCATCGGTGTTCGGCGGAGTAGAGGGGTGAGAATAAGTTAAAATATAAAACTAAACTTTACAATTTCATATATTATGAATGATAAGTTAAGGCTAGTATGAATTGTAGGCTTTTACTCGTTTTTTCGCGGTTGCCACTGAGAAATTTGCGGTACCAGCCGATATTGAAAGAGTTTCGTTATGACCTGACTTCTTGTGCGCGAGCATCTGTCTCGTGACCCCTTTCTCTCGCTTAAGTTACCTGTGGGGTACTGTCCGTTTACATACGAATATGAGATATTTGTAAAGCTTTTTATGTCCCTTCTGCCTCGGCTATGAGTTTATAAGGGACTAATAACAAATACATTAGGTTTTACCTTGTGTGTTTCAGTTTCGTTTATCCCCTCTGTTCTCTGTGTGTGTCCTCAGTGGAGGGACTCACTCCAAGGTGGTGCTGCTGTCAGCAGATGGAAAGATCCTGGCAGAGACAGAGGGACCATCCACCAACCACTGGGTGAGGAAAACGTTTATTTATGGGGGAATTTGGATTATGTGCTTGACCTTTTTTGCAGTGATTTAATGTCACCAAGTGCATTCAAGTACCTTGAGTACAAATTCGAAGTACTTTAATAGTTTCCATTTTATGCAACTTTATATTTCTACTACACTACATCTCAGATTTAAATACTGTACTTTATATTCCACATGTTTCTTACAAACAATAATTCTATCAGTCATTGTGCTCTTTGTTTTCATATGTTTTGTATACAGTTGGTTGGGGTTGACAAATGTATCGACACCATCAACGACATGGTCCAGAAAGCCAAGATGGAGGCAGGGCTGGATCCAAACACGCCACTATACCTATTGGTAAGTCGAAGATACAATGTTGTGGGATAGTATTTCATTAAGAAATAAGTGGCATTTCAAACTCTTTTTTGTGTGTGCAGGGCATGTCTCTGAGTGGGGGGGAGCAGAAATCAGCCATCGACAAACTGATCGCTGAAATGAAGCAGCGATTCCCCGCTCTCAGCCAGCACTACTTCATCACCACAGATGCTATTGGTGCCATGGCAACTGCCAGCGATCAGGGTAACTAGTGTTTTTTTGCAATGAATCCCCACAAAGCACAACACTTTAACCAAGCAATGCTGGAGAAAGGCGTTAAGGACTAGCCTGAATTTACACTGAACCAATCTAAATCGCCTATATGCAGTGATGGTATTTGTAATGTTACTTGGAAATAACTAAGTACTAACACCACAATAAAATAAAAACTGAGTTTCAAGAACTTCATTAATACCCAAGGAAATATTTGTGCCATAGACACTCACGAATTACAAAATGACCATCTTCATTAACCTTTAAAAGTAATTTTCAAGTATGGCCTAAGAAGTCATATAACAGGGCATGGCTTGATACTTTACACTCAGGTGTGGCTGTATTAAAGGGATATCATTTCATAAGTCTCTCCACATTTATGGCTTAATGAGATCATCCTTATTGTTGTCATATAATGACATCAGCTCACTGTGTCGGTTTTCTCTGCAGGAGGTGTGGTGTTGATATCAGGGACCGGCTCTAACTGTAAACTGGTTCACCCTGACGGCTCACAGGTCGGCTGTGGAGGCTGGGGTCACATGATGGGGGATGAAGGAGGAGGTAACCATGGAGATATGTAATATATTTGAATAATGTATGGCTTTACTGATTGATAGAAACTCACAGCTCTGTTTCTCAGCCTTCTGGATCTCTCACTTGGCGGTGAAGACGGTGTTTGATGCCAAAGACAACCTGGTGGCTCCTCCTCATGACATCACACATGTCGGAAAGGCCATGTACGAGTACTTCCAGGTCAGATTGCCACAACAGCAAGAAATGTGTTTATATGTAATAAAACCAGCTCAGGGTAATAGAAACAGTATGTTTTACCTCTCATATTTGTCTACTGGCACTGACAAAGGAGTCTGTGTCCTAATTTAGAAGGTTTAGTTCAAATAATAAATGTATTAAATGTACTTTCCTGATGCAGGTGTCAGATCTGATGGGCATGCTGCCGCACCTCTACACAAACTTTCAGAAGTCCCATTTTGCAGGTTTTTGCAAGAAGCTTGCTGAAGGTAGGCTGTGCATCACTTCCTGTTTGGTTCTTTTAAGTGCAAACATTTAAGATTTGATTGGAAGTTGAACTGAAACGTTTTTGGGCGCATGTGTTTCAGGAGCAAAAGCAGGGGATGCTCTCTGTCAGCATTTGTTCACTCAGACTGGGAGAGTCCTGGCAAAACATGTAGAAGCAGTCCTACCTGCAGCAAAAGAGGTACCAAATAACCAAAGTTACAGTAGTTTTACCTAGTTTCAATTTAGTTTTGACTTTTTAAATGTAATCTAGTTCAGTTCGTTTTTCACAGTGTTTTATTTAAATGTTTTTGGTGTTTGTATTGGTTTTACAGTAGTTTAAGTTTCCTTTTCCAGGTAAATTGTCTCAGAAGTGTGAAGCTTCATTTACACATGAAGTTCATGGTTTGAGAGCTGTGTTAGATTTGTGAGTCAGCGTGACTCATCTTTCACTCAGAATAAAACTTTCACCAGCATTATTATCCCACACACACAAACATGTCAACCACACATACTCATATTCACATTTGAATTTCTTGTGATTTCTTTGTACCTCTGTGATCGAAGCCTCTATTGAATGGTGACCTAGGCCTGCCTATCCTGTGTGTGGGCTCAGTGTGGAAGAGCTGGGAGCTTCTGAAGCCAGGTCAGTGTCACAAATCAAGACAATTAGGTCCTTCATTAAACATCATTTGCATCATCTGCAAAGAATCCCAGGCATTTTCAGTTACCCCTCTGTTTCTGTATTTCTCTCTCTAAGGGTTCACCGAGGTCTTGGATAAAATGGCATCAACTGACAAGTTCAAGGGCCGTTTCCATGGCTACAGCCTCCTGTCCCTGCAGCAGTCCTCGGCCCTCGGCGGTGCGAGTCTGGGGGCTCAGGGTATCGGCGCAGCTTTAACTTTGGACTACAAAGCTAACGCCAAAGTCTTCTACCAACACACTTTCAACAGCAGCCAATGATAGTGCCGCTGCACATCCTGGAGCTCTTAACCAATCATAGTTCAGATAAAGGGAGATTGCATTATGAGCATCATGCTAAAGTGATGATGATAATAATGATTCTGTAATAATGATATTGGCTTTGATCTTTTACTACAAGATACAAAGAAGTTTGATGAAATTATTCAAAAATATTTGCTTTTACTGCTGCATAGTACCTATTTGGACCATTTCATTGATATTCCTTTTTTTGTTTTATTGAAATTGTAAATCTTTACACCTTTTACAACAGTTGTTTACATTTGAAATTTATAATAAAAAAAGATTCAGATTTGCAAATAATCTCTTATCCACTAAAGTAATTGAAGTTCTAAACTGTGATCCGAAATACCTGTTAGTGTTTATAAACAAATCCTGAATACAGTTTATATATTTACTTTGTATTTTTAATACACTTTTACTGAGATAATACTTAATGCATCTAAAAGGTAATATATTCTTTATAATATTTTAAAGTGGGATCTACATTTTTGGTCATGGGGAAATCTGGTGTTCATTATGTTTTCCAAAAATATTAAATTATTTATTATTTATTCATCTAGTTTTATTCTATTAACCAAACCATTGAATTGGATCTGCCATGCGTAATTGTGACTTTAAAATCACATCCAAAAGGGACTGCGGATAGACTTGGAAGTACAGTATGTGGCTAGCAACAGTCAAAGTAGCAGTATTTGTTGTGTTGCCACAGTCATTTGAATATATACAATTCAATTGAAAACAGCAGCAGTAACATTCCACTGGCTGTCTCTCTCACAGAGTTCAGTTCAGCTTCACGGCTGTTGGTGGTGCGCTGAGATTACTCTACCACAGAGAAATCTAAAGACCTGCAGATGCTTCCCTATAACCAGTTTAAGGTAAATATTCTGAGATTCAAGCCATTTAAACACTTTTCTCATCATTGAGTTAAATTATGAAATACAATGCCTTCTTATTGTGTTTCTCTTAGTTTGTTTTGAATTGAAATGAGGTTAAAAGTAGACTCCTGCTGCTACAGCTAATCTTACCAATATACACAGATGATGATACAGTTGATACATATTGCCTCTAACTTAATTATTAGCAGTTTTTAACTAATGTTGTATAACAGGTTATTTTTAAACCTGCTTTAAGGCTATCTGACATTTGGCCACTTGAGGGCAGCAGAAATAAATTTATTTTAATCCCACTACTTCAAGTATATTTAGCTAATAATACTTTGTAAATTGTTATACATGGAAGACTAAAGCTTCTAAATCTGTGTATGTACAATTCTGTTATTTTGCATAATTATTTGTTTCTAAATGTAACCCCACATTTAGTTGAAGCTTTTATTTATTCCGTTACTTCTCTATCATTTATTGAGTCATTTATTTGTTATCATAATAGCAGCTTAAGTAGTTGTATTGCAGAATTCACTTAAATAAAGGATCTGATGGGAAAGGCTCTACATAATTAAACCAGTGTAACTGATACCGTGTTAATCCTGTCTTTGTGCTATCCCACAGTACTTAATATGACCCCCCGTCACAATGCATGTGTTCCCTTTCCAGACAGTGGGGATGATGCCCTGGGAGAGATATGTCACTACTTACAACAGAGACTTTCCGCCCGTCAATGAGCGTCAGCCGCAGGTCAACCAGCCGAAGTCGAGGACTGAAGCTCAGGCTGCACCTTCATTCATCAGCCCACCTCAGGTTGGATAGACACACAGAAAAAGAAAGATTTATTCAATTTCAGACTGACTCACTGACATGATGTGATTGTGTATTCACAGACCGAACGTGAAACATGGCCTATATTTCACCATAACTTTTACAAGACGTCTAACAGCGCCTACGGCTCAGGTTTACAGGTGAGCCACAACAACACACACATGCACACATCTCATCTTCTGTTACCAGGACGACCCTCACACTTCTCGTTTCCTTTCTCTCAGCCTCCCTCTTGTTCTCTTTTCCCTGCTTCCTTGCATCCTTTTGGATCTGTACTTGGCGAGGAGGCGGAAAGTCGACTGCACTGTGTTTTTGATCCAAAAGGTAAGGAGTTCTCTCTTAAACACACCCATACACACACTCACAAATACTCTACACACATCTCTGAGCTGTCCGGTCATTTTCTTTTGACAGCAAATGTGTTGGAGCAGCAGGAAGCAAGAGATGAGCCGCAGCGGAAGCTTGATGTTCTCTACGAGGAAGGTAACACATCTCCTTTTTTACTTTTAGGGAGCTTTGATTGATTCATCTTGTCATTTTTTTAGGTTTTATTCTGCCATTTCAGCCTTATATTATTTCAAGATACTTTAAACTATAGGCTAGAGTCCTGGAGATATTATTAAACAGGTCTTCTGGGTACAGGCTCATGCGTAAACCCACCGCAGACAAATAAAAGAACTACAAAAGGACGAAAACAATTACAAAATGACACTAAAAAAGGCTAAGCAAGACTTTGAAGTATCTGCTCTTATGTAGGACGGTGATTGGGCCCACTGTCTCACAATCTGCCCATGATTTGAGTAAAGAACCACACACCATTTCCTTTATCCCGCCTCTATATTTTGGCACCTTTAGGTGTGATTGTGTTGTCGTCTCCGTCCTGCTGTGAAGACCTCCTCAGATCTGTCTGCAGTGAAGGCGGGTTGAATAACCTGCTCCACCTCCCCGAGGCCTCCCGTCCAATTATCACCTTGAAAGGTAGAAGAAAAAAAACCTCACACACACACAGCTATTCTCTACTGCATTTATGTAAAAGACAACAAAATCACAAAAAGATGGTTGACAATGTAAAGAACAAGCAGCTGTAGTGTATTTGGAGCTGAATGCTAACATCAGCATGCTCTCAATTACATTGCTAACATGCTGATGGTGAGTAGGTATTTATTTAATCATCACTCTGAAGTACATATCCTTTCATGTGACTCTCAGCCAGAAAGCAAATAAGTATATTTTCCAAAATGTTATATGATTACATTCAGTATGTGTGAGTCCCAAATCGTTTAAGTGAATTAACTGAAATTCCCAACTCTCATTAGATGCAGAAAATTGTGATGGCAATGCCTATTGGAGGGGCTGGGGACCAGCTTCTGGACTGACAAACAGCTCCTTCCTTCAGCCTACTTCGATCAGTTGGTAACCTCACTTTTTTACACATTTTTACAAATTATTAAAGTTTCTTCCCACAAACCTTTCTTGTACCCTTTGTGCAATATTCTGACATTTCTCCTTTCTCCTCCCTCTCAGCTATGCATGGGACCCTGAGTGCTCTAATTGTTACTTCAAGATGCAAACCTGCGCCCCTCGTAGCAGCACTCTCACTCCGGCCCACATACAGCCGACCTTCCAATGCGCAGAGCCCAGCAGGACGCAGCCGATGACAGAGTACCAATCCAGGTACTCTGCTGCGGTAAGAGACTGTGTGTCTGTGTGTGTGATGATCATCAAACACCTTGTACATATTTCGCTAATGACCTTGTGTGCCTACTCCTAGTGGGCCCAGCCTAAGATGCAGCAGAGTTACGGTCACCATCGTCATTGACCTCCTCAAAAGACACTTTATTCTTCCCTCTGAATCTCATCTCTTGCTTCAATACACTGCAGATCAACCAAAATACATTGTTTGTGTCTTGTGTCAAACAGTTTAAAAAAAGGGATGCTATTTCTTCCAATCACTTGCACTTTTTAGCCTGAAAGGGTTATCACATGGGAAAAATCCTTCCTAACAGAGGCAGCGGTCAATGATTCTCGCCTCAGGAGGATACACAAGCTGAGGATGAGTCATAAAACAGCAGTAAAGCATCTGCTGGCAGGAAGATTCTTAAAGGAGGCAGTCAAATGGGCTTCTTGACATCCTGAGGTTTAAATGTGCAGCAGCAGTTAAGAAGTACTCAGATCCCTTTAGTAAACATACCACAATATAAAAATAAGTAAAGTCCTGCAGTAAACCTACTGTGCTCTAGCAATTGTAAAAGTTTTAATGATTATTAATTAGTCTTAGTTCTAAAAGTCTCTTGTACATGCAGCTTTAATGTACAAGTAAAAACACTTAATAGGGTGAAAAAAATGCCTTCTCCGGTTTTATCATTTATTTTTCAACAAAAAAACAGTTCTGCAATTATGTTCTGAGTAGCAAAGATTATTAGGGGTCACTAAGGTCATCATACTAGATTGATGATGTTCTGCTTGCTTTATAAAATGGTGATCTTCCAATGGGGTCATTTGCGTCCGAGAGTGATGCCACACTCATTTACTGCTTCTGTTCGGGGGTTAGATGATTCATACTTGCTGCTCTTTTTCTGAGACTCCCTCCTAAATGGGTAATTGGCACAACAATATCATGTGACTTTTGTCAGTGTAGTCAGACACCCTGAACAAGCCACTCGCTCCTCCTTACAGAAGTGGTTGACTGTAGAAAACGACCCTGACCCCACCACTCCAATGGGAGGACATCATTCGGCCATAAATCCTCTGGGTCTGTTTCAGGAATCTTATATGTTTTGTGTTCAGAAGGACTGGAGCCAGTAGCCAGCATGAGGCCTAAAGAAAGGAGGTCAACATGACCTGTGCGGCAGCGTGTTGCCTTTTTCCTCGTCCTCGTTTTTTTCAGTGAAGGAGGATTGTAGTCAGTTTGTCCTGACGTGTGAAGATCTCCGGTGAGGAGGTCTAGATTGAAAGAGCGTTGAGTCGATTGTGTAGTCTGATGTTTCATAGCCTTCCTAAAACATAGAAACATAACTTCAGTTACAACTTAATTACTTCTTGGCTTGAAATTGTAAATTTGAAGAATCACATTACATAGCATCAGGAGGTTCCCAAACATCCCTGATTGTTCCTCTGTTACTTTAATGGCTGCTAGACATTTTTAATTGGCATTTTCTACATTAAGAGCACTTTGTTCATACCTGCAGCGATCTGCTCTGGCTCAAGCTCCATACCCATGTAATATTTCTCCCTTCTTAAGAGTTTTCATTTCCTCCGATGAAGGCCAATGTTTGAACAATCTCATCACAAAGTTCATTCAGAAGATGATCACCTTCAGTCATAACAGAGTCGTCATGGGATTGCAAATGCCCCAATAAGTGGAGCTACAGAAAATGGATATTTCAACTTTACATTTCCATGACTACTAGGCAAAATCTGCCAGGAAGATTTTCGTGATATGACCCAAAGCTTGAGGACAGATACTGAATGGTCCTTGTGGTGAGATTGTTTGTAACATTCATGCCAATAACAAAAGTATATTGAATACTTTTGTCAAGGCTACATTTTAACAATACCCTGACAATTTGGCAAATTATTGTACAAAATAACATCAAGCATATATACCTTGACTATTACACTACTGTCCATTTAGTAAACCAAATGAAAAGAACATTTCCCAATGAAGCAACATTGATAGTATTGGAGGTTATTTGAATTCTACAAATCTTTGGAAAATAGAAGCATAAAACCATTTATTGGGGTCCAGTATGCATCAAAATGTGACAAAAGACCAACAAAGAACTGTCTTTTAACATCTTTATTCTTCTTTTTTCATTATTTTTATTTGTATTGAAATTCTTACTCTTTGTGTCTTCTGGACCTCTTTTCTTTTTTTAAACGGCGTATGTCATCTAAACGCGTCTAAACAAAATCACCAAAAATGATTTCATGTTGTACAATCCACCTGGCGGACATTCCTATTGGCTTCACCAGGGCGCCATTCACCACAACACTGTGAGGAAGTTCCATTTTAAACACAGATTTCACACTTTAAGAACACACCGGAGTACTTGTTAGGCTGCATGGTTGTAAAAGGAGAGCTCAAATACTTCAATAAGTTACAAGTGCACAAGTGTGTTCTTAACACCTAAATACAACAGACATTATCACTGTTAATACTACAAATGAATGGTGACATTAAGAACATATATGTTCAGGTCACAAGATAATGCCTCTGCATTTTAAACCATAAGTGACTGAGACATGACATCTGGGTTTCCTGAAAAGCATCTTCACATAATACTACCTTTTCCTTTTCGACTCAATGGGAGATTATACTTGCACTAAACAGGCAATGTTTCAAGGAAAGCCAGACCGCAACAAAGATTTATGGTTAAAAAGAACTTCCTCAAAAGACGTCAACCTACAAAGAAGAACAGCAAGGAAGCCATACTGCCAGCCACATGTTCCATACTGCTTTATTCTGATTGGCCATGACAATATTGTCCCCTCACGTTCCCTCCTGCAAACAGGACTGAATGACACCACAGGTTACTGTACCCAGTAGAGACACAAAATTCCTCATCCTCAAAAACATGAAGAGAAAAAAAAGAGGAGGAGAGGCTATTTGAAAACCTGATTTGGATATGGACACTTGATCTGATGCTGGACAAACCAAATGATCCGGCAGAAAGAGGCAGTGGCTGTGTTCCAGACCAAATACTCCCCTGTAACAAGGTTGTTCACTACACCCCATAAATCTAAATTGAACTAAAGGATGAAGCCGTGAACACTAATAACTGAGATTTTTTTATTAAAGGGCCAAAAATCTCTGACCTTGCCTCTATAATAATATTTTTCTTGCTTAACTCAACTGGATGCATGATTGAGAAACTCACGCATCTGAGAAAAGATAAACATGGACTTCCACATAAATTGGGAAAATAACTTCTCATCCATGATTACCTGTCTGTTCAGATCACTTCAAGAACAAGCGTGCAGGGAGGGTGGGGTCTGTATTTAGTTTGGAACGGAGCCGTCGCAGATACAAAGAAGAGCCCACATTTATAGATGCACAAGAGCTGTGACGTCGCCATGAGCTTATTACGTCATAGTAGCAAACGGGTGTGACTGACCGTAATGACACAACAGAGCAGCTGCAGAAACCCATCAAGTCCCCTGAAATGTTAGTCATTCTTTAAACTGCACTATTGTGGAGACCTTTGATCTACAGACGATGTTTCTCAAATCTGACAGCACACAAATTAACACTTAAGTGAAGCAATTTCTCCAAGTTTATTATTATTAGGTGTTTTTGGATTGACGCTTTGTCCTGGTTTCACTCCTTGGTAGCTGCCTCAGTTCCAAGGGGACATCGATGAGATCTGCATACTCTGTAAACATCAACAGTGCCATCTGAAATGCGATGATGAGCTAGCGCCCGCAGTAAGGGCGGTGCTGGTATTACACCCCTCCCCACCCCGTTCCCAATGTCCCTCAGTTTACAAGAAACAAACAGGAAATAAAAAGATTAAAGAAACAAAAAGAAAAATAAAGAAAAGAAAAATAAATCCCCCCACCCCCAACTGGGCCCGTCAGCGCAACATTGACTTCAAGCGTGTAGGAGTGTGTGTGTGTGTGTTGTGTGGGTGTGAATCAGTGTGTGTGCGGCCGTGACCGCCAGAGTCTCTGAGAATATGTGAGAACTGGTGTGTGTGCGTGCGCGTGGAGGCTCCATGGGGGTGAGGGGGACTCCTAGTATTTCTTCCCCGGGACAAACTCCTTCGCCTCGGGATTCAACATGCTCTTCCTCTGCAGACAAAAACACAAACGAGAGTAAGAAAATCTTTCTTTGACATGAATGTATTCTTTCACCATTAATGTTCTAGAATAAGCAGTTGGTGTGGGAAAGGTACAAAAAAATCTGTCCCATCCATTTTTTTTTTTTATCCGCGTCTTTAAAACTGAACCCCAGAGATATTTACTTTAATAAGATATAAAAGTGAAATCTGCATAATTGAGAGGCTGAATACAGACATTTGTATTTCTCTTTGTGTGTAATTAAATGCTCCTTTGACTCACCGCCACTTCCTCCAGGTTGTGGTGATCGTTGACCGACAGCCCGTTGAGCTGCTGCTGCAGCTGCCCCACCCCCTGGTTGTTGAGGTCACGTGAAGGGATGAACCAATCCTGGTCCTCCTCTTCCAGCATTTCCTGGAAGCAGCGTTCCAAGAACTCCTGCTCCAAGAGCTCCTCTTCCACCTGCGGGGAAAATAGAACGATGAGTGTTGACATTGGTGGGCAAAAGAGCAAGGGGAGGAATATAGGAGAGATCATTTGCATGATATGTGGGTAAAAGGTCCCCTAAAGAGGAATCTTCTCGGTAATGTAGTGGCACTTGATTCATCCAGGCGAGCAAGAGAAAAGGATGAGATACAGAAAGAGAAGCGGAGGGTGGGAGGCATAAGCATGTATTCATACAGGATGGCCTCAGTGAGTGAAGAGACAGGAGGAAGGAAGGGGGGGCTGAGTTGGGTAAGACGCAGTAGGACACGTAGGAAGGGGCAGAACAGCAATAAGAAGAAGAGGTGGAAGGTGGAGAGGTCATTTAGAGAAATCTGTGTTTTGGAAAAACAGCAAGGGCAGACGCCAAGTAAAAAGAAATAGGAGTGGAATGAAACTACGAAAGGACCTCTCAATCCAAACTTAAAAATTGGTTGGAATATTAGGAATTGTCCATGGTATGAGCACTCACCTGTCTGTTATACTCTTCTTCGTTCTCCATCCACATGTACTCAGCGAAGGGATTGGCGTCGCTGCCCTCTCCTGCGTGCCCATTGGCCACCGGCTCCTTTCCCTCTTTCCCTGGAGCTCCGCCTCCCGGTGTCTTGGCCACCTCTGGACCGCTCATCTCTGCCGGCTCTGCACGACAACACAGGTACAAAAAAAAGTGTGTTACAGCACTGGTCAAGACGTTAAAATAAAATTCAAACTTTAAGGGTAAATCTTCTCAAACTTCATTATGTAAAAAAATATGCTCAACCCAGCTAAAACACCCCGCAAACATCTTTTTGTTTCAATCTTAGAAAGGCAGATCACTTTGACTCGTTCATTAGTCCCCAGCCGAGTCTTAGGTTGCAGCCACACGAATACGATAACATCTACACACACACACACACACACACACACACACACACACACACATTATAATAACACACTTGTTTTAATCATAACCATCATAATAATACATTTGTGTTATATTAGGGTCATGCAGATTCAGGTAGCTGTCNAGTTATAAATATGTTTATTTTTACTGTTGGGTCACTCATTACTGGATCAGCCAGCTGCATGAGACCACGGATACTGACGGGCTGTCAGGAGAGGAGGAGGAAAAGAGAGGCTCCGTCCTCCATGTATCATTCTTATATTATTATAAAGTCGTTATTCATTTGTTTTAAAGCTCAATAAATAACAAAGAAGACCTTTGACCGGCACTTTTCGAATTTTGTCCGGAAGATTTCAACTTTAACGGACATGTTGACCGGCGACACCCCACCTCTGCTGCTAAATCCAGCGTGGAGAATAAACAGAACGGCAACCATGCATGCGTGAGAAGTCTTCTTCACTGCTTTTGGTGTATTTTGTGGCAGAAGTACAGCGCCACTTACAGGCCCAGCATATGTACTAAAGCGTCTCCATTAGTTTGCGCGGTCTCGTGTGGACGGACACGTTTCTGGTGCCTATTGCTTGTGGACGGAATACTTTTTTGATAACGATTTCGGTGCGTTTCTGTTATCGTCCTTGTGTGGCTGCTGTGGCTCGATTGGCTGTTAAATTAAGTTTATCCCAGCTGAAAGGCCCAGGATCCAAATTGGACAAATGTGCAGCATCTCAAACACATCTTTAGCTACAGCGGAAGAACTGCTCCCACGGGTAATAGAGTCTTGCTGCTCATAACCAACAAAAAACTGCTAAAGAACAATTTTCCATATCTAGGTATGTGAAAAAGAGACTGAGTGAAATATGCAAACACCGTCTGGGACTGATCCTCGTCTCTGAAACTTCTTTGTGGTAACTTAAAATGTCATGCAAATCTAAATTAATGACGGCTTAATGAAATGTTTGGTCTTTTAAGACTCTTATCAATCAATAAGTAATTGGGGGTGCAAGTGGAGTCTCGCAGAGGCAAAACTGTGGCGCGCTTACACTGTAGGTGCGCCGCAGTCTGCGTGATCTGCCTGTAGGGAGGGGCGGGCCGGCCCTGCGAGTACAGTAACGAGCAAAGTAACGAGTAAAGTAACGAGTAACTTTATTTAGACAGTAACGAAGTAGTGTAATATATTACTTTTTTTTTTTAAAGTAATATGTAATATATTACTTTTTTTTTTAGTAACGACCCCATCTCTGATTATTAGCAAGGAAAATACAAACTCTGGAGTTCACTGACATTTCCAGGCAAACAAACACCCAAAGAGCTAAAAACCATTTGGATTACGCAAATATAGAGAATATACTAGTTAACTTCCTTGTTTCAATTGACAGTTAATCTTTAGTGTTTGTAGCAAAACAAAAAGGTCAACAAAGATTACAATCTAAGTCATGGGCAGCAAAACCAAGATATGTAAACACGACAGTGGAAAGTAAGATAAGTGTTAGTAAGACTAGTAAATGCAGATGCTGCAGGTGTTGCGAAAGGACATCTGTCCTTTAGCTGGAGATTTATTAGCAAACCACTTAATTAAAAGGAAGAATACAAATTGGAATTATTTTTATGAAACTGGTATTAAATGTGTGCTTTTGTCATAGCTTGATGGGTTAGGAAAGTAAATGTGTTGCATGTGTCATTAACTGATTTTCTGTAAGCATTCTTTACATCTTTCGCTTTCTTATGGAATACTTATTAGTTTTACTGTAATTAAATACTGCAGCTGCCTAAAGTATGCACACAATTGGAACATACTATTCTACACTTAAACTTTGACCCCCTTGCTCATACATCAATCGCCGTCTGTCAATGAGCCATCATCACTCAATGCTCAGGGCATTTCTACCTCCCCAAAAAACACAGATTTTCTTGTTCTGAAACACAAAGTGCCATGCTGTGTGCATCTCCCCATTCCCATCTTGGCTAAAATTATGATTACCTTCATGATGTCAGCAACAGCTGTCAGACAAACCATATTATGTGAATCACGTTGTCATATTAAGTTACACCATCAACAAAGGTTCATTATTTTTTTCCAAAACGTGTCAGAGTGCTCTATGCTGGTTCAGTCAGTTAGCATTAAATCCAACTGGTTTGCCACACCGGACAGGTAAAAACTGAAGTCGACTCTTTACACTACTTTGATATGGTAAAATAGATGATTAAACATAATATGTGCATCCCTTTTTTTCCTGCTCTGATAAGAAATGCCCACTTTTAATGACATAATCTTCAGACTGCCAGCCAGCCCAACAGACTTGTCATGACTCAACTGCAGCCCCGCATTGGGGGGAGGACGATGATCTCAACAAGGCTTCGAGCAAACGCAGCCCCAGGGTCGGCCTGATGCAGACACATGATGGCAATGTTTGACTCCCAGCAGCTTAAGCCACAAGATATCCAAATTCAGGTTACATATACACCTATTCCAGCTGCCTCTAATGCCACACAGTTACGTACAATCGTCCATCAGAAGAGTTTAAACAAACGTGTATAATCTAAGTAGGTTAGTAGACTAAGAGGAGAGTCTGCCTGCCAGGCTCAGAGCTGTCTGTGTTTGTCTGTCTGTGGATAAACCAGTCTATTAATACAGTGAATGGATTCACATGCTACCAAGGCAAATAATAAGTGAGGCAAGGAGAGTGAGGCAAGGAGAGTGAGAGGGTAAGAAAGAGCATTTTGTAAAATAATACAACAAGCCTACATTTTATTCTGCACTAGGTAAGCAAGGCGCCAGCATGTTGGACGTGTTTGAAGCCGGCATGTGTGCCAAACTGCCAGTGTGTTCAAACTCCCTTTAACTGCAGTCTATAAAGTGTTATGGAACAACAAAGATGTAAATCGCCAAAGTTAAACGGACAGTTTAAAAAAAATTCACTTCGGATGTGTTGCACTTAATCATAATTTGATATATCAGGCATGATTGTGCAATTCATAGAGCAAGTAAATACACCAAACAGATTTTTGTTTCCACATTTTGGAATGTGCTACTTTAAATTGAATATCATTGGGTTTTAGACTATTTGAACAAAACAAGCCACTTGAATCTAGGGATGCACCGAATATTCGGCCGCCGAAAATTAATCGGCCGAAAATGGTTAAAAAGGCCCTTTCGGCCGAAAGGGTTTTAGCACCGAAAAAATATCACCGAATGTCAGAGAACAGGGTTACGTTGGTAAGCTAACGTGTTGTTGTGATGACGTAATCAAAACGCGGCGACAAGCACAGCGTGCGACCATGCTCGCAGCTGGCTCACAGCCAACATGTCTGCCGCTTGGAGATATTTAAAAATATCAGAGAAAGAGGCGCGGATTGCGATTTGTAAAACGTGTTCAGCTGATATTTCTCGAGGGGGTGTAACTGCAAAGACTTTCACCACTTCGGGATTACTCCACCACTTGAAATCAAAACACCCGGACAAATATGCGGAGTAAGATCAAATCACAAGCACTGATAGCGAGAGACTGTTCAGCGCTGCCTCTCATGTGCTTGATGAGAAGAGGAACAGACTTATGGCTGATAAAGCAGAGAAGCTACTGTTCATTAAAAAGAACCTCCCACTTTTCCTTAATAAGTAGACAAGGCTGGCTTATCATAAGCTTATCTAGTTCTACATGTCTACTCTATACCCACTTTCCTGAACACTATTCATTGTGAGTTATAATTCCAGTCCTCAGTTAATCATATAGGGGGAAAGACAGCAGCACGTGTTCATAATACGTCACTTTCGTATTAAATGAGACCAATGTTTTTCACATTGCTCCATGATGACAGACCACCTGTATTTGCAGATTCCTTGAAATTGGTAAATTAATTTAATTGATTAATGGATTTTGTATCCAAGGTTTCACTTTATGTATCTTATAACAATGTCCTTACTACTTTGCTTATGAAGGACAGACAAAGCCTTATTTACAGATCTTCGAAATTAATTGTAATTTCATTTGTAAATAGTTAATCTATCATAGTGGATTTATCCAGTGCACATTTGGTGCATTTGTTCGGTTGAAGGCCTGGCTAGTTAAACAGTCTTTTATTTACCTATTTGGTTGTAGCGCACTGGCCTAGGAGGTTATGACCTTTTAAAGTTCCTTGGACTTTGTTCTGATCACTTTGTTGTCGTTATTCCTACAGAGAAAAGAAAATGCACCTTGACTTTGGAATAATGTACGGTATGCATTCAAACAGTGCTGAATAAATGTTTATGGACCCATAATGATTATTATTTAAGTTAAGTTAAGTTAAGTAAGTAAGTTTAAGCCTACCATGTCTCTTTTCCACAATCAGAGCTGAACAACATTGGTAAAAAATGATACATATATAATTATATATAATAATATTATTATATATATTAATCAGTTTTTGCCTTTCGGCATCGCCACTGTTTCCTATTTCGGTATCGGTTTCGGCCAAGAATTTTCCATTCGTTGCA
>NW_011333040.1:4160678-4168344 GCF_000735185.1 Notothenia coriiceps
GAGTTGCATTAGGTAACGCGAGATACGGCTGATATTTGCGCATTAGTTTCTGTTATGGATCAGTATCAACAGTCCTGCCAGTAACGTTACTATATTATCAATGCTACTTTAGTTATAGCCTGATATATGATAGCTAACTTTACAATGTTGTGATGTGAAGTTAGCTAACATTCTGTAGCTAACGCCGGTCACTCACCAAGATAGCTGCCCAGTTCTCCACTGGTTCTCCTCACACCACAGCTCAATTTCTCTCCGATGGCCGTTATTTCTTCTAATCCTTGGCTTCTCCTGGTCTCTTGGACGCCTAGCAGGCTCATAATTATAAGGTTGTGGTCCGTCATATGCATTCAAATATTCATGTTCAACTTCTTCTGTGTCGAAACTAGCATTGGGATCCATGTTTATTAATACGTTACACCGACCGCTCTCCTCCTTGTGTCCCCCGTGTTACGTCACACGCGGGAGGTCACGTGCCGATGCTTTTTTATGCGGAAGTGAACATTTCTTACAAAAACGACGCCAGATGTCACTGTAGTGTATATTTCTGTATATTTTTTTGAAAATCTAGTGTATTCATCATTTTCCTACACATTTATTCACAGGTTTCTTTAACCTGGAAGTTGCTCTTTAAGTTACTTGAGTCATCAGTTTGCAACATGATGATGATGATATATGATAATATGTTTCCTGTAACACATGCTGATGTCATTCTGTGGTTTGGAGAAGCTTATCACAGTGAAATAAGTCACAGACACTCAACAAGTTTCCACTTAAGATTAAAAAACAACAAACAACAAAAAGGTGCTCATTACACTTCAATCACATTTACCATATAAAAACACTTTTTGTACACAGTCTTATTATTTTTACTAAAGGGGATGAGGAAACAAGTCGGTGGAAATTTCCATGATGTAAAGGATGTGAGGTTGAGGCTGTTATTTTCAGTCTTACTGCACGTGAAAATGTCCAGCAGGAGTTGCAGAAGGTAAGCGCAGGGCAATTCTTGTCACAGAGATTCTGTAATCCACAATTTGGAAAGGGTTCTGCTCATTTCTTCAGTGTTCTCTTAACTAGTTTAAACACTTGAGACATAACAAGTGAGTTTAGAGTCTTTTAGAAAAGCAGATGTCCTCAGCCAAGTCTGATTCTTCTCCTTGCTGTAAGGATGAATCAAACAGCAGTAACAAACCCTGGTGCATGATTAGACATCTGGCTGTCCACCTGCTCTGATAGCTTACACATTTAGACATGTTTTTCCAATGAGAGGAAGAACACCATTTGAGGTAACTGCTTTTCAAAGAGGCCAGCAGCACTGTCTATTCAAACACGTTGTGGCCCAGAGCAGAGAGAGAAGCCTGCGGGCATGACCAGAAGCTTCTACCTTTATAATTCAGCCTGGGAAGACATCTTTGAGGAAAATAGGAACACTAAGACAAGGATAAGCAAGGATTAGCGTGCCCATATTACACTGTATGTCACTATATGGCAGGTAAGAGATTTGGCTTTAGAGAGGAACTAATCCTCTTCATTCACAAATATGTTAGCTCTGTTAGCAAAAGTTTGGATTTTTTAAATAGCTGCTACATAAGGACAAAGGCTGAAGTATGGTTTTAATCAGAATTTTCATTACATATAATGATATAGCTTGCAACCGGTTATAAAGAAAATGGTCATTTCGACAGCAGTTCGACCACATGCTTAACAACACCTGTAGGAGGAGGCCTGAGCTGCAGTTCTTGCTCTGAGAACAACCTTTGTTAACTTGGCTTCCATTTCCACCATGTGCTAGATGAGAGTACTGCAAGGGACATGTTTAACTCTCCTCTCAAAGTAAGGAAGAGGCGTGCGTTTCAGTTGTGCAAACACTTTCCGTCACAGACATTTCAAAATGTTTCTGTGGAAGTTCTTAACTGTTCTGAATGAATTTGAACAAGTTGTTTTCCAACCTTTTGTGAGTCAGACTCCTGTACAGAATTAAAGATATCCTTTCTATGAAATTTAACATCAAAAAAGCTCACAATCAATTCATTTACTAACAACATTTTCTGACATTAAAATCAAATGTAACATTAATTTAGTCTATATTTTTTTAATTAAGCTGGCAAATCAATGCCTGTATTGAATCATTGCACATTTTCAATTCATATTTAAACATTCTGCTATCTCGCAGCTATCTAAGAGGATCTCAGTGTTAATTTAGATTAGAGAACTCACAAACTTTACTTCTTCTTTTCAGTTAAACTGAATTTATGAAATAGGAAATAACACCCAATTAGCCCACAAACACTTCACAACTCCATAGACTCACACAAAAGCCCTGCCCTGTTTCTCTTGGCTGCTTCATACAACAATACCAAAAAAACGCTGATAGTCAGAGGTTTACTCTTACCTGTCTGCTCCTCCTGTACTTCAGGCTTAGCCTCTGGTTCTTGCAGCTCTTTTGGAGTACTTTCTGTACTTTCAAAGGTTTGCAGACCTAAAAAGTGCATATTTATAGGATTCATAAGATATCTATACCTGCATAGCTCAATATGTTTGGATTACAAAGCTAATGTTTGTATACATTGTGAAAACTTGGACATGGCGTGTTGGACTGACCGTTGTGAGGTTCAGCATCAATATCAAACGTGGTGAAAGGGATGTTAGCGTCATCTGGTCTGGAAGTGAAATCGACAGAGCGGCGCTGTACAAAGAGGAGATTGAAAACAATGAAACACACTATATTGACACAAAATTGAGGAAATGATTCAAACATTTGAGAAATGTGATAAGTGATACATCTTTCTTGTCTGAATCACTAATTAGACGCTTTCACTAGCAGCTGGTTAGCTTAGCTTAAGTAAAGACAGGAACAAATGGGAAACAACCAACCTGCTTCTGTGTAAAGGTGAGAAAACCTGTATGCCACCCTCTCTAAAATTGCAGTCCAGTAAATAACTACGTGTAGATAAATAACATAAAGGCTATTCTAGTTTTTATGTGGATTCAACAAACAAACTATGATGTGTTTTTAATAAGTAGGCTTTATGTTAGTTGTTTCCCTCTGTATCAATGCTCTATGCTAAGCTATGCTAACCTAGCGCTACATGGTTTGTTTGGTTTGATAGTGATCTTGGTGATTCTCGCTTGTTGTTGTAAGAATCCAACTGCTGTCAGACTCAGAGTGGTATTCATATTATAAGTAAACTATTTGAAAGAAAGCAAATAAGCATAATTCCTAAAATGTCAAATATTCTTTGTTTGGTAGTTGACACAAATGGCTACCCTTCTTACCCTTTGTCTTTTCCGTGCGCAGTAGCAGGCAACCCCAAATACAACAGCAAAAAGGATGATCACAATTAAGATGATAATGCCTGAAGGAGGTGAAACATGTCATGTTTATAAATACGAAGATATTTTCTTACACAAATACATATTTCAAAGTTAATGACTAAACACACAGTATATCGTTGTTACCTCAAATGAACATTGTGATTTATTATCGTGCAGTTAAATGTAACTCACCAGTGTTCTCACTTTCTGCGACTTTTCGCTTTGGCTTTGGCTTGGCGCTGGTAGTTTCTGTAAGAAATACACAAATATTTATATATGAAAAAGTTTATATCAAATGTTGCCATTGAATATAAAGTAGGCTATAAACCTGCAGTGCTATGAAACCTTCCGTTATTAAACATTCAGAAGGAAAAGCTTCTGAGATTCAATCCATTATCAATAACTTATTAAATTGGTTTAAAGCAGCATTCACATATTTGTTGACATCTTGGAGGAGACAAAACCAGCTTAAAACAAACCAGTGATGTTATCACCTAGATTCAAGATTCAAAGTCTGGGTGACAACATCACTGGTATGTTCTGAGCTGGTTTTGTCACACCTAACAAAGGTGAAACTGATAACATTTGGAGACATGTTTCTGTCAAACTGATGAAATCCACTTTTTCCTGAACACAACATAGAATATTGTATATTTATGAGCAATCTTAACTCACTTATTTCAATTGGTTTAACCATGGCTTGTGTGGTCATGGCCATTGGAGTTTTTATTTCGTCGCCACCTGAATTACAGAAGCAAACAATCATGCAAACAATCATAAATTAGAGAAAGTCTGATGATGAATTGACTTGCTGTGAGAGTACAACATGTTTGAGATTACAACAGTTATTGGTAAATGCAAGGTGGAAGAAGTACTAAGATATTTTACTCAAGGGAAAGTAGTAGTAATGTGCAGCTGAAATATGTTGTCAAATTGTAGTTAAGAAATAAGTTATTATTTACTTTAGTACTTTTTAGTTACTTAAAAATAGTATGAGCATCAACAAAAAACGTTTAGTACCAACAGTAAAACAACTGAATAACATACATTTTAGCATTATAATTATTGATGCATTCATCTGTTCATCACTGTATGTAGCAGCTAGTAAAGGAAGATATTTTTTAAGAGTTCAGATAACAACTCTCACCTTTCATTGTTGAGGGCGTCACGGTGCCGGGGGTCTCGGTGCTGTTACCGGTGGTCGGGGCGATAGTGGTGCCGTTGGTTGTGACGGTGTTGTAGGTGTGTGGTGGTGGTGTTATTTTCGGTAGTGTTTGCTAGGGTCATATTGGTGGTACTGGTGGTGTTGAGGGGTTTTACAGAAGTGGAATAGTTAATGGTTGTGTCTGTTGATTTTGTGGATAACCCTGGGATTGTTGATGTCTCCTCTGCTGCGACAGAAGCCGCAACCAAACCTGTAGGAAAGCATACAGTCATTTCAAAACTAACAACTGAACACAGCCACCTGACCATCACCTTCACCTCATGTAATTCACATTACAATATACATTTGTATGTAACTGACTGACATTATATTTTTATTTTGTCTCAACTGTATGTTGTGCTGTACGTGAATGTTGTTTTATTTTCTGTTGCTAAATAAAAAAATATACTTTTATAAATGTAATAGATAACAAAGTAACCTGAATCTGAATTTGTTTTACATTTACCCTGCAAAGCATCGGCTTACTTTGCAACACACACACTTCTGTTAACTGTAAGCCTTAAAGGGAACCAGTTATTTAGGTACTGTATTTTAAGGTGTGGTCATGCTTGACTTATGATATTAACTCTGAGATCTCTCCTTTATCTTTTAGAATAATTATTTAATGCAAAAAAGCATATATATATAAATATTTAATTGCATCTCGCCATGTACTATTAATTACCTGTAGCCAGACTAAGACAACATGCTGTATTTGAGGTACAGGGTTTTGAACGAAACCAAGTACTTGAAAACAGATCTTAACATTATTAGTCATAAAACCAATGAATAATACAGTGTTATCAGGTGCATTTCAATTAAACGTGAAACAAATAAACAGTCTTACCCATGATACAGAAGAATAGCCTGAGCGATGGCATTATAAGTCTGTTTGATGACAGCAGCAGGTGGGAAAGGTATAGATTTCTATATTTACAGTATGAATTAATAAAGCCCAGAGGTGATGCTTTTACGCGCTGCTTTCCTTCCTCAACGCAGCATTCATCTAAAGGAACCAAAAAAGAGGATCAACGTCTCTGACCACAGCAGGAACCCTGTTGCTCAAATGGTTAAAGTGAGAGGAAACTTACTGCCGGTATCTTGCCTAAGACTATCCTCTCACTGCAGAACAAAGTCAGGTTGCAGATATGTAAATTAAAGTTACTTCCTTTATTGAAGAGTATGGCAAACTTGTGCCTGTTGTTAAACCTATAGGACCAGATATTGTGTGTTTAAAGCATTAAATAATCAATTTACGTTTTAATTTATGTCCTTTAAGCAATACATGACTAAGCTGTAACACCCAACAATTTGTATTTTTCTTGAGAAACTTATGGTGTTGCATAACATTATACTTGGTGCAATGTTTCCATGGTTGTCAGTACTGTTTTCTTTTCCAGATCTGCTCACTAGATGTCGCTGTGACTAAAGGCAAAGACGCCAGATGGGTTGTAGACAGTTGCCATCTTTTTTTCCTGAAGGTAACTTTAACTCTCCTAAATCTGTTTCCTCTCTATTACTATGAAATAAATCAGGTATAAAAGCTTTACAATATATAGGAATCATGTATTTCAGATGTATTGCATTTAAAAAAAAGTATTATTATGAAGATCAATGATGATATTATTGAAGCAATAGAAGACATAGTAGTACGTTTTGGGGTCTGTTGGTAAGTTATGATAGTAAGAAGAAGTTTGTGATGCAGCGATCAACATTTAAACAAAAACATAATGACTTATTTACAGTATGAAGCAACAATGCCCTTTGTTCACTGGATGATCATCAACGATTTGATGCTTTTCCTTATCTGTAATGTATATCTTTGTGTTTTGGACTGTTGGTTTAATAGAATACACGATCTGAATACTTTTTCACCATTTCCCATAATTTTATTTTAACAAGAATAGTGCTATTTTCTGTAATGTTGCCACCCTTTTGCATGTTCCTACAGCAAAGGTGTGTGTGTGTGTGTGTGTGTGTGTGTGTGTGTGTCAGCATTACATGTCTTGTGTGGGTGGAATTGTTGTGAGGGTGTATGTGTGCTCAGCCTTGTAGCTACATTTATTACTGTTTATTTCCCCATGCCAGTGGTAATCAGCAGCAGGATTAGTGTTAACTGCCACCCAGTCACTGGCAGGCTCCACGTGGTCCGCCGCAGGCCCCTCCTGCCCACCGGCCTGCGGGTCTATCCGGGACCGGATCACAGTGACGATGGGACTGGGAGTCCTGCTAATCCTGAAGAAAGACCCTCTGTGGGCTACCTATCACCACATCACATGGCCCAGGCACCAGGGCTCTGTAGATGAGCTAATCACTGAGAGGAGAGGAGAAGAGAGAGAGAGGAGAGGAGTAGGGAGGCTATGAGTAAGTAATATTGTTTGGTAAAAATGTGGGACCAAATTCAGGCAGAGCTGCTGCATTTTCATCAAAAGATACAGACCACATATATAATTTATTGAAGACAAAAGTTCAGTAGGAGTAGTTTTTGTATCTTTAAGAATAGCCAAATGCATTGGGAGCCAGATACATTAAGCTGAAGACAGCACAGCGTCATAAAGACATATTTTCGATTTGTCTACAGATTCCAAAAAAATCATATTCAATAGAGGAATCAAGTTCATATACATTGTTTAAACTACACTTTTTCTTGCAGCACATATTCACAAATTTGGTCTCACTCAAAATCATTTAAGGAGGAGGAGAGGAGAGGAGAGAGGAGTGTGTTTCTATGTGTGTGAGAGAGACACAGCGAGGGGAGAGAGCTGGACCACCCACCCGGAGGATTCAGAGGCACAGGATTCACAGCCCATTCTGTTGACCTGCCACACCGCCCCGGCTCTGGGCAAGGCCCTCCCCAATTGTTCCGCCTGCTAACATGAGGAGGGGGGTTAGACAAGGGGGATGGGGGGGTGGACGAGCAGTAAACAGTGGGTTGAGCTTCTCTCCTTCAGCGCACAAAGGGGCTGAATTGTGTCGGGACTGGAGCACTTTTTAGAGTGGCCCTGCCATGGGGCCTGAATGAAACATCTGTGGAGGCTGAGCCCGAGGGAGAAAATGCTATTTTGCTGTTCAACCACACTGACAACCTGTTTTCTCTTTCTTTACCAACCCCCCCCCTCACACACACACACACACACACACACACACACA
>NW_011333040.1:4168525-4189509 GCF_000735185.1 Notothenia coriiceps
GAAACAGAGGAGCAACAGAGAGAGAGAGAGAGAGAGAGAGAGAGAGAGAGAGAGAGAGAGATATGACATGACATGAAGGTTCGAATGTGAAATGAAATATTTTAACCACAGCCTTTCGAATCTGCACATGTTTTTCCAATTCATTTGAATTAAAAAAATACAGGAAATAAGATGTATTTCTTGCTATGTATAACTTTAATTTGTAATAAACATGTTGATCCTGATAAGCTAAATATAATGTTATGTAAATGGGGTATAAGCTAGGGAGTTTTTGGGTAACATTTACATGAAAAGATATCATCACAGAATCTGATGAGAACAATACTGGTTTGTTACATCGTTGGTTTTATAGTTTTGTCGATTGATCTTATTCTCTGTTATAATGCGCAAAATTATTTGAGCTAACTTGAAGACTTGACCCAACAACAATTCAATGGGGTAAAGTCGCCACATTTGCAATTATCTTCTGTTTACTAATAGCTATTCAGTCAAAGAATATTCAGTCAGTTATATGTGGCGGGAAAGGCTGTGCTTTCTAAGGGAGCTCTTAAAGAAACCAAACAACCACAAGGACTTGGAGCGGGATGACTAATCTCCTCCTAACAAACATACATGAACGTTAACTCTTAATTACACCACATGAGGAGGAGGTTAAAGTGCTTGAGGGAATATAAAACAGGCTCGTCAGCACAGTAATAGTGATAAGTGTTGGTCCAGATAAGGGTGACGGTCCTGGTCTTGAGAGCAAGATTTAATGTCCCTACTGTACACTTCTACAAATATGATCACACAGCTGTAAAACAACAAACAATATGTCATTGTCTGCCACCAGGAGTCTCCAAACAATGAATACAGATGTTAAGTGACGTAATGAAGTAGCGTGGGATCATGAGATTTGTTGTCTTCACCACCATTGCCATCTTTGCCGTTCAGTTTCTCCTGCTTTCCTTTGATGTTAATCATTCAGGAGGTCCTCTCCAAAGTGGACCTGGTAAAAACATTGAATAAAGAATTGTCACGTTAAAATGTGTGTTTCTCCAAATCAGACAAAGGGTGCAGTGAGCTGAATATATTCTTAAAAGAGACCGAGATCTTACAAGGTTATTGTAAAAGTACACAACACAACAAAAGTTTAACAAAGGTTGAGTAGATTCTAGACATTTTATTGAGGAAATGATACACAGACCTTTAACTAATGCTTACTTCATTGATGTATAGGACTCTGAATAGGATCCTTTATTCCATCATCTTACGAACTGCAGGCGGCTAACGTCCTTTAATCAGATGGATACAGTGACTATAGTGGCATATGGAGGCTATCATGGGTGACGAGTCCGTCCATCCATCATTATCACCTCCCCTCTTCCAGAAAGATCCCCCACACTCTCTCCCCAAAGAGAGGGACCACTGAGACATTTCAGTTTAATTGAAGAGGAAACATAGATCCCCGCTCACTTCCTGGTCACCCATTTTCTTTAATCAATTTCCTCCCTTTGGTCTTATATCATCTGTAATTACTTTCCCTTTCCCGCCCCTTGTGGGTCCCTCCTGGAGCAAAGGTCCACATACACACATATAGACACACACACACACACACACACACACACACACACACACACACACACACACACACACACACACACACACACACACACACACACACACACACTTATTGCTAACCCCCTACCGTCAGAAGGCAATACCTTCGGCATCAATACTCGTAGCCCCCTGTGGCTCCTCCTGAACAATGGAGAAGGCCCACTGGCTCCAGAACCCCACTAAGCAACCCCTGACCCTGCCCAACTACTCGACTAAACCCCCTACACACACACACACACACACACACACACACACACACACACACACACACACACACACACACACACACACACACACACACACACACGTGGTATATACTTTTATATTAAGGTCGTAGACATTGTCACAGCTCACACGACTCTGCAGTGAGGGGGGAAGGAGAAGTACAGAGGAGAGGGGGGAGTAGGGCAATGGGGGGAGTAAGGCCACTTTAAATACCAGCTCAGCTTGTAATCACTAGAGTTTGAACTCAGAAGACTTCTTATGCTAAGGGGTCAAGAAGCCAGAACACTCATTCGCTCCTTTCTTTCTTCCCTGCTGCCCTCTGTCACTCACTCCTCTCAAAGGCTCTCTCTGATCCATAAGCTGCTCGGGTTGTGCGTACAGTGAAACCAACGCTGATATCCGGAGGAAATCTTACAGCAAAAACAATGAAGGCATTGTCTTCAAAGCCGTTTTCAACAGAAGTACATTAGTAAGACAAATTAATCGTGGCACAAGCTCGACTTCCTCTTGCACTAAAGTTACAAAAAGTGAAACATTTTCTGGAAGAACTGAGTTTTATTTGCCAAATAGCACTAAAGGGAATTCATTAAATGTAACTTACATGCCAAAGGGAATATGAAGACAATGCCTAATATAACATCTAGTGTTAAACCCGCTGCGTACCTCAGGACATGTTGTGTACATCTGGTATGGACTGGTTTAAACTGCCCTCCAAATTATACACCTTTATTGGACTTCACATTTCCAAAATATGACCACCCAGAGAACGCAGCCCATACCACCCACACACTATTGAGTGGATTTATCAACAAGCTGATGCAAGTGTGCTTGATGAACAAAAGCGGCTTACAGTATTGGCATTGTTACCTTGTTTGATAGGGAAGGGAAACATGAGAAACCCCTGCATAAATAGGTATTAACCATGATAATAGAAGAGGGGAGGTGCTCCCTGTAGGCAATAATTATTATGTATGCCAACTAGTAAAGGGCTGGTGCAATATGGTTAAAAAAAAAGATTAGTGGAAATGTTTGTGTGTGCTAAAGAAAGGTACAACATGGCAAGTCAACAGTGATACAGATTTGAGGTAAACAGTTGTGTTAGCAAGAGGATATAGAGAGTGCTGAATCTTATGATTATTTAGTCAATCTTTTGACTATTTATTTCTTAAATCTTAAACAGTAGTTATCTAGTCTTCAATCCATCAGAGAACACAGAAATATTGGGAAAAGAATGCCTGACTATTACCATATTCTTTCACATTTGAAAAGCTTAAACAAACCATTTAAACTAATTTACTTTATGTTTTAATTTTAATGTATGTGATTTGTTAAATTTAAATGGTCCAGAACAAGTTTGAACATTGGACCTTTGGGACAATATGTTGTCAAGCTGATTTTTTAAATTCAATTAAAGTAAATATTTGAAGATCAATCATTAATTTAAGCCACCCATGAAACACATTTACTGGTTCAAGCATCACAAATATGAGAATTTGCAATGTTTTGCTGTTACATATCACAGACCCAAAAATGTCTAAGAAGTGAAGTATGAAGATCGTGTAAGAAGATAATCTCATTTTATATATTTTAGCTGTAAAATATAATACTCCTTATTGGAAGGCCCAAAGTCAGTGACGGTAAAGTTGTGTCCAGGAAATGTTGACAGAAACTATTACTGATTTCTGTCAGTGTGCATTTACCAACCAGCTGTATTTAAATTCAGGCACACTGGCAGAACTCCAGCACTTTTAGCATCCCATTATCTGTTCAGTGCCACCTAGGCAGCAGATAAACTGGTCTCTCTCTCTATCTCTCTCTCTCTCTCTCTCTCTCTCTCTCTCTCTCTCTCTCTCTCTCACACACACACACACACACACACACACACACACACACACACACACACACACACACACACACACACACACACACACACACACACACACACAAACACACACACACATTGATGTTGGCCTTCTTGTGTGGGATTAAAGAACGAAGACAGCAGGAAGGAAAGGACAAGAATGTTTTTGGCCCCAGAATTTCTGGATTATTTTCAAAAGTCTAATGTGCAAATGATAACGGTTCATCCAAACAGTGTGTGTGGTCAGGTGTTGACACACAAGCAGCCGTGCCCACACACAGACACACTTATCGACTCGGTGATTGGAGCCTTTGGTCTTCATCAGGTCAATCAGTGGAACAGAGAAACCTGGAGGCTGTGAGGCTGGATGTCCTTCTGCTTCCAGACTTCAGTGTGGCCTGTTCCAGTAACTCCTGAGCAAATACAGACCATCAGCGAGCATGTGTGTGTGTGTGTGTGTGTGTGTGTGTGTGTGTGTGTGTGTGTGTGTGTGTGTGTGTGTGTGTGTGTGTGTGTGTGTGTGTGTGTGTGTGTGTGTGTGTGTGTGTGTGTGTGTGTGTGTGTGTGTGTGTGTGTGTGTGTGTGTGTGTGTTTGTGTTGTGAGAGAGTTAAAGAGAGGGGAAGCAGGGGAATATTAGTAGTAGAAGTTGGTAACAGGCTCTGTGTGGGGTACACAACGATAATTAGAGGGTATGACCTCATTGTCATTTACTGTAACACACATTATCCCTCCAGGTCATTAGCTCAGCCATCAGCTCTGAGGCTCCCATGATGCTCAGGGGGCTGCTCGGACATCACGTCCAGGTGGTGTTGTGCGTGTGATCAGCAGTCGGGGAATATGCTCTGAATGGAGGTTCTTCATTATAAAGTAAAAAGAGGTTTGTTGTTGCTATCAAGTTGGGGGCCCACCTGCGGCTGTGTGTGTGTGTATCATGTGTATCTGCATGCTCCATACACACAAAGCAAAGCCCACCACAGGCAGAGCCCACCACAGAAGGTGCACAGATGTGCCGTTGGCTACAAGCAGAGGTAGGTCTTGCATTCAGTAGTGATAGCTCTCATATAGCATATGGCAGTAATAGTGAAATTTGACATCATTTCCACTCTGAAATATAGGGCCAGAGAAGTGAGACAGATTGTAAAGTAATTTAACGCAGAAGGAATATTCATGATCCTTCTTTAAAATGAGCTTATGTGTGGACACTGATAAGGAAAGCGTGTAATCATGGAGTTCCACTTCACTGGTGGTTTGTGTGACAGCTGGTGATTGATTTTGTTTGTGTTGGGGATTTTCTGAAAAATATATGTTTAGCCTGAATTCAGAACCACATCAGTAGAAAAGACCACCAACTTTTTCCTCAACATGAAGGTTAACACATTTCTGTCCTCTGCACGCCATGTACAAAGAGCCTCATGACTAAACATTAAAGGGCTGCTTCACCCAAATTACACAAAATTAAGTTTTCTCATTAAATGTGTCCTGGTTTTCAGTCTCCAATTTTGTACTGCAACCCCAAAACATTAGAGACAAACATAATACATTTTGTGGTAATCACATACTGAAATAAATCAATTTCAATAAGACTTAAGCCATGCTAGCCATCTTGCGAGGCTGTACTTAGCCACATTGGTGCTTTGAGTTTGTATGTTGGCATGCTAACAAGGCTATATTTAGCCTATAGTATTAAGCCAACAGTTATCGAGACATTTCACTCAAAATGGTAAGTGTTACCCTCATGGTGGACCTAGAGCAAAAGTCAGTCGATCATCAGAATAGGATTCATCACCTGGGAACTTGGGAGTGTCTGTAGAAAATGTTAATCTTGTACATGTATCTCAACTCTTCAAACAACAAGTGAAACCCATTGGTATTCCTAGATGAAGTCACAGGGTCGTCAAAGTGATTAGGATTAATCTTCTGGACACTGCGGCCATCAGTTCCAAATTTCAAGACAGTCCATTCAATATTTGTTGAGATATTTCAGTACAGATCAACCGAAAAATATCAGCAACAATGCCTCTTGGCAGACGCTGAGCCCTGTTACTCTGGACAATTTCACAGAAATTCACTTTGCGCAAAAATGAAAACTGTTGTTTTTTTCTTCTAATTATCACTCCTTAAATTCCACCAAGAAATACGTTTCAGACATGATGAATGCAGAAAACAATATCTCTGCTGAGAGCCAAGGTCGGGATTGGGCCTTTTACTTGAGAAAACCACAAATGCAGATTAAATCTATACCACACCAAGCCTGCCAATAACAACTAGTTTCATCTGCCATTTAAAGCCTTCTAATCCATCATTAGCGGAAAGTTAGGCCTGCCGCTGCCACAAGCTTTTCTCTGCGCTGGAGTGCCACCACGAAATCTGCTCTGACTCGCTGCCACCAGGGTAAATGCTTGCATTGAAACACGTGCATACACACAAATACACAATGGAAATTGTCTCACTTCCTGACAACAGCATGCAACTCTCTCCACCTCATAAAACTTGTTTATCTCATTTTAAGTTCCTTCTATAAAAATCATTTTTATGGAAAGTCTCCCTGCCTGTTTATTCCCAACAACTCCCTTTTGATCTGGGTGTGCAGCAAGTGTCACGCCGAGGGCACGGTGGCCATCTTACTGTAAATCAGAAACCCAGTTTTCCTCGTACCATGACACACAGCACAACCAGTAATGACCACGGGGAGGGTCGTGGTGGAAATGGGGGTGAAGTGGGAGCAAAGCAGGGGGTGTCCAGCAATGCGTCACCGATCCCCTGAGTGCTTTCATCTCCTCTGATAAGTGCCATACCTAATCACGTTAAAGCAGGGCATGCCACGGAAAGAGAGGAAATTCCGGCCAAAACGGTAACGTATCTGTTCCGCTCTCATGCGTCGCATTCCTCCGGCTAATTAGGAGTAAATATCTGACCCCGGAGAGAAAACGTCCACATTAGTCCAACCAGTCAGTCGGTGTGGTCCATCTGCACTCTCTCTTTCGCTCTCCTCACCCTCCCCCCTCTTTCCTCTCCCCTCTCACCCTAATTTGGCACACAGATGACAAAAAACATAGGGGAGTTCTCAGTAGGTTTCTTTCTTTCTTCTGCTGCTCCCCTCCTTTTTCTTCACCAGCGTTAGGCCCCATCATTACTGACAGGCGATCAGTTGTTCTCATACCAGATTATCTACTGCCAATGACCTCCAGGTCACTGCACCGTGCTCTCTGCCACTTTCTCTCTTTGCTTTGCCTTTGTTCCGCCACAGATACACTTCAATGAGTTTTGAGGCTTTGCTGACTCCAAATCAAAGATATTATTGATCGTAGCTCCAATTTGAGTTTTGGTGGTTTGGGTTGAAGAAAAAGCTCAACAATGTAGTGCGTTGATTCATCTCCAAGTTGATGAAATCAAGTTTATTTTAAAAGACATATTTATCACCGACAACAACGTTTGTTTGATTTTTGTGGCTCATCATATAACAGAAATCTAATTATCAAATCACATTGAAAACGGTGATTTCAAGATAAGCGGCTAGAAAGAGATGTGAGTGGGAGCTTGGTTATCTTTGAATTCAAAAATCAGTCTGAAATATGTTCATCACATAGTGAAGTTAATAATAACTTGGATTTATATAGCGCCTTTCAAGAAACCCAAGGACACTTTACAATAGCATGAGGGGCCATTGTGGGGACAAAAAGGAAAAGTCACACAACAGGCACGAGAAAATAAGAAGATAATATGTCATCATAGCACAAAAGTAAATAAAATGATCAAACATTGTTATTTTGATTTGTTTGCAGGTTACGCTTCACATTTCCTTGGCTGACTTTGGTTTGTGTTGTGTTACATGTGTGCACTAAACAACAACCTTATTGTTGACTTAGCCTTTCATGCTTTGAATATAAAAAGGAAACAAGCAGGGATAAAAATCCAAGGATGCCAGAGGTCCATTTGTATCCGACAAACATCGGTTTGTGTTTTCTTCATCAATCTCCAGGAAAATATGTTGCAGTCATGTATAATTCTGGCGTCCACGTTAGAAAAAACTCAACTTTATCCAAAAATGATTTTCATGTCATTGTCAGCTTCTTGTCATAATCAATTTCTGCACGATTTTCCACCCCTCATTTTGACAGTTAAATCAAAACAGTCCTTGGTAATTTGGCTGCTTCCATTCACAGCCCATGTATTTATAACTGCGCAAACAGACTCACTTTATGTCTCATCAGCTGACGTACGCAGCATGCCACACACATAGCAGCAGGAAGCAGCCCAGTGTAATACACTTGAAGCTGTTTACATTACATTACAGAGAGAGGAAGGTGCTCGAGAGACACATCATCATCCCGCCCCGTCATCCTGACCTGTGCACAAGTGGATGTCAAGCCGCAGTCCACATGTTCCAAACTGGACTGCGGTCAAGAGCAGCATAGTGGAGGTTTGGCAGGAAACTTCAAAATTGTGATTGAACTACAGTGGGCAGACAAGCAGAGAAGTACAGACAGTGTGTGCTCTCACCACCTCCTTTATGCAACGCTGCACTCGAGGGTCATGAAGCGTAAAGTTAAGCTCTGTAACAGCGAACAAGATGGGGAAATCATGAAATCCCTGTAGGAGTGACAAATGTTTGGAAGGTGACAGATATCTACACATACAGAAGCTGTCATGGCCCTGCATTGTAGAGACAGTGCTAAGCACCAAAAAAGGCTGCATCAACTGCACTGCGTTAAACAAGGCATTAGTTAACAAGTAGGGGAGGTCTGGGTGGGGATGATACTGCTGGGTTATGTAGCTGCAGCAGCATTACAAACACTGGAGTGTAGTAACCCACATAACGCCCTCAAACACACATCTTTACTTTATAAAGCATCTGAAGACCACATTTGTGTGCAACAGCTAGCATTTACACCCGGGTGGCTGTTTTTCTTACTGTTTTTTTTACTCATATTTACTCTGTGGAAGGTAATTAGCGAGCTGATCAGAAACCATATTTCCCCCCCGTGGTCAACCACAGCACTCTTTCCACTTTGAAGTGTTTGCTGAGCAAAAACAACAACATCTAAATGCTTCCAGATATTAAGACAAGAACTATTCTCAGCCTGCTGTGATTTAAATCTACTGGTGCTTTTAAATGAGTGGAAATTATGGCTGACGGGAATAAAGTAATTCATGTGTACATGTGCTATATATGGACTACAATATGGACGCCACCTATCGGGTTTTCCTCTCCATTCATTTTCTATACTCCTGTTAACCAATTATGGCCAGAGCTGCTCATTATCTGAATCATTACTCATTGTAGAAACACTTTCAATGTTATGATAGTTGGAAAGAAAATTATGCACGTCCCCTCGCAATAAATAATCATACATTATGTATCACGAATGTGCTCTGTCTTACGTTTTTCAGCACCTCGCAGCAGCTTTCTTTTAGGAAAGCGTTCACAGTCAAACCTGCGATAACTTAACTCTGATGTTTTATTTAAGTTAATATTCCAAAATCTTTTTTTGGAATTGAATTCCAATAGTCATTCAGATTTGGGTATTTATCCCTCATGAGGGAAATATCTGTCTCTTTAGCTGCTAAATCCACAACGCTTGCAACAGTCTATAATTGTGTCTGTCTGCTGTTTTGTACTGAGCACGTAGTGCACTGTGTGTCTTTCGAGATTTTCCACTGAAGACAGCTTTTCCATTCATGCTAAGAGTATGTTTGCAATGCTTGTCTATCTTTATTATACCTAGATGTATGTTGTGTTTAACTACTGTTACTGGTTATTGATAAGACTGACACTTACAATCCCATTAGTAGCTTGCTTGGAGCTTCATATTGAGAGGTTTGTCCAGTGGTCATCGACTTTTAGATGTTTTCTTTTTGTTTTGCTGAACACTAAAATAACTTCCTGTCCACTATGAAGAGGTTTAGAGGTTGAAAATGAGACACTTGTGGATAAAAGATCTCACCTCAAGGTCCAGTTATTAGACTTGTTTTTTCCAAATCGTTTGATTGTATCACGTGATCTTGATCAGCAGATTGAGTTTGGGTTTACATTTGTGTTTCCAAGGACAAGAATAAAGTTTGTATAACAAGTTATTGATAAAATTTATTTTTTTTTGCAATATACAGTTTCAGTATCAGTATCTATGGTGGCTGATTATAAAGTTGGCCCACAATCACTGTTAGCAGAGTTAGTCTGTTTCATAATTGTAAGTGTTTTGTCAGTATATTTGAAATGACTATGTTAGCTACATTAGCTAGCTAGCTTACAGCAGATCTGCAATAATATCAGAAGGAATCATGCAATCACATTGTTAAAATAAGCCGTTAAAACATACATTTTTTGTTTGCAGTGACAGTGATTGTTGGCAAACTGTATAATCCCCGAACTTCAAAAAGCGCTGTTGTGTGCATCACTTTTTAGTGTCCCCTTTTCTGTTGTGTTTTGAGCTTCTTGCAGCGTTTTGTTTATGCAGCACTTTTAGTGAACCTTCGCGTTTTTCGTCTGGGTGGAGTTGTCTGGGTACCAGATCTTTGACTTGAAACATAATGTAGAACCAATGATATCAAGCTATAAGCAAATATAATTGGTTTATGGAAAAAAAATCAAGGCGTATAATCCACAAGTGCTGCTCGACTCACACAGACACTCGAACATGCATACACACGGGTCAGCGGTCTGTGGTTTGAGCCTTGTTGTAGTCAGACAGCATGATGAAGTGTGTAGAGACCAGAAGAGAAAGGAAAGTGCTTCCTGGGCAGTGATGTGTGACAGGAGATATCAGAGAACTGGTGCAGGGTCAACCGTCACTGACAGCCACCACACCTCTTGACATCCACCCGAGACCCCGGGAGTTGTGCTCAGCTGATATGGGTCAGTGGAGGCTGGAGATGTGCGGGTTCATCACCTCAGTGTGTGTGCGCGTGAGAACGTCATTTTGCTTTTGTGTGTGTGTGCGAACTCTGTATGTGTCTATCCTCTTGTTTCCACACTATCTGATTCCCCTGAGGAGCAGCGCCGGCTACCCAGGTGGTCCTGAGCCTCGAGGAGAAGACTCAGTGTGTTCAGGTAACCTAAACCTTCACACCTCCTGCCTGCAGCTGCCTGATCTCCTCCCTCAGGAACCAGGGCTTCTTTTAAATGCCCTGCGCTTTGTTCCCCACCCTGCAGAACATTAGCACCACAATGACCTCCACAGTGAAACTTGAGTCCATAAAAACCTAATGGAGTAGAATGAAGGAGGCAGGATGAGAGGACGGCTAGCTGAGCAAAATAAAAAAGATGCCAGGTTTTGTTATTCTGATAAATTCTCGTCTCGATATTACGTATACAAATGTGGTATTCAATGTGGGCTCGAGCATTTTTCCACAGTATTTCTCTATCAGTGGTGAGGCAGGGGAAGAGAGGAGGGGACAGCCATGGGATGAAATAATGGCCTGTCATTTTTCATCAACATTCCTGACAATGCATGACCCAGACTGGAGCCAGAAAACACACTTAGGGAGCTGACACACTGCACAGAAATACATCACTTGGGTCAAAGGGTCGACCAACGTCATGATTACTGGGACCAGGAGACCCTGTGTGCGTGTGTGTGTGTGTGCGTGTGTGCGTGTGTGTGTGCGTGTGTGTGTGTGTGTGTGTGTGCTGACTGGGGGGCAACATCATGCCTAGGAGCTAAGACAGGGGCTTCCTCTGTAGGAGGATGTAGGGCTTCTCCCATTCATCTCCCTGTCTGCATGTGCTTCTTGTACTTTTATTCGTACCATCAGGATGCATTTCTCGAGAGAAAGTCAAGCACACAAGCCCTTGAGCTGAAGGCCCTCTGGGAGAGGATGGCTGCGCCACACAGACCCCCACACCCCAAAACCCAGTCTCAGCCCCCTTCTCAAATTAGATCCCAGGTCTAATCAGAGACAGCTTGGCGTTGTGGGTGGAAACTAGCCACAAACCTCATCTTCAAACGACTGTTGGTTGCTGTGAGAGGCCCCCCTGTTCTGTTGACTGGGCAGGATGGAGCGCTGTACGAGGCGCACTCAATTCTCTTGACCACACAATGGAAAATGGGAGAGAGACCACACAACAATGAGTGATTTCCAACACAGCGGCTGTAAAAACCTACAGGAATAATACTCCTGAAGAGAACATTATTCAATGCCATACAGTGCAATATCTTTCATTCTCTTGGAAGACAAGTCCGGATGACGAACACCAAGGTTGGAGAAAATATTGACTCAAGTTTGACAGATGGAGCATAGAGGTGAAAGATAGATGAATGGTTGTATGGTATTGTATTTATCAGTTAGAGCAACATGCAGCTCATTCTGATGGGAATGTCATCCGTTTCCCAGGTATTTGGTCATTTATTAATATGTTATGATGCATTAAAAATTTGACCTTCTCATGTAGCTGGATGAACAGTTAGGTTTATCATCAAAGTTAAAAGAAAAATATCCAGTTGGAAACGTTAATTTCTGCACCAAATTCAATGGCAATACATCAAATAGCCTAGACATTTAACTCAACAAAATAAATGTCAACTTCAAGGTTGTGAGGGGATCACCAAAATCATTGTTTCATGATTTGGTCAGTAAGTATATTTATTCCAAATCTCATGGCTCAATCCATGCATTGAGATATTTCAGTCTCGATCAGTGTTTTGACATCCTTGCAAACACACCGCTTGCATGACATAATGGCCATTTGGTTGTGACATTATTTTAACTGTAAAAATAAATAGAGCTATTAGGAACCAAAACAAGCGCACTGCACCCTGACATGCCCAGTAAAAACGACTAGTATAGGAGCGGCTATATGACCTTGGGAGACTCTGTAACTTTGTCGAGGTCAGCACTAAATTAGACAGCAATCAGCCGACGATGAGCCCTGCTTACCCACTGGGATAAAAAAAGAGAAAAAGAAAGCAATAGTGGATTTCTACAGTAGCAACCTCTCCTTTGGCAACCCCTCTTGATAATCACTTTGTGTGGAAGCATTCATTTTGCTCTCAATTGTAAGACAGAAAAAGAGTCAATTCCCCTTATTACTCTGGTAATGATAGATTGCTCTGGCTGAGAGCACATGTCCGACCCGCCGACCTGCTGCGCTGCCACCTACACCACTGATGCCAGAGCAAATAGGTCCTTACTTAAATCTTGTCAAGGGTAAAATTGAGGCCGTAGCTAGTCATTACAAAGTGGCACATGAAGTCTAATTTGGATCACGCTGTGGTGTCCTAAAAGCAGTGTGAGTACAGTTTTTACTACTCCCAATGTGTCTTTGTGAAAATGAAACAAATGTGCTCATTTCCATCAGTGACAAATGGAAATGTGTAGGCAAGCACTGAAGCACTCACTCCCTAAGGATGTTTTTCAATTCTCCAACCAATAAACATTAAGAAACAGAAAACTCCCACCAGTCCGATTCTGGCGTCTTGGTGGATGTGGGTATTTTCATAAAACAAATGAATGAACAATGGCCTAATGTAGACATGACATTATTCCACACGAAGCAGCATCTGCTATGGTAAGAGAACATTCAGATGTCTTATCTACTCAGCACATGTTACCGTGTAAATGCTTTGTTTTTCTTATTAATAAAGACTCCATCTATAGCCAATCTCTCTTTCTCTAAGTTATTAATGGTGAGTGCTGATTACAGCTGTTCAAACACTGGGTGGAGGCCAAATGACCTATGGAAAACACGGCAATCTACTCTGGCAGCATGTGCTAAAGCAATGTGCAAGGGAGCATACTAACGTTTGTCATAACTCATAGGACACCGAGGACCTGCTGAGAGAGGCCTTGAAACCCAAACACTGTTTGTGTGTATGAGTGTTTGTGAGTACGACACAAACCAAAACAGGCAGCTGTTCACACCAGGCCAGCAGAGAGAGGAGCGGATCCAGTGACTGAGGCCCTCCTCAAAGTGCTTGTTTCATCTGTTGAGGAGGTCCAGAGATCAGAGGGACAGAGAGGGGTAGGCATGGAGGGGAAAGTCTCTAATGGGGCCGATGTCAGGGGCCAAAAATAGCGGAGAACGCCTCTCTCTTGGTCTCTCTTCCCCCGTGACTCATCTGGAGTGCGGTAATTAGCAAGAGACGGTTCGCCACCATCGTGGCTGGAACCACAGGGTGCATGGTGGTGACAAGGCCCAAAACAAACGCTCCTTAAAGAGGGACAGGAAGGCAGGGGAGGGGAGAGTCGCCGAGCAGGACCCAGAGGATATGTCACACTTGGAACCGATTGGTATTACCAAATCCTTCCAAGGAGGAAGCAAGAAGGAGGGGGGAGGAAACCAGCACGACAAGAGGGGAGACAGAAAATAAGTGGAGACCAACAAGAGCTGTCTCACGGCAAGGATAATCATCTCTTACACATCTCGCCTCTGGATTTTTCCACTTCCACTTCCACTTCCATAACTGAGTTGAAAAGTAGAAGACCCTTCTTTTCTCCCAAACCTTTACTCCTTTCTCTCAATGTCACGTACTAATGAAGCCTGCTCAGCAGCTAACCCGGGAAATCGGGAGAAATCCCCAGTTGACTATAATGGGCTCAACAGGCCCTTGGACGTTAAATTACACTGCCATCAATTAATTCTCCTCCATTTTTCTCCCCAAACAAAATGGTCCATTCACATATCATCGCAGACCCCGCTGAGCAAATAAATGCCTTCATCATCTCCGTATGTTTTGGGTCAATGTTTTTCTTTGCATTTTGAGTCATATTGATTTATGTCTGGACCTGTGTAGTCTGTGTGTGTGATAGAAAAATAGAGAGATACAGGAAGAAGAGAGAGAAACAGGCAGACAGAGACAAGGTATGTGTGCGTCTACTGTATGTGTACATTGTTGTTTTAAGACCTATGAGATGCTACTGGAAATAAGCCATTAAACCTTACATAGCTGGCCATTGAGCACATAATATGTTTTGTGGGTGGGATTGCCTGGGATCAAAGACAGAGCAGCAGATATGAGTTTCTGTTGCTGGCTAGTCGAGGAGGGGGGGGTTGTCATACCAGACATGGTGAGCACATACATTTCCTTGGGCCCTGGGCGTGTGCTGGGGTTCTGCAGGGTGGACTCATTACTCACTGAGCCCGGAGCCTGAGGTTAACGGAGAAGCCTGGGTCACACCCACAAAGCACTGACCGTTGTGTAATCCCTCCTGGGGTTGAGGAATGAGCTTGTAATGATGACTGGTTTGATATAGCTTCACCCTCTGACACACACAGGGACGCTTGAGAGGCATCCAGACTAAAAACCTACTTTGATGTAAGTGATACTTCCCTGCACGAGCTTCTGTCCACAGCAGGAAGAATGTAGGTTTGCGTGCACAAACAAAGCTGTAAAGCATTTCAACAACTGAAATGTCTCAGCGGAATTAATTAATTCCAATGGAACACAGGGAATCAATCATAGGGACAAAGTAAATTCCAATTAATCTTTTGCGGCAAGTTCAACTTTAGTGAACTCAAGTAATTGATCAACAGCAGGCTTAAGAGTGCTGATTTTGATAGAACAGAGTTTCAGAGGAATTGAAGGAATCTATCATAGCTTATTAGTTGTGTGTCACCCAAAGCCTATAAAAAAATGGACGTAGTCTCCTTGGCATCACTCAAATGTTTCTCAAGAACAGTTTTGAAGCTCAATGTGTGTCGCTTCAACCAACACAGTGGGTGTTTCTCAATGTCGAGGACGCTTGCTTGGTAGCACATGTCTTCCAAGTCACTTGCTTCAGAAGCACGAGGCAAGAATCCTTCCTAGCCTCGGAAAACAAAGAATTGTGGAACAGGCTAACACGTGTGCGTCATATGCGAGGCCCCGCCTTAAATGGAGCGCTATTTCCGCAAAAGATTTGGAAATTGGTCCGTGCGCAAAGCAATGTGGAGATTTTAAGACCGCAGAGTCTACACATGTGCAGCCTCGAAATTTCTAGCTACGACGTACGCCGGCCTCGGTAGAATTCCAAGTATGCTGGACATTGGAACAGTCCTTTGGCGGCACTCGATGACGTAGTATGCTTGAAATAGTGGCTCTGGAGCAGCCTTCCTCGACATTGAGAAACACCCAGTCTCACTCCCTGATAGTCCAATAGCGATGCTTGGTCAGGGTCCTTTGGCACAGTTGTGACGCACCGGGGGTGTTTCTCAATGTCGAGTACGCTTGCTTGGTAGCACATGTCTTCCGAGTCACTTGCTTCAGAAGCGAGGCAAGGATTCTTGCCTCGCTTCTGAAGCAAGTGACTCGGAAGACATGTGCTACCAAGCAAGCGTACTCGACATTGAGAAACACCCCCGGTGCGTCACAACTGTGCCAAANTGTGCCAGTTCAGGGCATGGTACAATGCTGGAAGCAACCTCAACGAAAAACACTAGGCCCAACTCCAACCACAGAATATGAAAACATACATAGCTAGCAACATCTGGTTAATTTACATAAGGCTAATAACTGACCCGTATAACAGATAGTGTGAAGTAGGGCACAAACACAAATTTTGAGATATTGGCATTACCTACACAACAGTACAGAATATTACATAATAATTACCCATCTAACTTTACACATGAGGTATTTAGTAGACTTTTTATTAAGGACATAGTTTGTTGAGACAGTTGTTAATCATACATGTTCAGGCGTTGAGTAAAATTGCTGAATTGCAATATATATGTTCACAATCAAATGGTTCATGACGTTATTTTACGATATTTGCCTCGAGTCTCGAAATGACGTATGGACTCAATCCAGAATAAATAACACATATAAATTACGCTACATACTGAATATGCAAACATGTGTTTACTTTTTCTTGCAAAATTCGACCAGATGATTAAATTACTCACAACAAATGAAACAGCTATTGCAAAAGTTCTAGTAAAATAACCTCAAAAGTCAATTTACAGAACTGATCAATCATATGTGGAGTTTAATGCAAATCCTACTAGCGGGTTAGCGATATTCTCTAAGCGAGATACTTAGCATATTTATATCGTGCAGAATATCCTTATGAGGTTCTCATATAGCTACTCCACAGGGAGCAATTTGGTGGTGAAAGTGACCTTGCCGGCGAAGAGGACACAATGACATGCCCGCTGGACAGCCCGGAGCTATTGAAATCTGTGACCACCTGATCCGATACACCTTTTAACAACCCTGCACAACCACAACCCAACCCCACTTCGCCTCAGACCAGAGCACAGTATTTTTGTCTGATAAGTATGTCAAACCTCCGTGGGCACATTCAGAGTATTAATTTAATCCATTAAAGCAGTGTGTGTCAGCGATCGCCAAAAAAGTGATAAGCCCAGATCATTACTGTTGTTTTCCTTTAATTGCTCATAACATGCACCAACTCACATAGTTACAATTGGAAAGAGAACAACTGACAGTGCAATAGTGTTTTCTTTTAATATACTTTGGGTGTATTATTTGTGATTTTTTGTAAAGTTTACAGTATTTAGGTTCCGACAATTATTCTTGCACTCATCATCTGTTCTCCGTTTCTCTGCGTTCCCATTAGTTCCCCGGTTTTTGTATAAGGTAAGAGTCAAGGTAACCAGTACAGTAACTAGAGTGTTCTTTTATTTAATTGAGTTTTTGGATGAATTAAGATCTAAGTTTGCTGATATAGTGAATTCATCTTTTCGTTACTGTTCTTACCAAATACTATGATGGACTAAATTTCTGATCTATTCACTAAATCAAAATGTGTCTTCCAGATAATTAATGTTGAAAATGCGATAGTGCAAGTTTTTTTTATAGACTGCTCAAAACGGTGTAACATTCAAATTGCGTTTGCACATCCTGAGCAATGTGACAATCGCACATGCAATGTTTCTCAAAGATTGGATCGCGCCTTTGATGACAAGAATACTTTTTGATAAACCTGAAAAGTAAAATGCAACCATGATTATACCAGGTAAATGCATGTAAAGAATGGCTTTAGATAATACCAAATTGAAACCTTAGCCCTCTTCATTACTTATGGTGCAGGGTATCACAATATGTCTGAGATGAAATCTCGGCATATTACAAACTAGAGTTCCTTTTAATCCCAGCAGCGATGCAAACTTCACATGTTACAGTATAAACCATAATAGCTTCTATCTCTACTTACAGTAAAAATCTGAAGTCTATATTCAAATTAACCTGTTTTGTAAATATGTCATTTAAGGAAAAGTTTTTGAAGCAATCTGTTCTTATTGGTTATAAACAAAATTCGTGTCAATACAATATGATTTATTCTTGAAAAATAACACTTTCAAATGTATTCTCATTTGTGCACTCATCTACTGTGTTAGAAAGATGTGATTAATGTGCACAGTTAATACGCCTGGTGATTAGTGGAAGCTGAGACCCCCTACTGGTCTTCCCAACCGCTAACTCGAGAACGTCTACTGCGCTCCAAACTAATCTCAGCTTGTCTCTCATTTGATTGTTTCACTGGTTTGTTATCATGATTTAGATCAGGTTAATTGCAGAGCAGCTGTATCTTAAAATCACATGCAATGACAACCAGCCATTGCGGATGCTATTGTACAGTTCAGTCGAGCAGATCACTTTCTGCTCTGCTGCTTTTCTCTATCGTCTCCAGTTTCCTCATTTCACATACCGGTGCAACCAGTCCTTTCACGCACAATATTCACTTTCCTCTTCTCCCTGTCCCTGTTCTTTTCCTCTATCTTATGAGCGGTGACATTAATCCCCGCCCTATAGCATTTCGCATAATGTGGTGCGAGGGCACGCCGGCGCAGCCAGCACGCGCGGCCCTGAGAGCAGTCGGCCTTGTAGATCCTCTGCTTAAACCGGAAATCAACTTTGCGGGTTAGCTCTGCTTGAGTTTTAACCACCAATGTTGGTGGCAGGCAGGAGTGATATAATTAGAATGGACCAATTACAGAAAGGTGGAACAAGGCGATTGCTAGGAATGCGACCCACTCGCACTATCGCGTTGGTTTTTTATAAACCACAAATTGTCCCGGGCTACCCGCGCCCAGATGATGTATCAGCGGGCACTCCAGCACACCACAGCCATTATGTGCTCTGACACTTGGACTTTTGGACGACTGAAAAGGAATGAGATACTCATCGTCATAGAGAGAATCGTTGCTTTGTGAGAAAAGAGCCGTGAAGAAGATGCAAACATTGTGCCATTCTCATAGTGCAGCTAAAGCTAAAATATGCAAAGTCCCAACTTGAAAACATAAAGGAAAACATCTCAGAGTGAGTGCTGGCGGATGGAGGGTGAGGTGCTGGCTTGGTCAGATCTGAACTGAACTGTCTTTGGGGGGTGGGGGGGCATGAGTGTCGACGGTCATATACAGGACAATGGAGAGCTGCGGGGTGTTGACTTACACGTCTCAGCAGAGGGTCAACTGTGGAAATCCACACAGCCAGCAGATGTTAACATCGAATGGTCATGCGGTGTGATAAGGGCTTCCTAACCAGCGCTGCCCGCTCCTAACTCCAATCAATCACACAACCCCCCTCAAACGGCAGGGATGAGCTGCTGGGAAAGTGGAATCATCCTGTGGAGGAAATAGAGTAAATTTTTTGGCATAGGACCAGCTGATGCATGCCGGCATTAAAGTTCAGCACCGTGTCAAGGAACGGTGGTCATTGCTCCAACAAGATCAAACTCTGATTTGGAAATAGCTGGGGGAAATGAATTTCAGAATCAAATGTTGGTAATAGAATGCACTTAATGTCTTATTTCCCAATTATCTTCAAGCTCAGTTCAATTTATCATAATTTCATTTCGGCACAATGAAGCTTTATTGGCCATGGCGGTTGGAATGAAATGCCAAGAACCCAAGACAAAAGATCCACTTTTTCTCTCTCTGCCCGGTCCCCTAATCAGGTCTTACAAGAAAAGCATTTCTCTCTCGCTCGGTCATCCTCGTCTCTCTCTCTCTCTCTCTCTCTCTCTCTCTCACAACACGACCATACTGTATATACAACGGCATACTCACAAAAAATACTCTCTCTGTCCATCCTTTCCAGCACCTCTGTCCATCTTCCGTCTCTATGTTTCTCTCGACCAGGGGTCTGATTGAGCCGGCTGGCGAGGCATGGAATCCTTTCTCTGTTACTCCGCCTGCTGAATCATTATCCTTTTCCACATGGCCTTCATCACCCCACTCAGGTTTTAGCACGTCTCCTGCATGCACTGATTTCCTTACTTGTAAGGCCAGTTCCGGCTTGGAAAGAAACGCTGCGTGACTGAAAATAATATAGTAATTGATTCCAAAGAACTTGCTAACTGCAATGAATTACCAGTTTCTAGATACAAAACGTGTAATATCAAGCTGATGGATAACAAGTACCTCAAGGAACAAAAGCAAGTCTAAGATGAACCCAATTCCCAGCAGCAATCAATAAGTTGCTTAAAGGAATTGGGTCATTCGCTGTATATAGCAAGACAACTGTTACGGAAACATCCTGACCATGCTAAGTAGCACATCACAGGTCCTTGTTTCTGGACAGATGTTACGTCAGTTCAAAAGGCATTTCTATAGAGAAAAACTGTACCTAATGGATGCTGGAAGAAAATGTCTAAGGTCAACATCTGAAGTAATGGAACTGATTAATCGCAGCAGGAATGCATGAGTAATGACAGAGTCATCATGTATAACCACTCTGCAGAAACTGTGGGTGTTTCTCAATCTTGAGTAAAGCTGCTCCAGAGCCACTATTTCAAGGATACTACGTCATCGAGTGCCGCTGAAGGACTTTTCCAATGTCTAGGATACTTGGAATTCTACCGAGGCCGGCGTACTTCGTTGCGGGAAATTTCGAGGCCGCACATGTGTAGACTCCGCGTTCTTCAAATCCCCACAATGCTTTGCGCACAGACCAATTTCTCAAATCTTTGGCGGAAAATTTAAGGCGGGGCCTCTCATATGCGTCATATGAGACACAAATTTGCACACTTGCTAGCCTGTTCCTGACGGGTCATGGGTTTACCTGGTTTACCTGGTTAGAACACAATCGAGCAAATGCAATGGCAGCGGCCTCGGCAATGTAATTCAGCGCCTTAAATAGGTGGTACATGTTCATATATGCCAAACTATTATTAGAGGTTGTAGCTTCCTGTGTAGAATTGTATTGTTTTGTGTTTATTAACTCTCCTTTTGATTAAATAAAAACTTGTCTAGTCCCAATTTACACCTGAAATCTTGAGTCTTTATCTAAGGATCGTAAGTGGGACTACTTTTTGTCCCACAAAGAGATTACAGCTCCTCGTACGACATCGTGTACATGGAGACTCACCCAAGGAATTCTTCCGCGTCCGGCTTCTTATGGAAGATGGAGCGCGTTT
>NW_011333040.1:4189554-4227876 GCF_000735185.1 Notothenia coriiceps
AATAGATATTGTACCTTCGGTATCTAAAATGAATACAATGTTGGTTTACATTGCCTCTCCAGGACAGACGAACCATTATGCAGGAATTCTTTGAAAATGTAAATTTAATTTGTAAATTGATTATGGATTTGTATCACTTTTCACTTTATGTAAATCTTTATACAATGTTTACTACCTTTGCGCTTTATGAGGACAGACAGCCTTATTTACAGATTCTTGAAATTAAATTGTAATTTCATTTGTAAATAGTTACATTCATGTGGATTTATCCAGTTTGCACATTTGTGTGCATTTGTTGTTGTTGAAGGCCTGGCTGTTACAGTCTTTATTTACACTATTTTGTTGTAGGCCTACTGGCCTAGATGTTTATGTAGTTTTAAAGTTCCTTGGCTTTGTTCTGAATGCACTTTGTTGTAGTTATCCTACAGAGAAAAGAAAATGCACTTGACTTGGAATTAATGTACTGTATGCATTCAAAAGTGCTGAATAAATGTTTTATGGACCCATAATAGTGATTATTATTTAAGTTAAGTTAAGTTAAGTTAAGCCATAATCATGTCTTTTTCCACAATCAGGTAGCTGAACAACATTGGTTAAAAAATGTATACATTATATATATATATATATATATTAATCATTTTCGGCCTTTCGGCATTCGGCCATCTGTTTCCTATTTTCGGTATCGGTTTCGGCCAAGAATTTTCCATTCGGTGCACCCCTACTCATCACCATGGGTTTGTCGTAAAAGGAAATCATCATTATTTTCTGACAAGTTATAGATTACATCATAAAGGCCTTAGCTGCTAAAAAATAGGATCAGTATTAAGAGGAATACGAAAAATGGGGTGCAGCCCTATTATAGACTACAAAAAAGTATGAATCCATAATGGTTAAGAATGACCATGTGATTCACCTTGTGAAATCAATTCCAACAATTGAGTCACTGTAAACAAGCCTCTGCTCAGGGGACATAAGAGAAGATTGCGCAGCGTGTGAAACAGCATGAACAAGGAAAAGTGGAGATAGAGAGCACAGTGCCATTATGTACCGCATGTAGCACTTAACATGTTCATGTTGCATAACCATGTGTCGGTCACCATGTAATATTTAGTTAGCGGGTCCTAGCGTCTTCCATGCCTGGGAGCAGTGTGATCCAAACCGATTTGAAGAGGGTGAAGGATACACAATGGAAAGGTAAAATGCTGCTCAGCAGTAATAGAAAGATAAACATAATTCAGAATATCAACAAATGGTGATGCGATTAAACACTAGTACCGAGTCAAATGGCATTGTCTTATTTAGCAAAAATATGTTTCTTGTGCATTTTGTTGCGAGCAGCATGTTTTTCTAATTGACACAGGTACAAACTATGCACTGACATTAGATTACAATAAAAGAGATTCGTATTTTGATAACAAATTTGAGGTGTCTTTTGGTTTAAACGGAAGAGAAAATTCTAAATATCACTATTAAAACACTCAACAATGGCAAATGTTTATGATCAACCAATCTTGGGATCAATTTGGCGAGTTGATGGTTTTAGACAAAAAAAAAAGCAAGTTAAAATGTCACATTGGTCTCTGGGTCACTGTAATATTTTCACAAAGATTATTTTGAATGTACAGTCTACATGAAAACTAAAAGAAAATCATATTTATTAAAAACAATTGTTGGTAGCCACCCTAAAAACACAGATTATTAATAGTTGGATATGGATATTTTTCACAATTTCTTTTATCTAGGCAGATTAATCGATGACCAAATTAATTGTAAGGCCTAGTTACAAAACTAGTACAAATACAGTCAAATGTTATGTTTTAAAAAGACATGTGAAAAAGAAAAGTGGATGGATAAAAGAAAAATAATCGATTGAATCACTGTTTTTGCTTAAAAACCAACTGATTTTTATAAAAAATAGTTGCTAATTATTTTACTGTCGATCTGAAACGACTAATCCATTGATCGTTTCGACCCTAGTTTATGCAATTAAATAAACTGTTCATAAAATGCGTTTTTAAGATCCCATGATAACCCGCCTCATAACAGATTATGTAATGTAACAGTTAGCACACCGTGTGTAATGGGATGTGTCGTAGTAGCTTATAGCATGCTAACAGCTAACAGGCTGAGCCAGGTGTACGGGCCTACCTGGAAAGTTGTGAAATGGCTGGGACGCTGTTAGCCGAGGTAATGCTAAGTGGCTAGCTCCCGGTAGCTGCGGATAGATAGATGCACATAGCGGTGCTGTCAATGCACGGGCCTAAGGTGAAAGCTATCCCACTAACAACAAAAGGGAAGCGGGATAGGGTGTTTACAGTAACGTGAAAAAGCCTGAAAACAGCTTAAATGGAAACAAGGCAATGAATAATAATTATACGATACGTTATTGCAACACTTTCACCGAGGTCAAACTCCGTCCCTGAGAGGATGCTTGACGCCAAACAAAGTGGGAGCTTCGCTATGAGCTAGCACGCTGCTACAGCATGGCAGCATCACTGAAGCAGGTCAACAAAACAAGCTCCGTGCGGGGATTACAACACACACAACACGAAGCGTACAGATGTTTTTAAAAGTCAAAGTTACCTGGCATCGTGCTCCTCTCAAAGTGTGACGTTACACAATGTTATTATAGCAACTATACAGCGAAGAGTGCGTGTCGTCGTTCCTCCGGTGGGATTACTCTGTGCTGCGATGCAACGTAGCTCAATTTAGCTAAATCCTGTTAGCCACCTTGCTAGCGTTAGAAAGCTGGGGCGGTCACGTGGGTTGGGGGCTGCATTCGTGTTCTTTCAGGAAAGTGGGATTTCTAAGTTAACTTCACATGAAACCAAGCGGAAAATATTGTAGCCATCTTTACAGCACAAATGAAACAAGCTTAAAAACTAAGGCTATAACATTACTCGAAATTATAGCCTAAATTAAAAAAGATAGGTGTTTAATTATCCTTTTAAAATATACAGAGCAAGGAGATCGGAGTTTAAGACATGTATTATTATTTTTTATTTACGTTTCTTAATGTAACATGGTTGTATTGTTAATATTAAAGTCTACATTTGTTTAACGTTTACAAAAGGAAGACATTCCCATCTGTAGTTTTGTGAGACAAATTAAGGAACATATAAAATAAATGCAGTGTTTGATCTGTTATAATCGAATAATCTAGCTAAGAATCCTAACCAAAAGAGTTTTAGTCTACACAGATATAAAACAGAAAAATCACATTAGCAGGGCTGGAAGAACATACATTTTAGTTTCTTATTAATAAATGGCTTAAAAACATAAATTAAAAGATCAATATTTCAATCAAACTGTAATTAAAAACTACCAAAATTGCTTGTTGAAGCTTTTCTTCTATAAACTAAGTATAAAAAGATTGGTAATTTGCTTGAAATCAGTCTGATAGTTATATGTGTGATATTGCAAACATGTGGCGTTACATGATCTAAAGGGAAACTCAAAAATATGTACATAGCGTGCATGTGGAGAGCAAATTAATAACAAACTGACCAAAAGGGTCGTCAGAATTAATTGATGTGTGTTCAAATATTTGCAGTGATGCACAGAAACAGACGTGTCCCGAATGTGCAAGCAGCTCCATCATAACATCTGGTTGTATTCCACCACAGTTGTTCCCTTCCTATTCCCCCCAGGGGCTAACGCTGTGTGATTAGATGATGGATCCTCCAAGATTGAACAAAATCCAGCACTGATGCACTTTGAGCAGAAAAACACTGTAAATCACAAATCTCCTCTGAAAAATAGCCAGGAAACAAATATTACAACCTAAACACCATCAAGCATGCCTGAAATAGATCGTATTACTTTCTTCTCTGGTCATATGTCCTAGTGGTTATTAACGTTAGTTCATCGTTAGCTTTGAGTGACTGACATTGTGGTAGCCTGATTGATTCCTTTGCTTCTGAAAGCAACAACTTCTTATAATTATATAAGGCCAACCAAGTGCGACCAGTCAGTATTTGGAAGTATAAGGAAGCTGCTCTCCAGAAATAAACAACATAATAAAACAGTTGATAGGAAATATAGAATAGGCTTTACATTGTTGACTGTTTATACTTTTTGCACATTGTGTGCACTTATAATGCTGAGGTTATAATGTTCAGATTTTGATGAGACTGTAAGAGAGAAGTTTAGATTATATTTTAAGGTCATTTCGGAGACTGTGCCTGCTGTGTTGTTGAGTCATTAACTGAGATAGGTTTCTAATATTTTGTCCACCATGTCTATGTCAATGAAGGTAGATTAAATATGATTAACAAGGCCATACAAATCATATCATTCATCAAAAAAACAATTACCTTAGAGTCGATCCTTTACATTTAAATTATCTTCTCGAAAGAGGAGCCACATATCGTATCATATACAACTGGAGCCATTCTGCTTAAAATGACTTATGATCCCCCAAGGGGTTGCAGGATAAATGTGGAGAAATATCTGATGAATAAAAATCAAGTGACAAGAAAATAGATTCAACTATTTTTTCCATCATTTAATAAAATATTGCACTTCTAAAAGCTTTTTAGTTGAAACATCCCACAAGGAACATTCCATTTGGGTTACATGTTTGCAACATATGCAAACTAACATCACAAATAGACAATAAATAAAACAATAAATAAAATAAATAAATAAAATAAACCATAGACTCAGAACATGTAATCGTTTCAGCCGTACACGTCACAGTAACATTGAGAGGGGAAACTCGGGGCTCACAAAGGGTCCTTGAACGCAACATGTGAACAAACATCCCTCCGCCACACGACCACTACACTTTTTAGACACATATGCCTGCGTGGCTTGAGAAATAAAAGCTTTTCTGCAAATAAATAACACATAACCAGCACTTAGTTCCCTTTTGTTTTGAAGGTCAATTTAAGATATGATAAACAATCAGACTTTTAAAGATAAAGTCTGTTCTCTGAATCAGTGTATAAGTATAGTCTAGTAGCCTATCATAGCCTGTGTTACTTATCTAAGAATAGATAGCCTATAAATGCAACTTTTGAATACTGCATATGTTCCCTAACTTGACAGCGATCTCGTGTAACACTCTACTACATTACAGTTCTTTTTTTATTAAGAAACTTGAGTTTGTTTGCCTCCTTTTCATCGTTCTCATAAAAGTTTTTCTCTTCTTCTCATGCTGATATTTTAGTTGGTTCAACACCATAAGTAATGTTAACAGTCACGTTGATTCAATCTATTAATAAATAGACCTCTATAAGGGAATTTGCACATGGTAATTGCTTTTCTGAATAACATTGTTCGCACGGCTAGCGTTTCTTGATTCTTTCTTCTCGCTTTGTTGCTGCTCTTTCTTTCTTTCTTTTTGGTAGCAAACAGCTAGCATCCCCCTTCACTCCAGCAATAACAACAGACTCACCAACTTAAAGTGCTCACAGGGGGAATCTGCAAACCAGCTGTCGGGGGAAAACGTCTTTCCGGTCCCGGGCGTCACAGGAAAACCACACAGTAAACCAATTCTTCTATTAATCTCCAATTTACAAAATAAACACGTGTTTCCTTTGTCAGTTTCTTAGCGGTTTTGTCTAAGAAAACCAGGAGAAATCCAGTGTTTCTCTGCCGAAACGTCGAGGGGGGAAAACGCTGTGTCGCGGGTCGCGTTTGTCCAGCTGTATAGCTCAGTCATTGGTTGAAATCTACGTCAGTCAACGCTTCCTAATTATGCTATTCGTCCAGATGACCATACGCCCCACCCACCACATTTTACGTAAGTAAACAAAATATAACCCATTTGCCTCGCTGCCTCTTTTTTTGTAATCAATGAACCCCGGTAATATTTGACAACGTGGCTGTATTCACTTGGTCTACAATTTCTTAAAAACACCACACTGTAGTTTTAATATTTTTAAAGCTGAAAAAGAGAAAAGTTGTCCACAGAAGATAAAGAATGTAATGTGTGAGTGTGAGCAGAGGCGTGCACATGCTTTTCAGGAGGAGAGGAAGACATCCACGATGTGTGTCACATGGTCTATTACCGTCACATCGAGTCTCATGTTCTTTAAGAAATACACATTTAGTAGGCCATTCATATTTCTATTTGTGTTCTTCTTCTCAACAGCTCTTTGGTATGAAGAAAGGAAATCGAGTTGTACTTGTTAAGTTAAGTTGTTCCATTATTTATCCATGATTTTTTTTTAAAATCATTATAGGATACTTGTTTTTATATTGTGATATTACATTTTTTTTTATATTACATTTAGGAAACATTGCATTCGAGGCAAGGCAACTTTATATAGTATAAACATGACACTTTCCATACAGTCGTACATTCACTGTAGTACATTCCCTAACAAGGCAGATGCAGATCATTGAAATTAGGTCTGGCAATAAGTAAAATGGTGATGCTAAATCTAGTCCACACTTGGAAATCAAAATTATAAAGGTGGGATATCCAGGTTTGATTGTGATCAAAATCTTACCGATCATACAGTGAATATTTATTATTTATTAATAGATAAAACTAGTTACCCTCGACCTCTCAAAGGAACCTCAAGCCATCTTTTGGAATGGCTTTAAAAGGAACAAAGTCATAAGATCTGGCATAATTTCATGCTCTACTTTTTCTTGATGTTCTTTAAATACCCTGACGGCAATGAGTTGTTTCATCGGAAACTTCCACACAAACACAGTATTGTGGTTATTTGATAATTGATAGCTGACTGTCGCGAGTCAAAAGTAGCCTTTTAAAGCATATGCCTGGTGCTAATCATGTGTAAAGTACAAAAGGTACAGGTTACAGTAAAAAAGGTGTTGTATGCTTATAGATAAATAATGTATGTATTTCTAAACTAATGCTGGAATGATTTTTTTCTAATATTCTGTCTATTATCAATATAAATATGAAAGTTTCAATGATGTTTATGACAAATGGAAAAGTGCAATAAACCAGTGCTTCAGTGTAGAATCTTGTTGCCCTGGAGGATTTTGATGAACTAATTTCCAAACATTTAAGTGTCCTCCTATTAGTTACAGCAACAGACAGAGACATTTTTCTCTATGTGTTTTGACAGTAAAATTGGCAGTGGTATGTCCTACAAAAAGGTCAAAGTTTCATCCGTTGGTTTGATTCGAAGCTGACACCTTGTTTGCATCAGAGCCTTTTACAGCCTCTTCTTTTAGATAAATCAAAATTATGAGTTTCTCCTGTTTCCATCATGCAGGTTTAGAGATCTGACAATGTTTTTAGTATTGACAGCTATTCATCAGAACCACTGTTTGGCATAAACAAGAGGACGACAGTGGTGTGTCTTCCTCACTCTTTGTTTGATATAACCTTCGTAGTTTAGTGAAAACAGTATTAAATTGCTCATTTAGTTCTGGGTTCTGGCACGTTAACACTCCTTTTCCAAGCCTGAACTGAAACCACACGGATTCAAATAATCCATGACGCGCTATTGTTTTCTAAACCCTGCTTCAGCCTCTGTCCTTAATAACGACGCAGGTGGAATGAACAACACTACAACATTCACCAGCTGTTCTCTTGAAAGCTAAAGGAGAGGAGATTGAGCAGTAAATAGGAGGGTGCATTACCCTGACATCACAGTGGAGGGCGACTGTAACACACAGTGTGGCTGTTGGGCAATATGCTGTCAATGTGGAGCACAAATATGTACCGCTATGTACATGAGAAATACTGCACCACCATAACCAATAATACTTGTTGAAATTAGTACTAAACTCCATAAAAGTGGGACCAATCTAAAAGAGGGAATCTGTCATGCAACATTTGGGGATCTTTTCTGAAGCGGCTTAAGGACAGGTCACCAAATTCAGGTCTACTTTTATGCACATTGTTTTATATTTTAACGACAAGGCAGGTAAATATCACAGCTCCAGAGTTAAGTGCTGAATACTCATTGAAAAACAAGTGACTGTACTCTGTACTTATACCACTTATTTTTTCTTTTTTAGGTGGTGGAGGAAGAACAAGATGTTTGCAAGAAGTCAAGGTTACACAAGGTTAGTAGCTAACATAGAAATTATAACTTTGGGGGTGAATTATTCTTTTAACACACTGCCTAGACCTTCATACTGTCACAGGAGAACACCTTTACCTAACCCTTTACACGTACCAACTCTTCTCACACTATTGGTTGTTTTTCATTCTCCACTCTGCTGTAACATGACGTCCCCTCCCTCTTTTCTCTCTCCCTTTCTATAATTTTCACCCTCTGTATTTGCTATTGAATCATAAATCATACATTCCCTTCCTGTGCCTCTCTCTCCGCTTTGCGCTGCCTCTCTTTTTATTACACGATAGCCCAGACCTGATGTCAGAGGTCAGTCATGTTTAATATGTGCGTGTATCTTCTACCCCAGCCTTTCCTGTGGCCCTGGGTCCCCACCCCAGACTTCACCGGTAAGTGGGTTTGTCCGATGCCAATACATGGACAAATGCACGCATACACTCGCTGAAACATACAACACCCCAAGCTTGAACACAAGCAGGAAATATCTCGTTAGCAAGCACACTAAGGTACAATATAGCCTTATTATTTCTAAATATGAGGCTACCACAAGCGTCAGGTTAGCTTAGCACAAAAGTTCTAGTCTGTTTTTGTTGCTGGTAAGTGCATTTTTAAAGAAAAACATTGTAACAAAGCCAGTCTGACTGTTCCACCATATTTCCACCCTAAATGAGCTGGTAGCTGGCTGTGGCCCTTAGCTTGGTGTACCAATATTAGCATCTAACCCTCTAAGCAAGCCTACAGGAAAAATGTATTACCCAAAATGTCCAACTAATGCTTTAACACGCAGTTGCATAAATGTTTGTTGTCACCATGTTGCTATCACCATGACATAAACAACTAAACTGCCTTTAGATCATGTGACTTCCGTGCTTGCTATCTTGAGGGGAAGTGACAGGTTCTCCTTGGTGCTGTGCTGGAGATTGGGGTTTATTTAGAGCAGTTGGAGGAAGAACAGTATCTTTGTGTGTGTGTGTGTGTGTGTGTGTGTGTGTGTGTGTGTGTGTGTGTGTGTGTGTGTGTGTCACTGCTTTTCTCTGACATTCCTACACAGAGCGGAGAGGAGGAGAGCGCGGCTGAAGAGAGAAAGAACTTTAAATCAGACGTTTCTTTCTCATACAAAGAAGTAAAATAGAAACGTTGCAACTTATTTCTCCATCCATAGGGATTTGAAGTTCGGGAAATCTGCCTGCAAGTGGGAAAGTCTTTCATTTTTAACAAGGGTTTTCTGGAGAAGCATCCTCTTGAATCCAGTCCCAGTTTCCTCCTGTTCCTCTCCATCTCACTGCCTGGAAACGGACTCCAAACTTTGGACGGTGGATTTTTGGAACACTTATTTGGAGAGGCAACAAAGGACAAGAGTGCAGTGTTGCAACAGCACACAAGGAGGTGAGTTAACATTGAAAGGGGACAAAAAGGGACTTATAATTGTAAGCTTTTGTAAGTTTAGTGCACTTTTTATCAACGTTTTTTGGACGAAAGTATCAGCACTTGATTTGTCTGCAGTCTTATGAGTTTTCCTTTAACTGTCCGGAGACGAAGCTGCACTTCTAAAGGCTGCCACGCCAGAATATCTACCATATACACTATTGTTAATGGTGCATACAAGTGGAGTGTGTTGCACAATCCGTGCTTAATGCAACGTCTCCAGGGACTCAGAGTTGCTTGTTCTGCTGATCCCCTGCTAGATCTGAGTCGTGCGTCTGCGAAAAGAGAGTGAAAAGGAAATAAATGAGGGGCAAGAGGGGCTGTAAATCCTTCGCTGTGCATTGATCTGAAAAGAGATGACGTGTTTGAAGGAGAGAAGAAGGAAAGAAAAACGTTTGTGCACGAGAGATGAAGCTGGGAAGAGATGTGAGGATCAAGCTCTCTCTAAGTTTATCATCAAATAGCAAGGACAGGCATGGGAAAGAAAGCCAATCATACTCAAGAACACATTCAAATGTTTCAGGGTCATGCATGAATACATGTGCCCAGATGTTGCATGCATTGTAGGCAAAGAAAAATATGTCAAACTAACTTATGGTCTCTCTCTCGCTCTTACTTTCTAAAACACACACACACATATACAGAAAGACATTTAAACAAACACATCTTTGTTTCATTGCTCTCGTCTGTTTAGTTTGCATGTGGCTCAGATCCCAGTCTTATCCAATGATTTCCACGGCTGCAAAACACACACACACACACACACACACACACACACACACACACACACACACACACACACACACACACACACACACACACACACACACACACACAAAACAATATAAAACACCACAAACATATGCACAAAGTCACAAAGTAAATGCATGTACAGGAAGGCATACATTCAGTATAGAGACAGCTCAATGAAAAGGATTATACTACTAAAACAAATGAAATTCTCACACACACATCATGAATTAGTTAATTTATAGTAGCCTACTAATGCTTTTACACACCTCGTCTTCCATGATTCCCTTTTCCATCACAGTGCCCTCAAATTCATATAAATGTGAATAAGTCTTTAAATAAGTGCACAACATTCCTCAAGTGACCTTGAATGACTTTTTCCAGGTTATATTGTTTGTTCAACCCATCCAATAACTTATATAGCATTTAAATAAAGTGCTGACAGTTGCTGTGAATGATGGTTAGGGAGTATCTGAAGAATACGTGTCTCCAAATTTCTGGCTTTCTATTGCACAATATTTATTTTTGCATGATATTGGTGTGTTCCTCTGCAGACCCTGGCTCCTGCAAAGATGGCTGACGAGGCGCAGCCTGACCCCGACAGCCTGCAGATTCCCGGTGAGAAACACACTCTCTCCTCCACAGTTTATACACATGCTTCAACACTATGGAAACCTGGTCAAAATGACTCACCTCCCGTTATCTTTTGGAGTGTGAACGCGCTGACCTTTCCATGTTCTTCTCCCACTTGGAAATTACCCTACTCAGATTCCAGTGACATTCCAGTCATTCCGGTTCATTACAAATATTCAATATAGAGAGCTTCAGGTCAAGTGTGTGAAAGATAAGGTGTTGCCTGCATTTGTGCTCGTATGTTAGTGTAATAATCACTCTTTCCTTATGATAAGAAGCTGCATGTTCTTTGGCTATTTTGTTCAGTACGTGTCGCACTATTCCAATGCTTTAATGTGTTTATAATTCCCTTAATCCGCTAATTCACAGGTGATCATTTATCAGCCCCTCCATCGCCTGCCGCAGCTCGAAATGACTGCAGCATCACACCCCTCACACCTTCGCCCTCACCGGTAACTATGCACTAACACAAACACACATCCACCACAGACACTACAGTGAGGTGTCGAACTAAAGTGAGTACCCTATAAAAACACATTATCTCCACTAGAGGAGAGGAATGAAGGGAAGTCCTTGAAAAACAACAGATTTCTAAGCCAACCTGCTAATTTCCACTCTTCAAAACAATTTATCTCTGAAATGTGAGAGGCATGTGTTTTAAATTCCACCCGTGCTTCCTCTCCAGACAGAAATGATCGCCTGCATTAGATCATAGACTGTGATATTTGTAGCAGACTGAGGATTTCTTCCTTTTTAGTGTTGAACCTTAAACAAGAGAACATGCTAACATGCTAATGTTTAGCAGGTAGACTATACTATGTTACACATTTTTACAGCATGAATACTTAGGCTAAACATTAGGAGAAAGAAAAAAATGTGTTTCAAGGAACAAATTTGCCTTACGACCCAAGGTTGTATCATACTAGTTTTCACCGATTTCTCCTGAGGTAGATATGAATGTCTGTACCAATTTTCATAGCCACACAAATGTCCTTGTCTTTCTCTTAGAGGGTGGAGGTCAGACCCCGGATGTCCTGTCCTTTCTCAGTTGTCGTGGCGATAGACTTTGGGACGACCTCCAGCGGCTACGCCTTTAGCTTCACTCAGGACTCAGAGGCCATACACATGATGAAGTAAGACTCTGTTTTTGTTTCCTTGAACAAATTCAGTTTTATTATTGTCTTACCCTTGACATCTTTTTCCTCCGATCCCTGTAGGCGCTGGGAGGGAGGGGACCCCGGTGTAGCCAATCAGAAGAGCCCAACGTGTCTGCTTCTGACTCCTGAATTGAAGTTCCACAGTTTTGGGTTTGCGGCCCGGGACTTTTACCACGACCTGGACCCGGAGGAGGCTCGACACTGGCTCTACTTCGATAAGTTCAAGATGAAGATCCACAGCACAAGTGTAAGAGGGATCAGGAGAATCCGAGAAAATGGGTGGAATCTGTGGGTGGCAATGACAGAAGAACTATTTTCATAAACTATCCAGAACAAAAGGGTTCAATTTACACATCCAGACCAGGATGCATTGTGGGAAGTGTAGGATCTTAGCCTCTGCAGCTTCCAATTGGGCAGTTTCTTTTCTTGAACTGTCTTTTGCAATTGTTATGACTTTGTTGTTGTAAGAATCAGAATCAGACTTGTTCTTGCAGCAGTTTTTCAACAGTTGGGGTTGTGTTTGCTGCAGGACCTCACCATGGAGACGGAGCTGGAGGCGGTCAGCGGGCGGAAGGTCAGGGCCATCGAGGTGTTTGCTCACGCCCTGCACTTCTTCAGGGAACATGCTCTAAAGGTGCATTATGAAACCCCATATAATTGCAGTAACCTCATATTTATGTTTTTTATGTGTAGTCTAAAAGACAAGGTCCACAGATGAGCTCAAGTGCTTTGCTTTGACAGAAGCTCATAACTTGAATTCAGTTTTGAGTGTGTTTACCAAAGACGATGTTTCTTTGATTGGTTTTAGGAGGTGAAGGACCAGTCGTCATCAGTGCTGGAGGGAGAGGACATCCGATGGGTGATCACCGTCCCAGCTGTGTGGAGACAACCCGCCAAACAGTTCATGAGAGAGGCTGCATACCTGGTAGGAACATGAGCCAGGAGGGTCTCTAGATCTAATATGTCTCCTGATCCATCCATTCTCGTAAAAACATGTACTGTATATAGGTCCTGTGAAAGAAAAACATTTGACCTATCTCAATATTTGGTGACACAACAGCATGAGATTAAGGCTCTTTAATGAATGTTCCCATGGAAGATCCCCTGCTATGCACACACACTCTGCACTTTTCCTTTATCCTCCCTGTATAGCTTCCCACCAACACACACACTCCTCCTTCGGTGCACTGCATTTGTCCCAATGACTTGTAGGAAGTGTGCGTACATGGACAGGAATGCAAGGGGGCCTATCACAATACACATCAATGAGAATGGACTGACCCATGAGTATAATTGTTAATTAATTAGCAACAGTCCATGGAAATGACTGTACTACTTTTACATTCAATATCATGCTTTATTCCTTATTCCCTCTCTGCAAAATGTTAAATGTTTCACGCACACACATTTGTTCACCTTTTCTCCTTTGCCTTTTATTTACCGGGGTACATACATAAATAGTCTAATGGACACACACTTTTACATGCACGCTGGCATATACACTGACATATACACACACCCTATGCTGGCTCCGGCTCTCGGCTGTCAGGGTGTGTGTGCTTCCTGCTGGCGATGATGTCATCTCAAGCGAACAATGAGGGAGACCGGCATACAAACACAGGAAGAGGTGTCCAGACCCCCGCCCTGCACACGCACACCTAAAAACACAGTCTGTTCTCATACGATGTTATAATTATCAAAAGTAATGCACGATTATTGTGCAAAAGTCTGCATAGGGAGGGGTCAGGGTGCATGGGTGAGTCAAACAAACACTTTCACACAAGACACCGCCGTTTGTGTGCAGAGTGAAAACAAAAGTCAACATTGACTCATTTGTTATGTATCTTCCGTACTCAAGCAACGCCACTTCCGTATTTGAACCCAAGCTACAATATTTTGCTAAACCTAGCCAAGTAATGGGGCCAGGTTATAAACTAATGTAATGTTGATATTGCCACAATATTTTAAGATTGAGGATTCCTTTTTTTCTAAATTTCACCAAGTAATTCCAATATATTTATTAATCCCAAACTACGATCTTTCTTTCTTGAACCTAATTTATATATACTTTAACCAATTTCCCCTGGGATTTTTTAAAGTATTGGTGATTCTGATTCAAATTTTGTTGCACATTCTGAACCATACTCTTTTGTGGGAACACTGATCACTCGTGTTGCTGAACATTCATAGGCCAAAGAAGAATACAATAACTTTTGTAAAATATCCTACAAACCATTATATGAGGATGTTTGAGAACTTATTTTTCCAATATGTTTCCAATACTAATATGTCCTCAGTGTCTTAATACAATGGATAATGTTTCAGGGTAATAACACCTGTAATGTTCCTCTCCCTCTCTGTAGGCTGGTCTGGTGTCTCCTGATTGTCCGGAGCAGCTCCTCATCGCTCTGGAGCCGGAGGCCGCGTCCATTTACTGCCGCAAGCTCCGCCTCCACCAGGTGCTCGACCTGAGCTTACAGCCAATCACAAACGGCTTCGACCAGGAAGGCTCCAGGCCCTTCGAATCCAGCTTCAGACAAGGTAGTGTGTGTGTGCGTGTGTGCGTGTGTGCTAGTGTGTGTGTGTGTGTGTGTGTGTGTGTGCGGGCGGGCGTGTGTGAGTGTTCTCTTGTGGACTTGGTCATTAGCATAAGCATGAAACCACAGCATGTTACTGGAAATGATGTTGTTGGATGTCACTTGATGATTGTGGTTTCATGCAAAGGATGAACTGGGGTGTGTGTGTGTGTGTGTGTGTGTGTGTGTGTGTGTGTGTGTGTGTGTGTGTGTGTGGGTGTGTGTGTGTGTGTAAAAAAAAAAGAGATTTGACCTCAGATACTACTTGTGGTTTTTCCTCAGATGACTTTGCAGTTGTGGATATAGTTCTGAGTCAATAGCTATGGCACAGAGTTATTTTCCTGATAGCACAGTGTAAAGAATGTTGTATATGCTAAAGCTCACTAAGTTACTTTTTTCTCTAACGCACAATTGGCATATTATCATGTTATAAAGTTGCTGTTGTGAGCATGTAGGCAAACTGTTCCCTATTAGAAGATACAGAGAACATTAGCATTTATTTTAAGCTTGGTTTCTTGCATTCCATATAATGCAAGTCCAAGTTTCATCCTTATTTTGAGCTCTTCTCTCGAGGGAAACACCTGGCTCATTAGATGCTAACTGCTCTTTGCTTGTTAGCTTTCTGTCGGGCAGGTTGCGTAGAATTGGATTATCAGAGTTTTTGGTTCAAACGAAATAAGGTCTCCTATTAAGCCTGAAATGTAAGCTGATTTAAGTGGCAAGAGTGAACCAAAACAGTAAAGCTGCGAGCAGAAAACTAAAAACAAAGAACTGAAAGATGCTAAATCATTCCTTAGAACTGAGGGGAATTTGGTGATTACTCTCTGCAGTTTCAGGGAAAGACAATTTCCAGAACCACAAACTCTTTTCACTTTGCAACTCTATAGTATTTGAAAGGGTGAATAACTTTTCAATTTTCCCGAAAATGCTGCCAATTTGTAGCCAAGAAACAAAGAGCGATTTCATGCTGAGAAAAAGGACAATGGTGCATTATTCAGCACACCAACATGCCGTCCAACAGCCCCTGCACAGGCCCACTTATACATATGCAGCCCCTCACACACACACACACACACACACACACACACACACACACACACACACACACACACTAAACACAGGATATTGTAATTGGAACAAGGTGCAGTGAGACTATGATCTCACACACACACACACACACACACTAAACACACGGATAGTTGTATTGGAACCAAAGGTGGCAGTGAGACTATTGAGCTCACCCCCCCCCCCTCCCCGGCTGTCATTCTCCCTCTCCTTCCCTGCATTCATTTTTCTTTCTTTTCCTTCTGTCTTGCTAACATTTCCTCCCCCTCTAACTTTTCCTTTTTGCCAGGACCTACACTTGGGAAAGACTCTGCAGAAACCGAACACCACACACACACACACACACACACACACACACACACACACACACACACACACACACACACACACACACACACACACACACATTTTCTATTTTGCTGTTTCATGTAAATGCTTTCCAGACTTGCATTACATTCATCACCCCATCCAAATGAACACACAAAAATACACACACATATTCCATACCCCCTAGATCCAGAGCCTTAAAACAATTGTTCGAATCTTTGCTTTCAGGAAAATATGTTGCTCTTCAATCTTTGTTCCTTCTTTTCCTTTCTTGTGTTTTCTTTGTTTGTTTCTGTCTTTGTTTCGAATACCTTTCTCTTATTCAAATGATCGTGGAGTGAAGAAACATTGGGTTTGAGGGAACCCTAGTAAAAACCACTTTGACCTAAATGATACAAACACTTCACTCCAGACTGTCAAACAAATCACACACACTGACACACACGTTTACATCAGGGCCGCAGCTTCACCACAACCCTGTCAAAGTTGTTGAAAGACAAAAAAAACGACCTTTCCTTAAAACATCCTCCCTTAATCTTTAGATGTTGCTCATCTTAAATCCATGATGTCTTTTTATGGGTCTACTTGCATGTATGGAGGCCCATTAAGTGTATCTGCTCTGTCAAAGGCTGTCAGGAGTTTTGTATTTCTGTCAGCTGCGCCCTGTTTTCCTTGGCCTCCCTCCGTACTCATAACCTGCCAGTCAGACGGTTAGCATGTCGAGAGCGGGGAGAAAGCTGAAATGTGAGAGCATTTCCAACATATTGCTTCTGTCATGCAAAAACATGATGACTCTGGTTTTGGTATGTTTTTCTTGTTTCACTTAGTGTGAAAGATTTGGGGTAAATGTCATGACCTCATGGGTTGTGAAACGTACTTTATGTTGTATAGGTTAAAAGCATTCATCCTCATTAGGTTGAAAGTGTATGTTATGGCATTAAACACTAGCTTAGTTTGTTTATACAGGCAGACTGTTTGGATCTTGGCAATGGTGAAAGGTGGAAATGATCCTTGGGTCCCAGAGCTGAATAGAGTCCATCAAAACCTTGTTGATTTGAAAAGGGCCCAGAGCATTGTTTCAGGGGGACAATAACTCATTTTCTAACCTGAGGGACCCAGAAATCCTTGCTTTGCCCCTGAAGAACTGCACAGCATTGCTGTGCAGTTCTTCAGGGGCAAAGCAAGGATTTCTGGGTCCCTCAGGTTAGAAAATGAGTTATTGTCCCCCTGAAACAATGCTCTGGGCCCTTTTCANGCCCCTCTATGCTGTGCAGTTCTTCAGGGGCAAAGCAAGGATTTCTGGGTCCCTCAGGTTAGAAAATGAGTTATTATCCCCCAAAAACATTGGAGGCGTGTGGCGCAGTGGGTACAGCCTTGGTGTTTGGATCAGGGGATCACAGGTTCAAACCCCACTGCAGTCAGCATGTTGTTGTGTCCCTGGGCAAGACACTTCGCCTAAANGAGCATGTGCAGCATCCTATCCAAATAAAAAACTGAAGTATGTTTTGTTTGTTGCAGCGAGGGAGCAGTTGAGGCGATCCAGACACAGCAGAACCTTCCTGGTGGAGAGTGGAACCGGAGAGCTGTGGTCGGAGCTGCAGACTGGTGAGAGAGGGGGGGGGTGGGGTGTGTCGAAGTGTGTGTCAGACCCCACATGTTGGAGATATTGATGATTTTGACTTTTCACCCCAGCAGAAGCAAACCCACCTACTTACTCATTTATAGAAACCCTCTGTAACCTTTCCTTCCTGCTTAAAGTCATCTCATTCTGCACTTACTCTGTTCTTAATTCATGTTATTACTAATGTAAAGTTGTAACCTTACAAGAATACAATTAAAATATGAACATAAGGGCCAAGGATCAAGGGGCATGTCACCCTAAACTGCAGGATATATTTAGACCCTTTACTTATGTTAAAGCCCACATTTAAAATGTACTTTGGTGAAGGTATGTCAGTATTTAAAAGTAAAAGCAACCAGATCCAAAAGTTACACACAGTCCATAAATAGTAGTGTAACAAATGTATTAAAGACGTTAAAAAAATGAAAGGAGAATCAGCAAATCTTCAAACATGACAAGTTGGAATCACTATTATCAAAGTTAAACTCACAGACAAAACATCATTTTGTGAAGCTGTCAGGTTAATGTAGTGCAATAAGTCCAGTATCCCTCTGAAATGTAATGGAATTGTATTATAGAGTATCATGAAAAGAAAAATACTCAGGTCAAGTACCTCAAACTTGCACTTAAGTACTTGACTTCCACGCACAACCACAAAGTGTGAATCCACAGTGTCCAGTGTTGCCTGAGAGGATCCTACAGGACCAATACATCTACTTCTCCAGTTTTACACATGACAACCATCTGAGGAGCCACGCGCCCCTGCTGACCCTATCTGCTCCCTTTCCTGTCCCCACACACACACACACACACACACACACACACACACACACACACACACACACACACACACACACACACACACACACACACACACACACACACACACACACACACACACACACACACACACACACACACACCCACAGGAAGGACCCAGCCCATGGGACTCTACATCTGCACTGTAAATAAACCAAAGGAGTAGAAGCCAGTTTTATTCGCCTCCTCCTTTCACATTTTCTTCTCTCATCCTCCATTTATTGTTCTTTTTGTGTAGCTTCTCTTTTCCTCACTCATACGTGTCAAGGAGGGGTTCATCTAAACTCAGGGTAACTAAGTCAAAACCGGCTCTTATCGCAGAGCAGATTGTAAACACACAAGAGCAGAGGGCAGCAATCACAGCCTGGAGATTGTTTATGTTTGATGGTCTTTTGGTTGAAGAGTTTCAGGGGGAACACACACACATTAAGACATTCCACAAAAAAGAAGACACACTATCAATCCACTGTTTCCTTCTACAACTTATGGAGTGGAATTTGCACTTCAGTTATTAATGGTGTGTGTGTGCTCTCTCTTGCAGGGGACAGGTATATCGTTGCAGACTGTGGAGGTGGGACAGTGGACCTGACGGTGCATCAGATCGAGCAGCCACAGGGAACACTCAAAGAGCTCTACAAAGCTTCAGGTACTTTCACAATCTGCTAAAACCCACACACAACTTCCTATGATTTAGTGCCTTCATAAGCTTAAGCATCTGTTGTCACATATTTATTTACGACTACAGGAAGCAGTATTTTAGTCCCCTGTACAGTATTTCATTTTACATTCAGTTTTTAGCTTATCTTCGTCTATTTTACATGTATACACTTGCAACATTATCTCGCATTGTTTTATTTCTATTCTGTTTCTTATTGCACTACTTTTATTGTTTTTATTGTTATGTCTTATATATGTTTATGTTGGATTGTCAAAGGAGATCTGCATTGCTATAATTACAATGTAGCTACTGTGTATGACAATGAAACCTTTGAATTTGAATCTTTAAATCTTTTTTTTTTGTAATTCAAATTTGTTTAGAATTCTTCACATAGAACAGTGAAATACTGGCGGCACACTTCATCAACAAATCCATCTCCCTCAGGGTCTTGGCACTGACATTACAAGACATGGCATACAATCAAATAAATAAATATAGAATAAGAAATTAAGTACATCAGCAATGTAAAAGAAAAGGTTTGCGATCCTTGGTTAACTTTCAAATGAATAAACTCTCTATCAGCCCAAGGAGTATCCTCATCATTTTCTGAATCTTTGTATCTTTAAAGCTGCCGTTTTTTTTCCAGGCGGTCCGTACGGTGCGGTCGGAGTGGACCTGGCCTTTGAAGCCATGCTGTGTCAGATCTTCGGGGAGGACTTCATCAAGAGCTTCAAGGCCAAGCGTCCGGCGGCCTGGGTGGACCTCACCATCGCGTTCGAGGCGAGGAAACGGACTGCGGCGCCGGGCAGAGCCAACGCCCTCAACATCTCCCTGCCCTTCTCTTTCATCGACTTCTACAAGAGACAACGAGGGCAGAGTGTGGAGGCCGCCCTGAGGAGGAGCAAGTGAGCGGGGTCTGGGAGAAGGGGGGGGTGTGTGTTTGATTAAACAATGGATGGATTTATGTATGACATTAAAGACTCTCTCCTCAGTATGAACATCGTGAAGTGGTCGTCCCAGGGGATGCTGCGGCTCACGCAGGAAGCCATGAACGAGCTCTTCCAGCCCACCATCAGCAATATAGTCAAACACATCGGTAAGAAGCACAAAGACACGAGATCAGAGCAGAGCAGATTTGTTTTGAATAGCCCAAACCTCTGACTTTACAGGATGAGTTGCCCAAACTGGTGAGCTAATTCAGGGCAGCGCCAGTCCAAACCGTAAAAAGGCAAATAGTCCACGCTCAGAGCAAACTATAGGCCCAAGAGCTCTCTTTGTATCCTTATTCTAGGTGCTAGTGACCTTACTGTTTGTTTTCCAGCCTTGTTCATTCTTAAAAAACTTGAGTGTCTGTTTTTAATCAGTCGCATTCCAGTGGTACAAAGCACTTAGATCTGCTGGCTTTTGTTGGATCAACATAAGACGAAGAGTGGATGTGTCAAATTGTTAAAAAAAGAATACAACCCATTCTAACTTCCAGAGTCCTGCACAAGATCTGGTAACGGCCTATTTGCGTGGAAAGAAAACGTGTGTAAATGGGGGAAAAGCAAATGAGAGCAACCATATGTTGTCTTTTGTCAAAAGAAATCTGAAATTAAGACAACTGTTGACCATTTGTTACATCCAAAGCAGCTAATATTATCGAGTATAATTTGTCGACATGATTTTTCCATCTGTGAATGCGTTGCACTGATTGAGCGGAATGAGTTGCGTACACTGGCATCAACCAAAGCCAGTTAAAGAGACTTTTTCTTGGATGGATTTGTGATTTAAGAACGGGGAGAACCCAGCTTAAACTGGGGTTAACATAAAGGAGATCATTGCTAGCAAAGTGTAGGAAGTTAACGGAAGTGGATGAATGAAGTGAAATCATTCTGAAGGCTTTTTCCCATGTTCCTCCCCTGACAGAGGAGCTGGTGGCAAAGCCTGAGTTGCAAGGCGTGCGTTTCCTCTTCCTGGTTGGTGGTTTTGCCGAGTCGCCCATGCTGCAGAAAGCTGTCCAGAGAGCAGTGGGGCGGACGTGTCGCATCATCATCCCCCATGACGTGGGACTGACCATTCTGAAGGGGGCCGTGCTCTTTGGGCTGGATCCCACCGTGGTGAGTAATCAGGAGCAGCTTTTAGTGATGGAGGTCTTTGACAAGTTCTAACAGAATCTGTCTCTCAGGTCAGAGTGCGTCGCTGCCCCCTCATCTACGGCGTCGGCGTCCTGAACCGCTTCGTGGAGGGGCGCCACCCTCGGGACAAACTCCTCATCAAGGACGGCCGTGAGTGGTGCACCGACATCCTGGACCGCTTCGTCTGCGTGGACCAATCGGTGGCTCTGGGCGAGGTCGTGAAGCGGAGCTACACCCCCGCTCGTCTGGGGCAGCGCAAGATCATCATCAACATCTACTGCAGCCCGTCGGAGGATGTCACCTACATCTCAGACCCCGGGGTCAGGAAGTGCGGGACGATTACTTTAGACCTACCGGAGCCGCTACCGCTACCGGGAGCAGTGGGAGGAGAAGGCGGAGGAGGAGAAGCAGGAGGTGCAGGAGGAGGAGGAGGAGGACCGGAGAGGAGAGAGATCAGAGCCACTATGCAGTTTGGAGACACGGAGATCAAAGTCACAGCGGTTGACGTCATGTCTAACCGCTCCGTCCGGGCTTCCATAGACTTCCTGGCTAATTGAGGAGGAGCAGGAAGTGGAGAACAGGAAAAAACGGATTCTTGGGATGATAATTGTAGAATAATAAACGGTACTTTGGGAGTGGGAGACAGGTTTGTTTGGACTTCAAAGACTCACATCCTGTGATTAAGACATTTAGGCTTTACATTTACTCATTAAAGTAGAGAATAAAAGTGTATTCAAACTTAGCCTTTTTTATTTTTTTTACTCAGCATCTCCTCAACTGGAGGGTAGGGCACCCTTTATTAACAAGAGAAGAAGAAAGTGTCTACTGTCTTCAGTCACCTTATAATGCTGTCACACGCATTTCCTGCCCCTTTCCTTTTGTATGACCTCTGTAAAGCCATAATGGAAGCTGGAGCAGTACACATCCCTTCTCCAATAAACGGATACCTTCTAATAAATCAACCTGTCCGTATTATACTACCTGGAGTGAGACTCACTCACGTTAATTATTTAATAGGAAGACCGTTTCCTTTTCCCCTCATATAATGTATCACACAGGGATGTCAAAAGGGTCCGATACCTCATTCATATTTTTCTGTCCATATATGAGCTATTCACATCTACCTGGATTGCAGCTTTGTTCACGATGTGACTGTGGTTGAGCGTGACCTAGTGGTGAAAGACTGAACTACAAGCTAAAAATCATCATTGAAGTAGAAACTAAGGACCCTTTAAAAGGAAGGACTGTGGCATTATTGCAAGATTTGCAAGTTACTTAAACCTTACATCACTATTCAGTTGTATGGTTTAGTATTAGACGTTTTTCACATCACATTACTTGAGTAAAATTGTCTTTAAAATATAAGTCTGCTCCTTTGGGGGCTTTATCCTTGATCATGCTGTGCCACATTAAATGTCTATCTGTATGCTGTAATGAACCGTATTCGTATGCATGTAAAGTAAGATTAAGAACCTGTGTACTCTGTTCAACATGAGACAATCTCATTTTTGTGCAGGTTGTAAAGCACAATCCTGTTATTATCGTAATGATTAATCCATGGCTCTACATTTTACAATAAAATAACACGTTTTACTAATTTTTCCCACAGTAAAATCTTTATTTGCATTTCTTTTTTAAATACCTTAACAATCTTCTGTCCCCACCCTTGAACATAAAAATAAGACAAAGTCAGCAGTATGATTTCAGCTGTGCATTTATTGATAAGAATGGTCCAATAAATAGTTTCACACAGCCTAAACAATGAATGGTTCAGAACTCTTTCACATCAGTGCTTTCCTTCCCATGTTACACATCAGTTTGTCAGGTAACACAAGCACAGATTAGAGCTGATGGAACAACTGCTTCAGAGAGGAGGGGACAGGAGTGTTTCATCAAACCAAGGGGGGAACTACTTTCATTCTTGTATTGCATCATCACTTTTTCAGCAAAATGGCTACACATGGAAAGATACAGTGCTTGAAATGTTAAACAGACGTGACCTAGTGAAAGCTTCAGTAAGAAAAAACTACAGGTGACAAAGAAAAACAGACGTCATCCATCTTTGACAAAAGTCTAACAATCCATCTTGAAATTGCTTCCCCTTTTTTGTTTCACTACACCTGCCAAATGCAATGTGTGTACGGCTGTTGAAACACCAAATGTTCAACTACAATTACAATCTAAATGCAGATCAAACATGAACACCGTCCTCTATCTGCATTTGGGTTGTAATTCCAGTTTAGAAATGGGCTTCCGTTCCTGCGTCTCTTAGTGAGCATGGGGTCTGCCCATGCCGCGGCCCCGGCCCCTGCCGCCCCCTGGTGGTCCGTCCATGCTGCTGCGGGGGTTCTTGATGGTCTCGTCCACAGACAGGATGAGACAGGCTGCCTCTGATGCTGCTGTCAGAGCGTTGATCCTCACGATGGAGGGCTCCCAGACGCAGGCGATGTAGTTATCTGCAATATCCTCGTTGTTGATATCTACACCGTACCACATACCGCCCTGCAGGGAGACAAAGTCAAGAAGAATTTAACAAATGTTCTGGGACAATCGCAAATCCTTATTGGAAGTCTGATGTAGGACTAGCATGTTTGACTTCCTACCTGTGCGTGTTTGGCGCGCAGTTTGTTCAGGATGTTGGTGGCGTCGAAGCCAGCGTTGTCACACAGCTGTCTGGGGATGATCTCCAGGGCCTTGGCGTACGCTCCGATCAGCAGCTGCTGTTTTCCAGGGATGGTCCTGGAATAATCCCTCAGGTACTTGGACAGCTCCATCTCTATGGCTCCTCCACCTGCTACAACTGAGTCATTCTGAAAACAGGTGAAGGAGGGTCAGATAATTGCGGTAAGAGTACAGGGACCGGTTCTCCGTAACAATCCCATGCGTGTACTAACCTTGATGGCTCTGCGTACGATCATGATGGCGTCGTGCAGTGATCGCTCCGTCTCCTCTGTGAACTGCTCCGCTCCACCCCTCAGGATGATGGTGCAGGTCTTCGCCTTGGGGCAGCCCTTAAGGAAGTTATACCTGCAAACACAGAGAAGATGGGTGTGAGCGGTCGTAGAGAATAATAGAGCTTTATTTATTCTAAAGAGTAATACCCGGAAGAAGACGGACAAAAGCTTTTAACTTGTGCCTTTAACCTTCTTACCTGTCTCCTCCAACCTGGACCTCCTCAAAGTGTTCACACAGTCCCAGGACGTTGTCTGTCAGGGCCGTCACCGACGTCTGGATGGAGCCGCCGCACGCCTGGAAGACACATGACACAGTTTTAAAGCTACTTCAAACATACAAGTGGCCACTAATAAATGTAACATTCCTTTATAGAATAGATTTACTTTAATCAATGTTAATAATTCTAATGTTGTATAGTTTCTGTCTGTTTCCTACCATCATGGTCCTCTTCATGTCCTCCTCCTGCACCCTGCCGGCACAGAACAGGTCTCTGTCAGCAAAGTACTGCGTGGCCACATCACCGATGGGCAGCTTGGACAGAACCACCTTGGCTCCTGACAGATGGATCTTCTCCAGTTTGTCGTACAGGATGGTCCACTCGGCGTCCACGATGGCCTGATACTCCTGCAGGAAGGTGGGAGGTAACAAAAAAAGGGGAGAGATTAACAACATTTCTGGGCACTTACTGCTCTCAATCATTATGTTATGTTTTAGTCTTCATACCTCGACATTTTTTACGCGAATCTCGGCGTTATCCTTCTCAGCCTTCAGCTCCAACTCCACGTTGAGCAAAGCAATCCTTGGGTTGTCATAACGTTTAGGCTGCATCTCAAACCCGGCATAGGAGAAAGTCTTCTTGAACGCAACTCCAGAGATCATATGGGAATCCTGTAGAAAATTTAAAATGTGAAATGAGGTTTCAAAGTTAAACTAAAATATTAAAACCCTTTGTTCACTCTGGTGTTTGAATAAAATAAAAATAAAAAAGGTACAAACCTCAAGGGCTCCTCCAGGGACCTTCTTGATACCGATCAACTTGAGAGGCAGCAGGATGTCCAGAGACATGACGGCATCCACCACCATTTTGGAGAAGAAGTCCTTCTGACCGGCAATGAGCTTGGAATTCAGGGCAGTGGCTGCACACTTCTCCAGCAGCTGCCTCATCTCTCTGAGAGGAAAGATGGGATGGGAAAGTTCATTTCAAAAGTACAAAACAAGATTTTAAAAAAGTTCTCTTCAACTCCAACCATGTCTTGTGAATAACCTGTTGGTTAAAGTGAGCACTTACTGCTTGTCGCCTTTCTTCACAGGCACGGCAATCTCCTTGATCTTGCTGACAGCGAGGTGGGTGGCGGTGCGGAAGGCTCTGATGATGGTCTGAGGGTGGAGACCCTCCTCCACGTACGGCTTGAGCTGCTTCAGGAACTCAGCAGCCAGGAGGGTAACAGAGGTGGTGCCATCACCAACCTAAAATGGTGCAAGTAATGAAGAACATTATTAAGAACTATTTGAGGATGTGGCTAAAACAAATCTAAGTAACCAGTTGCCTCAACATAATCCATTGTTAGAGCCACAATGAAGTCAGGGTTATTATTTCGAGTCATAATTTGATAAATGATTTAGTGATGGAGGGGTGATTTGTGTTGCCGTAGTGAATATGTTTTGATGAAGTGATTGTTTATTTTATATCGTAAATATGATCTGTTTCCGTGTACCTTCCGGTGTGTTTTTAAGTGAGGTAATTGAGGACAGCCGGGGTGCTCGGAGACCTGATGAGACGGGGAGCGGAACAGTTTTTCGACCGCGAATTGCCGACAGAAATTAGTGTTGCAAATTGGACTGCAAACAAAGTATAGTTTAGTTTATATAGGAAAGCATACCGCCGAAATATTGTTTAAAGATTTTTTATTTTAGATTATTTAAGTCAATACTTTTTTGGTAATAAAATACATATTTTTGACTGAAAACCTTCGTCTGCTTATTGTTTTGGATTGCGTGTCGTCAACCCCGCTCTATAGTGGCAAGAGTAAACCCTTGATGCATTAACATCCATGCTTAAACACTTCTCACCTCAGCATCCTGGGAGCGGGCGATGTCCACCAGGGTCTTGGCTGCAGGGTGAACCACATCCAGCAGTTTCAGGATGGTGGCTCCATCATTGGAGATGGTGGCCTTACCTGAAAAACACAATCACACATTTTCAGTAAGAGTAAACTCATCACTTAATCCATTCCTCCATCCTTGTCTTCCCATTTCTCCTCACCTCTGCCATCCACCATCAGTTTGTCCATGCCCCTTGGACCAAGGGTGGTCCGGACAGCCTCAGCAATAACCTGGAGAGACACAACAGGTGTATTTAGACTGACCAATTCAAAAAGGGTAAGAAAACAAATACAGGGGGGGGAATTAAAGTTTTGCTGACCTGGCAGGCATTGATGTTGCTGACGAGCTGGGGAACGCCCTGAGACGTGTCTGTCCCCTCCTTCAGCAGGATAACTGGTGTGGGCTGGAGAGAGAAAGGGATAAAAGGAATCGAGAAGAAAGCGTGGTTACTGTTTAAAAAAATAATAATAATTAAATGCATAATTATGCCATGTGTAAAAAGTGCAGCATGTTTCACATTATTGATAAGCATTGGGATTTTCCTTATCCCAAAAATATTTGACATTATTACTATGGTATTGTCACTCAGCTTGGGTAAAAACTAGAAGTTGTATTGCTTTACCATTTAAGGCAATAACCTAAAGTGTTAACACACAGGCTGTGGCTACTTCTTGTAGCTGCAGGGTGTGATGCTTTTGTTACACACACATGATGTGCGACACTGTCAAAAGCCTGCAGTCTGTACTTCATGTTGTTTTCTGCTTCATAGTCTGCTAATAATAATGCTCATTGTTGCAGACTTAAGTTAAATGTAAAAAAACCACATTCAACACACTTTAGATACTGTTTTCTGTTCATTAGCTAGCAGGAATTAGCAAATGACTTAGCAAGAGTCACTTGTCTTTGTTGCTCTGCGTCATTCTCTTTCAGACAGCTATGTCTCATAAATATACTGACACATACGAATGCTACTTGACCAATAGCACTAACAAAACCAGATATAGATTTAACTTAATTTAATAGGCTCGTCCGTTAGCTTCCTATGCAGCCACTCATACAAAGAAGCTTAACACACAGCAGATAACATGACAATAACCAGACTAACAATGACCATTTCAAAAGGTGTTAACAACTTATATACAGACATATACTTAAATTAAATGAAGAGACCAAAAGGTAACCAGCTGAGCGTACTATATTTTTTATTCAATAGCATCACCGTTAGCTTCGTAAACGCCCATTGGTAGCATACGAGGCTAACAGTCTGGCTAAAAATAAAGCCGTTTTACAATCATTTTCCAATAAATCGTTGTTTCTTTAGACCAACAAAGGGATGCCACATAAATTATGAGTTATCTAGATGCAGATGCCCGCTGAGAAACTGAAGGATGGACACGGATTAAACATTTGATTTCGGGCATGAATGCTAACTCACTCACCATCATCTTTGCAGTTCCTTCGAGAAGCTTTCCACCGGCGTCCCTTCCCAGAATGCTGTTCGACTCAAAAAGCAGTCGGTGCTGCGTTCAAGAACATGCTGCAACGAATTTTCTAATTGTATGAATTGTACCTAAATACAGATTTATTGATAAACAACTCCTTTTTTGCAAATGCTGTTAATGTAAAAACAATAATATGAAGTGTTTAGTATAGTAATGCACACAGATGACATTTTGAAAAAACAATCATATGAATACATTGTGTACAAACATATGATATCACACTATGACACAAATAGGTATGTGCAAATTGTTCATTAAAATCTCTTACATTATTGTTACATTTGTACTGAATTAAAACATATATATTATTTAAATGTGTATTTATATGTCTGTCTGTTTTTATTTATTTACTACCAAAGGATTTCGTTGTTTTGTCTTAAGTATTAGACAAACTATACTCAAATGTAATCTTCTTTTTATTCATGGCAGGTTTTATCATATTAGGCAAAGTTTCCGAAAGACACCTGCATGGAAAACTTTCATCAACACACAAACCTGCAAAGAGATCAGGTGAGTTCATTTTCATGCCACCATACATTAACACATCATATTGAGCATGCAAGCTGTTTCTTTGCATAGTGGGATGGTAATTGCTCTGGAATTTTGCATTTTATAAAACAACAATGCAATTGTCTTTTTTTTCTGTCCATATCATAGAGAAAACACTGCAGACTAGATGTTTTTTTATTCAGAGAGTTACAAATAAATTTTCCAGTAGAACCAAGTGCAAGAAATGTTGGGCTTTGAGGGGATTGTTAGGATTCTTATGAAATGGCATTAGGCTATATGAAGTATTAATCTACACTACAGCATAGTCAGTTTTACAAAATGGCGATTGACCACCGCTACAGGTTTGGAGGAGGGAACAGAAGTACTAATAAGGAAGTTAAGCAATCCACCCTCAGATTTTTTTGATGAAAGACAAAATATGTTTTGCTGCTGCCTTCCAACGATATGAATGTGCTTTAGAAATGTATAAGCTTCTGGTTGTTATCCCTCTATACAGCAGAGATGGGAATTAAAGTGGACCTATCATGCTATATTTGAATAATATAGTGTAGGACCATACCTATATAACGCATATTTATACTTTTCATTTTTCAAAATACCAAACAGATCATGCATTTTAGCCATTCCTCATTTCGCTCAATTTAACACTGCCTTTCATGCTCGGATTCAGTGAGAACAGCATCATCTACAGGCCTGAAATATGTACTACAGCGTCTCCAGCGCTTTCGAACGGCAATGTTCGTGGCTGTCTCCTCCTGATTGGTGGAGTTGGCCCAATAGCCGTAGCGCCACTTCTGTGACGTCATAGAAGTGTTCAAATCTGGATCAGTCTGTATCAGATTCCTTTCGCAGCCCCTTTTTTAAGCAGATTTGGGTATGGAGGAAATAGGCAGAGGGTTGTTGTTCTGACACTGGTGAGTTCCTGGAACAGCCCGGGGACCATATTCATGCGCGTATAAAAGACGTACAAAAGTGCATTTTGCATGATAGGATACCTTAAGTACACCATTTTAAGGTAACCCTGTGAGATATTGGGGAGTTCAGCGTGTTGCTGAGCAACTGGGCGAGCCGGCCCAGTCGGCCTGCAGGTACGAGCAGCGGCTTGCAGGTTACTACAGCTGGGCGCACGCAGCCCAAGACCAGCGTGTCCGGTACTGACTCGTCATCACAAACAGAATGAAAAACCTCCCTCCATCGGTCATGGTGAATGATGAGGGGAGGTGATGAGAGAGAGGACGGCCTGGATGAATGACAAGGTCACAAAGGCGTCTCCTTCATGGAATTCATCTCTCTTTTCCGCTGGCTTCTACCCAACTCCTCTTCTCCGCACTTTTCTTCTTCCTCTCCTCCATCCTCACGAACTTGACCCACCGGATTTTCTGAGTCTTTCTACTGCTTGCTTCCCCCTTTCGTTCTTCTTCTTTCTTTCTTCTTCGCTTCTTCTCTCTTCTTCCTTCTCTTCTTTCTTCTTCTCCTCCTCCTCCCCTCAGTGTCCCCGGGGAGGTTTCTGTTACTCTCTGAGACACATGCAGGGTGCAGAAGGGTCTATGACGTGAACGTAGGGAGGAACACCAGGGCACAGGGTGGAAGATGGAGCGCGTGGAACAACTAGAGAGATCGCCAGGAGATGTAAATCCACCAGCAGACACCGCAAACATGGCCACCTGTACCCCACCTCCTTGGATCCACAAAGAAAGGGGAACGCTAGCCGGAAGGAGCGCCCCACGCGGTTTATGCATCCGCGCATGTTCTACAGCACCCCAAGGGGACACCTGAAACTCCAGTCCGAAGATTGTTCTCTCGGTTCCTCCTCCGCTGCTCAAAGTCATTTTTAAGATATACAACGACGATTGTAACACATCTAGGCAGCTTTTTAATAAAGTAAACCGAAGAACCATAAAATGCAAAATCAGGCCCGTGTCTCTTTCAGATACAATACTTTGAGAACACAAGACAAAAAGGACGATTGAGGAAATTGTTGACTTCTTCCAGATCTAGATACATTTCCTGATCATCTGAAATGCAAAACCAGCTAGCCCGGTATGCAATCGGTCGCCGCTGTTTTACAGTGACTCTACGCTTCCACCCCATTTTTTGTATGGATCTTTTGTCAAGCACTGTCACGAATCATTACTATCGGGGATTGTTAAGAGCAGTTCCACTGGAATATAAACAAAAATATTGTAGTCGCGAGCCGGTTCTCAAACTATACCTATCCTCTACCTCTCTCGTGTAAGTCACAAACTGAATATGGTGTCATGTCCTTTAGCTGCTATTACCTCTAAGGCCCCATTATAGACAGTGTTATCAACCTTACACCCCAGAGTCATCTAAAATAAAACAAAAATAGGCCTTGACATCTCTAAGGACACCTCATCATGTGTGTGGTCTTACCGTAGATAGTAAAGGATGGGTCGCACCACCAGCGAAGCATACCTCTCCCCACACGACAGGCAAGCACGCAGAGGCTGTGGCATCTGATTACACCAGTGGAGGACGACGAAGGTCACGACAGGCCAGGCACATTAAGTTGACGCCCCACAGCGCCAGTGATGATAAAAAACAGAGGAATAGCCATGAAGAAGATCAGCTGGGGATGGTCGAGTGGAGCGGGAAGAAGCTCTGCATGAAGGACACCCGCTCACCCGTTTGACCTTTGAATTGAGCAAATAATAAAAAGTTTATTTAACCTNAACAATAAATAAAATAAATGACAAGAATTCGTATTAAATACAATTTATACATTTCTTACAGACAGGCCTTGTGGTGTCCGTAGGCTTGCCCTCACTGTCAGAGATTACTAGCTAAAATACATCAAAATTTAGCTTCTGGCGTCTTTTTTGTCCAACAAACCGAGGCGCAGCCCGGCAGTTGCACTCCCCACTTGCAGCTGCTTTTCGTTTTCTCACATGCTCTGGCCAGCCTAGCGCGTGCACGACAGAGGGAGGCACTTGAGCGTGCTTGAGAGGGGCGGGACTGCAAGGCCACGGCTGCAGTGCAGGGATTGGAAGCAGAGTGCTGAACACACACGGCCTTAAATTAAAATGGCGCTTTCTCACCGGAGTACTTTCCCCCGTCATTTCTTAAAGTACCGATAGTAATTAAACGGAGGGAATCGAACGTTTTTAACTGCAGGGTATCGCGGTATACCTTTCAAGTATCGGTACACCGTGCAACACTAGTCAGGAGTCAGTGTCTCTCCCCCAAACTCACACATATACAACTCGATATGAACTGAAGAGCCGCATGAAACTAGGCAAAGAGCCGCATGCGGCTCGAGAGCCGCGGGTTGGCCACCCCTGATCTAGCTAATAGTAAATTGCATTCAACAAACACACTAACCCTTCTTTGTTCTCCCCCAGGGCTGAGATTTATGATCCTTACGATCCCGTCTCGTCAGACTCTGAGCACGAGATGCTACAAGCCCAAAACCGTAACCATTCACCCCCGAATCAGGACAACCAACTAGAACATCAGCATTTGTCTCCAGGTCAAGACTGCCTGAAAAAACGCCGCTTTGCCTCAACCTTCATTGAGTCAGTGGGCATCAACATGCAGGACTTGAGCCCTGACACTGGACCCAGCGAGGGTCGAGATCTCAGTCCAGATCATAGACTACCTGACCATAGGCTGCCTGAACAACAGGCTTATAGCCCCAGCACTGAATCACATGACATTTCAGGTTATGACTCCATGAGAAGACATCTGGACCACAGAGTGGACAGCCCTGACCGGCTCATTCAAGACTCCTCCACCCAACACTTTCCTCCATCCTATGGAGAACAGCGGACCAACGGGAAGGAGAGGATCACAGTCCCAGAATACATGAGAGAGGTATCAATAATAAAACTGAACAACCTGCAATGTTTGTTTTCTGAAGGTTGATATTTGTGCAGTTTGTGTTCTGTGGCTTTAGGCCCATCTATTTTTGTCACGCAATAAATATTGTCCCAGTAATAATTGCAAGAAATTATATAATTGTCAATGTTTTATGGCACTAATGTAATGATTATATAATTGTCCATTCAAGAGCAGTTCACTTTTTATTATTATTATAATTTATTTATACACTGGAATTGGAATGTGACTCTAAATATATTAACAACTTACTTGCTATAAATGATATCCAACAATAGCACTGCTTTATCATTTGGCTTAAACTGAAGATGTTCCAACATCGTAGTTGTGGACAATAAATCATTTTTGTGTCAGGTCCAGTTGTAGACTTAAACAGCATACATGATGTTTGATGTGCTTTTCTATTATTTTGCATGGTACTGTGGTACCCATAACAGCTCATTCTCTCCTGTGTAGATGACCAAAGTTAGATTATCCCCCCCCAGGCTACAGAGGGACTATCCACTTCCGTTGGAATCCAGGGGAACAGGTACATTTGTCATATGACTCACCATTTTAAGTAAATTTAGGAGAAGTCAATACAGACGAACCAATTAAATTGCATGAATCAGCTTATGGGGTGTTTTGTTTGGAAACCAATTTGAATAAGCAAAACAGTACTTCATTATCGTGTTGTGTGCATGTATTTCCTCTGTAACCTCATAATTGTTCTGTTTCTAAGGTTCTACTGGATTGGACCACGTTCCACCTTCATCTGATGTGCCAAGAATCAGGAAGTTGAGAATGATAATGGACACGTAAGAACTAAGGATACTGATGCACGATTGTTTAAATATGCTACACGTAGAGTATTTACATCACACTCACTGCAACAGCAGCATCAAGAAATCACATGGTTATATATTTTTCAATTTGTTTTATATTGTCATCTGCCATAGTTTGGCTAAAATAGTGCACACATGTAGAGCCTTTCAACCAACATAAAAATATGGCAGTGCAGCGTCAGCTTTTGCTGTATTAGGAGTAACATAAGAGGAGGAAATGCACACAACTTAATTCCTACGCTGATAGGATAGTTGTTTTTGGCTGTCATCAGCTAAAGTTAGGGCTGGGCAATGTATAAAAATATACACAACTACATATATACACAACTTGCTCTAGGTATGATGTTTTAAATGAATAGCGCAAACATCTAGTACAAATTGTCTTGTCATTTTTTTAAGCTGGCATGAGCTTTGGCCTCTGCTTTCGCTTTTTCCCATGGCTGTCTCTCATAGACACACAAAAAACACTCATCATAGCCTAAAAGTATGATGGTATTTTTTAGGTCATTTATCCAAGCCCTAGCTAAAAATTCAATGTAATTGCCAAAAAATGTCTTGTTCAGAACTCCTTAAATAACTAAGTGTATTGTATCTAAAATGTGTCACATTTGTTATAGGGTATACACCCTGGGTAAATGACCAAGTTGACAGAACATTACCATTACCACTTTTAATTCCAATTGGTTTAAAACTTTGTGACTTTTTGCTTTGGTACTTTGAATGTTAGCCACTGTAGTTGCAAAGCTTTATCCTAAACTGCCATTGAGCATGACTTATTATGATGCGAGAGCTGTGTTGAACTGATCTACGACTGACAGTTCTTTAGGGACAATCTCTTTGATTGTTTTGGAAACGGCTTTAAAACCTGATATGGAGGTTTTAACATGTGACTTAAATGTTAGAATGTTTTGGTTGTTAGTTTGGTATACATGGTTGTCACTTTAAGCTTGTATAAGATTATATACATGTGTATTTTGTGCTGTTAAAGGTCTGTTTTTTAGCAATACTAAATGTCATTATATTTTTATTTTAGTATCCCCTGTGACATCTCCTGTGACCTTTGTGACGTTGAGTTTATCAATGGCTTGGAGCTGGAGGATCACTTGGAGAGCAAGAGTCATTGGGACATCCTGGAGTACATCCAGCAGCACAATAACTATGATGATGTGACCATAGCCTTCATACAGGTAAATAATACATAGTATGGCTAAATACATCCTATTGCCTATATCAAATGTTGGTGAATATCATTATTTTGTCTTCTTGGTGATGGAAGGTTTTTTTATGCCCGTAGGAAGTCATGCTGCATAAAAGCCATCAGTGCACCCGAACCATAGAGAGTAGTGCACTTCAAGGTAAATCTCTTCCAAACAACTTCGAATGACACACGATCTCTTATCAAAGTATTTTCCATTCCAGACAATTCAAGTCTAAATACAATCCGTTCTTTGTTTTGTCAGCTCTGCAGGAAAACGACCACATGACAAAGATTGAAATGTTCCACTGTGCAGCTTGCAGCGTCTTCCTATCCACAGCTGCTTCCTCAGTGCACGCTCACATCACCTCTCAGGAGCACCTCGTCAACACCAAGGTAGCACTGCTGTACGTAGCACTGCTGTACGGTAGCACTGCTGTACGGTAGCACTGCTGTACGGTAGCACTGCTGTACAGTAGCATAACTTTTAAAGCTGGTATAGGCAGTGTATTTTAGGCATCATCAGGAAAGCATTTAAACTTTGGAGGATATTTATTTATTTAAATGGTCAGGGAGAAAACTAAATTCCTGAATCTTCTCTTTACTCGGTCTTCACGCTTTAGAAAATCTAGCCTGAAATCCACGAAAGATGTTTGCGACTCACAGGTCATTTTGGTTAGAAATGCATGTGCACGTCCTTTCAGATTGCGACAGACTGGTGCAACCACTGCCTACATTAAAAAGCAAACCCTTAAAAGGAAGACAGATTTTTTTTTATCAAAAAGAGAAATAAACAATATTTGCGAAATAATTTTACAGAAAGAAGAACATTTTGCTCACAATTTAGTTTAAGGCTCACCATACCCAAGGATTACAAATAAGCTACAGTTGGCAGAACTGCTACAGTTAGCAAAAAGCTAAAATATTAGCAATGTTTTTTCTTAATCTTAACACTTTGCTCACATGCATTTTCAAGCATTTGGACTACCTATGTTGTAAATGTATTATAACATCTATTGCACGTCTGTCCGTCCTGGGAGAGGGATCCCTCCTCTGTTGCTCTCCTTAAGGTTTTTTCCATTTTCCCCCATTAACTGGGGGGGGGTACCCTTTTCGAAGTTTTTCCTTGTCCGATGTGGAGGTCCAAGGACAGAGGGTGTCATATTCATATTCTGTACAAACTGTAAAGTCCACTGAGACAAATGTATATTTGTGATATTGGGCTATATAAATAAACTTTAATTGATTTTAGCTAGCGAAGGCCTCGCTACGCAGGTTCTGTCATCTCAAAGGTTACAGACCAACACATTTGCAAAAGAAAACGGACAGTAACATAACTATTGTTTTGGAGATGAATGACTGTGAATAACCATGCTTGTGTGGCGGGAGGGGCTTAGGACTGAAGGAAAAACTGCAGGATGAGATCTGTATCTTCAAATTCTGGCATCAAATCAAATCAAAGTTTATTTATAAAGCACATTTAAAAGCGATTTTTGGTCAGGCCAAAGTGCTGTACATGTAATAAATACTACAATCACATAAAAACACATTACTACAATCACAATAAAAGACAATAAATTACAACAGATATATAAACAACACAGGGAATAGTCAGGAGTCGTGCTCCGCTCTGACTAGAAGGCCAGGGAGAAGAAGTGTGTTTTGAGAGTAGATTTAAAAACCCCTAGGTTCTGGGTCGACCTCACATGGAGGGGCAGAGTGTTCCAGAGCCTAGGGCCAGCTGCTGGTCAGCAGACTTTAAAGCTCTGGCTGGGGTGTAGCGCTGGAGGAGTTCAGGTATATAGGCCGGAGCCAGCCCATTTAGTGCTTTAAAAACAAATAAAAATAGTTTAAAATCAATTCTGAACCGAATTGGAAGCCAGTACAGGCATACCATGTGACATGGTAAAACTAGGACTACACTATACTCGAAAGTTATTATGGGCTTTTTAGCCAATGATGCTAACGATAAACTGCCTACCCCAGCTTTGACAATTCTTTTTGTCTAAAATCTCTTTGTCTTTTTTCAAGTTTAAGTGATGATTATAATTCTGATCAGATTTCTTTTTTTACTGAAGGATTTTCAGGTGGAGCGGAGACTTTCCTGCCTTGACAAAGCAGAAATCATTATGAAGAAGCTGAAACATCAGTTTGAAAACTTCCTGGAGGTATTTTGCAAGACACAACATTTCAAAACTATTCCAACTCAGCCAATGGCATCATGGAGAAATGTGTGAAGAAGTAAGAAATGAGGCCAGAAATGCAGGGAACACATTATTGATAAATATCTCCTTCTCGTCTTTGCATTCTTATTTTGTTTCTTCAATTAAGTAGATCATTCTAATATTTTATGAATTACAGAAATAATCCCCTAAAGTTAAAAGCATGAACACTCACCTTCCATTTTGTATACATGACATGTCACTAGAGACTGCTGGGATACTCTTAAGATTTGTTTAGATTTTGGACCAAGAGACATGGACATACTTAACAATCTTAATCTTAACAAACATGCTAACAATATCGCTATGTTTAACATCATTTGAGATTTTCAATGTGGTATTATGTTGGCACAAGCAATATATTCATATTGACCAAGTCAGTAATCTGCTATTGAGTCCAAAAGAAACCGGTTATCAACTGGCTCTGTTTACTAATGCAAATAACAAGCTATTCTAAAGAGGGGTTTACAGCCTGTGGCCAGTCAGATGCTATATTACCTGATCAGATGATCTATTTTATACCAGCCATGTAAAAGATGCATCGCAACAAAAGAACACTTTTCGTCGTAAAATGATATCATAATAGCTTGGTTCTGAAAAACATGTAAGTTATTATGTAGCTGAGCCTTGTGTGGGTAAAGGTACATCTGAGGCCTGTACTACGAAGCCGGATTTTCGCTTAGCGAGCTAACTTCAGGGAAAACTCTGGGTTTCCGGTCCTACGAAGCTGGTTCACTTCTTAGCGGGCTGGATCTCCATGGTAACTTATGCTGAACGGCTATCCTGGTCCGGAGCAGGTTAGGTTCCAGGATAAGAGATCAACTCAGTGAAAGCACCGCCTGCTGACCAATCAGGGCTCAGTGTGCAGAGTTTAAAGCTTTCATATTACAGGAGAAAGGAAATACAGTTTAGACTGCCGTTGCAGGAAAGATGGCCAGCAAAAATCACCAACTGTGTGAACGTGAAAATTAATAGAATATCACCTCCCATCTTCAGAGCAATCTGACTATTATAACATTAGTGTTAAGAAAGCTTACTTAAATATCTGCCACAACATAAGTAACCGGATCAAATTAACATTACGTACAGCACTGTGAGTGCAGGCGTTGATATGTCCCATGATCATTCATATCACATCATAATATATCATATATTTCCTTATCTGAGTCAGCTGAGCCATATCTGGCTGTGCAACACTCACAGTGTCAAATACTGTATGCAGAAGTATTATTTTAAGCAACACATTAAGTTGACGAAACACTCGAGTCTAATGTAATTTAAGTCAGATCCACTCGGCAGTTATATCATAAACCTGTTAATGTACACATTCAAACACTTTTTCTTTTACCAGCTGCATTCACCTTGTAGGTGAATACAGTTTACATAGATATACAGTGGGGCAAAAAAGTATTTAGTCAGCCACCAATTGTGCAAGTTCTCCCACTTAAAAAGATGAGAGAGGCCTGTAATTTTCTTTTTTTATATTTCTTTTTTATTTGCACAAAAAAAAATTAACAGTTACAGACCATCTTACATTTTTTGAAATAATACAAAGCAAATAATGTGAATCACGCATACAGACAAACGAACTTCAAAAGATAGAGACACAAAAAAAAACAAATAAATACAAAATAAAAACAATTGTGTGTAGCAGAGAACCAGGGGGTTACATTACAAATTGAGTTTTTTAGTTGAAGTCTGATTTATACGGGTTGACAAACTCGATCCATCCCTTCAATACTTATTTCAAAAATGTGTCTGGTCTTGAGTCTTAGAGGCACATGTTCAATTTTTCCCATAACAACAATAGATACATAAGCAAATCACACATTAAAAAAACCACATTATACATAGACTAAAAGATGAATACATATAGGACTTATACAATTTATTCGAATATTTATATAAAGACTATATATAATTATTAATACTAACAGCACTGCTTTCATATACATGATATATAAATAGAATATAGAGAACCAGGAAGAAGGCG
>NW_011333040.1:4227921-4245349 GCF_000735185.1 Notothenia coriiceps
ACATAAATACGTGTTTTGTGGTGGATGGCTGGACAAAAGACAGAGCAGCGAATGACGTTCTGTTGCTGGCTAGTCGAGGAGGGGGGTTGTCATACATACATGTGAGCACATACATTTCCCTGGCCCTGCGGGCGTGTGCCGGGTACCGTGCAGGGGGACCATTACTCACTGAGCCCGGAGCCTGGAGTTAAGGAAAGCCTGGCTCAACCCACAAAGCCACTGACCGTGTGTGTAATCCCACGCCGTCGGCTCCTCCTGGCGGTTACGAATGACTTGTAATCCAATGACTCGGTTCTGATATAGCTTCACGCCTCGACCACACACAGGACCGCTTGAGAGGCATCCAGACTAAAAACCTACCTTGATCGCGTAACCGCTGATCAACTCCCTGCACGAGCCTCTGGCCACAGCAGGAAAATGTAGTTGCGTGCAAACAAAGCGTAAAGCAGTTCAACAACTGAAGATGTCCAGCGGAATGAATTAATTCCACCCAGGAACACAGGGAAACAATCAATAGGAGCAAAGTGAAGTAGTGGCCGAGAGGAAGGCTTGTTGCGGCACGTCGGAAGGACTTATAGTGAAGCGCCAAGTAATGATCAACAGCAGGCCGCTTAAGAGGCCGGATTTTGATAGAACAGAGTGTTCAGAGGAATTGAAGAACATATCATAGCTATAATAGATTGTGTGTCACACCAAAGCCTATAAAAAACAATGACGTATCCTCCTTGGCATCACTTCCGCCAAAGATGGTTTCTCAGAACAGTTTGAAGCTCATGTGAGTTCAACCAACCACAGTGGCGTGTTCTCAATGTCGAGGACCGCTTGCTGGTAAGCCACATTCTCCAAGCACTTTCAGAACGCACGAGGCAAAGAATCCTCCCTAGCCTCGGGAAACAAAGAAGTTGTGAACAGGCAACACAGTGTGGCGTCATATGCGAGCACCGCCTTAAATGGAGCGCTATTTACGCAAAAGATTGGAAAATGGTCCGTGACGGCAACAGCACGGTGGAGATTACAGACCGCAGAGTCTACCATGTCACCTCGAAATTCTAGCTACGACGTACGCCGGCCTCGCGTAGATATCCAAGTATGTGGACATTGAACAGCCTTTGGACGGCACTCGATGACGTAGTGATGCTTGAATATTGGCTCTGGAGCAGCCTTCCTCACATTGAGAAACCCCAGGTCTCACTCCCTGATATCCCAATAGCGAGGCGGTCAGGGTCCCTTTGGCACCAGTGTGGACGCACGGGGGTGTTTCTCAATGTCGAGTACGCTTGCTTGTAAGCACATTCTTCCGAGTCACTTGCTTCAGAAGCGAGGCAAAATCCTTCCTGCATTTCCGGAAACGAGAGTGGGAACACGGCGAGCAAGGTGCACGGTGTGCGCCATAATGAGAGGCCGCCTTAATTCCCGCCCAGATTTGGGGAAATTGGTCCTGCCACAAAGCATGTTGGGTATTGTTAAACGCGGAGTCTTATCACATTGTGCGGCCGTCGAAATTTCTTCGCTACGAAGTACGGGCCGGGCCGGGTAGAATTCAAGTATCCTAGACATCTGGAACAGTCCGTTCGCGGCACCTCGATGACGGTTAGTATGCTTGAAATAGTGGCTATGAAGCAGCTTTCCTCGACATTGAGAAATCAGTCCGGCCGATCCACTTCCAGCTCATAAAGGGGACGCAAAGAGCTTCAACGATTGCAATGATTCCCATCCCGGCGGCGGTATTTGACGGGTTCCCCAAAAAGAGGCGGGGCGGGGGGGGGTGAAGCCACCGGCGCATCCGTCCATGTCGGCAACAGTTGAAACGGAGATTTTACACTCCGGAATAAGTATTCGTCCTTACGTCGATTGATTTACAGTGATATCTTGCACACTCATCAACTCAAACCACACCTAGGTATCCTTGTAATTAACACAACATATAGATTGGTAAATTGTGTAAAACAATGGCCTGTGTGGCTTTTCTCCGTCGATCTGAGAAACAATAGTTATCGGAGTTTAGGAGGCCGAAGAGACTACACTACCCAGACCCTCTGTTATCGTTTGAGACTACACCATGCGCGTGTGCCGACAAAACCCCGTGTATCCCCTCAGCTCTGTGATGGTTGAGCCTCCGACTGTTCCATATAAGAAAAACTTTCGTAAAACTATGAAATCCATACTTTATTCAGCCAGTGCTTGCTTACTCTTTGAAAGTCATCACATAAGATGCATTGTAATAAATGTTCGGCGCATAAATATTACACACTGGCTTAGTTCGTTATTTTATCTACAGAAGACGGCATGCAGATAGACTAGTTTTTACCGTTTCTTTTGTTTAATTTTCACAAAAAGTTAATGGTAATTTGTTTAATATTATTAGGTTTATTAAATACTATAATAACATAGTAACTAGGTGTTAACACTGTAACGTGACAGTTTTTAACCCGCCACCATCAGTGTAAGCACGTATTTACACGTTGATAGAGTAATGCAGATGCAGGTAGATTGTGTTGCTTTTAAGACTGTTTTTAAATGCCTTTTTCTAAAGTCTTCATTTTTGTAAAGCACTTGAATTGGCACTGGTGTGAAAGGTGCGGTAATAAATAAACTGCCTTGCCCAAGGTCGCCCATGTTTTGTTGGAATATGTTATTGATGAAAAAACAGTTAAATACAAGAGTACACTACAAAATAGGACGGAAGTAGAAAGTCAATGATAGAAATATAGATAGAAAATATCAAGAGATACTGTAAATGATACTAGAAAAAAACAGTTTAGTGCCGGATTACAAAGATATTAAGAGGAGGAGTGCAAAAAAGACAACAATTAGGCTTTATTAAAACATTAAATAAGACTTTGTTAAGGTCATTAAATAATGTAAGCAAAAAGCTTTGGGGGTATCTACAGATAAATATTAAGCCTGACAAAGTAGTTAAGTCTAATAATGTAGGTTTGGTTTGTTTTGGGACTTGACAATCAACTTTCCTGCCAATGGTAACTAATGTTGAAGCACTTATTTTAAACTGCATGTTACAAGGTTATTATAATCTTTATAAATGTAGTAGATAGAAGAAGAAATGGGTGCAGAATGACATTTTTAAGGGAGGTACACACATATTGATAGAGTTTAATTGAGGAACCTGTGACCCAAGTTTTTAATTCATTGCCTAACTAACCGTAGTTGTGTAGATAGTCAATAAGCCCTTGAAAAATCTTTTTTTTTTTTTTTTTTTTATTTTTGTTTTTTTGGGGGGTGAAATCTGAAGGGATGTGCAAAATAGCAGATATACAGTTTTAATGACGACTAGAAAATAACGAGTAAATGAGATATGCTTTATCAAGATCTGCAGATACATTTTTTTCTTCTCAAACAACCAACTATCAAATACCTCGCCTGATTGGTGGCACTCTGACAATCACCTTCACTGAAATTTAACTCAGGTGAACAAAAAGTCTGATTAAGGGTTGTTTATATTATACACATCATAATCAAATCTGGAAAGTAGCAAAAAAATGTAGTGGAGTAAAAATACCAGGTAAACGCCCTCAGGATACAAAAGACCCCCCATTCACTCCAGCCACAAATCTGTTATGTCTGCCTGCCGTGCTGGCAGGCGTACCGCGCAGCATCCGGACTAAAAACCAGCCAGACTCAGGGACAGGTTCATCCCACAGGCCATGGACTATTAAACACCTGGACTTTGAAACAACATCCACAAATTAATCTGGCGCATTTACAAATTATTATCTAAATATAGTCATATTCCAATCACTTGTAATAGACTAGCTATTGACTATTTCACAAATTTTCTTTGTATTTACTTGCACAATTTATTGTTTGCACTGTGGAGGAGCCTGTGACCTAACATTTCCATCGTCATAACATACAACTGTACTATTAACGCATGACCAAAAAAACCTGAAACCTTGAACCTGGAAATGACAAATGCATTGTTTAACATGCGCGTAACAAAAACATTTCCCAACCTGGATTAATAAAGATATCTTATCTTATCTTATCTTATCTAAGATATCGATGCTACTGCCATATTTGCATAATGTAAATGTGTTTCCCATCCCCTAAACCTCCTGGGGTGTACAACAGTTTAATACTGGCAACTTAATTATGGGAAATACAAAAACGTCTTTTAAACCTAACTACAATTCGCAGTAGAGCCACGCATTAGAACATGGGCGAACACATATATAGCCAGACATCTGTAGTTCTGGGGAGAAATTGGGGGGTGTGGGCACACGTTCGAGCTCTGTTTTGGATAGTGTGCCATCGATGGGCTTCATCCGTTTTCAAAAGTGCTGTTTGACAGGCTTCGGGCGTAACCCTTGGCGCACTGCCAACTCCAACTTCCCAACTCAAGGCAAAGGCGGCTGTGTAGTCGCGCAAACGATAAGCTGAGGATTATGGGTGAGCGGCCGAGTGTAGCGTGTCTTTCGCCATCCGAAACTCCGAAAACATATGTTGGGTTTCTCCTGAATCGAAGTGGGAAGGGCGCGGGCGACAAGGAAAGGCATTTGTAGACAACTTGCTAAACGAAGCAATGGTTGTTCTGGAAGAGTGTTGGCAGCGAAGAAAAGTTATTGCCGAGAATACCCCCCACCCCAAACCAGCCAACCCCACCCAACCTTGCCGCTTCCCCCACCTTATTATTTCTGCCCCTCTCCCTGTTCTTGGAAACTTTGGTTACATCATCCACATTCAATATTGCCTGATATTGTGCGGGACCTGGCTACAAGTCTCGGCGGAAGACAAATATGAGAATGCATGAGGAAGAATAACATGCAGGAATCACGACTCGTTGCGGTTAAAACAGGAGTTTAAAAACATTGGAACCATGCTGCCAATCGATTGTGAGCTTTCTGTCTGTCCTTCTTCTTCCCTCCGTAATCCCTCCAAGGTAGATGTGTAGTGTTAAGCGGATTTTGTATTGACTCAGGCCGGTCAGCCGATGGCTCTCTTTTCAACCCCCCCCCCCTCCCCTTCCCCATCATTCAGCCAGTGGGGGGGCTCTGAGCTCCATGCAGACCCAGCCATAGCAGACATTTTTGTGGTGAAATCATTAAACCCACGTGCAGCTCTCTCTCTGTGGTCACTGGGGGTCGTGCTCCTCTGCCTTTTGCTGAATAAATCATAAAGTTTGCCGGGGGACCACACAAGAAGCCAGCCCAGTGCAGCCAGCCCATCTAGTCTATACAGCCAGCGCAAAACACATGCACACGCACAGCCCCAGACCTTGTTATTTTTCAGAAAAACACCAGCAGCGAGACAGAGACAGAGGAAGCGAGACAGAGAAAGAGGCGAGGAGGTAAATCTGCAAAGGCACAAAAAACCAGAGGGAGAACGTTGCATAAGAAATAATGTGCATGTGTAAAATGGATATTAACAGATCTGCATCCTCTAAAATAGAAAAGGTGCAGGTATATCGAGATAGAAATGAACTGACAGAAAGGGAAAGATTGAAATAAAGAACAATGAAAAAAACTATCTGAAGAGTCTCAAAAAGTTGTCAACAACATTTGCTAGTAACATCAGTTGGGACGGAGGAGAACATTTTTGTGAGCGGGCTCAGGAGCATCATAAAGGAGAGAGATCCTCCTCTCTGTCTGGATGACCTCGCTAGACTGATCCTTCAGACAAGACCTGACTACGAGAGGAGGAAGCACTGTCCTGTCTGAGGATCACATACTGTCTGGGGAACACTTAAACAGTTCCTGCTGAGAATGTGTGTTTGTGTCTGCATATGGGTGTGTGTCTTTGTTTGCGAGTTGCACCAATTAATAACATATGTGACTAGAGATCACTACTGAAGCTGTCACTGTGATTTCAGAGAAAAGCTTCTGTTTGTGGACACTTCAGAACAATGCTGTATGCCTTTGCTCAACCGATGGAAGTATTAAGATATTTATTAAAGCTGCACTAATCATGGCTTTATTTTAACAAAGGCTCAAATGACTGTGTTTATCATGAAAAGGGTAGCTGATGATCCCCCAGTTCCGCTGAGCTCTACAGAGCTTGTCAGCATTGTTTTGGTTGTACGTCATTCAACTTAACGATTTGTGGGCTTTCACAATTGTGACTATATTTAGCAAAAAAGGTCTGATAAACCTACGCTATCTTCAAAGAAAGTAGAAAACCAGACAGACAAAGTTAGCAGGCAACAACAAAGTGGAGCATTTTAACGCGAAGAGCCAGATTTTTCCTGCAGGAGTTAGTGTATATTCTTTTTAAAAGGAGACTGAATTACCTAACCTGGTCAAGCAGCTAGAAACACACTTGCTAACAGGTAAATCTCTGTTTTAAGGTGAACTGCCCCAAGTGGCCATAATCTGTTATTCCAGGTTTCCATTGCGTTAAAGCTGGAGTGCGGAGCGGTTTCCTGAAAATTAGCTTTTTGCATTCAAGTCCTTGCAAAAAAGTTCATGAAATGCCGATTTAGAGAGCTTAGGTGGTGAGCTTGCCGCATTTCATTGTAGTTGCCGCCTTTAACTGACTCCAACGTTACATCTGCACTGATATGTTGTACCTGCTGAGTGTCTTTTCGATGTGGAGCACCCACTCAAGCCTTTATCATTCTGGTAGCTGCTGCTTAGTTGAGATGGTCTCTAAATAGTAAATAATGCCACTGCCAGAGGAGGGAGACAAAAGTAACACACTCCAGCTTGAAATACTTAAATGTTAAAGTACTTGTATTGCCCATTGATTGTATTGGTCATGAACATTTTCTTGTTACTTAAAATATGTGTTTTATAAACAATGTCAATTTTCTTCGATGGTCATAGTTCTTGATTTGCAAAGAAACAGGTAGCTACATTTGTTAAATAAAATAAAGAAGGGGAATACAAGTTAAAATATGAAGTAGCGTTAGGTGGAAGTGTAAGGGTGAAGAACCTCATAATTGTACCTAAGTCTGTATTGGACTGATTGTACTCAAATACACCGTTGCTCCAAATGTAGAGACTATTTATTATTACAAATGTGAACCATGCATTTACACCATTGCAACATCAACACACCCGCTTTGATATTCAAGTCGTTCACAAACCTTTCCAACAATCCTTTTTTATGTTTCGCACTGACTTTCTCCAACTTAAATTAAACAAATCAACACATTTAAACCACTGAGCCTCTGCCATCTCTTTCTGTTTTGTAACGCCCTGCTGTCCTGTTCTGTTGTCCGCTCTTTCTTCACCTTCATCAAGCCTCTGTCACCTGACTAAAAGGTGGGGGTCGTCACGCGTGTCATGGTGAGAAATGTAAGTGGCAGAGCAGCCTGGAGAAAGAGTAGAGGGCGAGGGTGGAGGTTGAAACTCTACCCTCACCGTTAACGGAGGCCATAGCACCTCTCGACCCCAGGCCACACATTTCTGAGTGAACTTTGGCCCTGTGACCACACCAGTGGTGCTGGGTACCTCTAAGAGTCTTACACACACACACACACACACACACACGCACACACACACACACACACACACACACACACACACACACACACACACACACAGACACACACACAGTATATCCTCAGGCACCCTCTGGCTTGCAGGCAGGCAGCCATTACCTGGAGATTGTATCAGTGTCAGTTTGTGGGGGATTCTTGCTCCCTGGGGTAAAGCACAGAGGGCAGGCGCCTGATCTCTCTGTGAAATGTTAATGTGGAACAAAACAGGCTGAACTCTGAGTGTAGCAATATGTGAAGCCCTGCTCATTGGTTAAGAAACTCTATCCCCTTAGCATCAATTGGCATGTGACCAAACCAAAAACAATTCAGACAGATTTGAGCGCTTTGCAAAAGCTTTCTAAGGACACGATGATGGTTCCCCACTAAGGCATGCTTTACGGTATATCTTCAGCGCAATGCCTTCATTAGACTGAGACAAAAATCTCACATCAAGCTACAGTAAGAGTTTTCATTAGCGCTGGTATTTCTATTCTGAAGAGAGTAAATTGGCCAAGGAATGCAGTTCCTTATCAAAGTCTGGAAGCCAGGGATCTGGAAATGCCTTGCTTTGTTGAGCGTTTAGTTTATCTGTCCCGTAATTGCACATTGTAAAACTCTCTTTCTGGGCTTCTTGCAATCCCCAGTGGCCAATGTAACCATCTGGCCCTCGCAAAGATCTGAGCAGGAAGTTATGTGAGACGTAAGAGGATAGGAACTCTGATAATGGATGTTTAGCCTCACATAAAGTTGGCTGATTCCTCTGCTATCCCATCATTGTGTGAAGTACCTGTCACCGCGTGTTTGACAACCTTGCCAAAGTCGTCAATCTTAACGGCGTCTTCCTGCAATAAGACGCTCAACAGGATGTTAACAAGCTTTACCTGTTTTTTTTTGCACAATGCATTCTGCATTGGTGTACAGGTGGAAAGCAAGCAGACCACTATGTGACCTAGTATAAATGCTTCATTGAATCAGAAATTCTGGCATCTCTTTACCTTAGTGCAGGTGGATGGAGAACACAGCCAAGTCTTTGTGCAAACTAGCATTGCAATTTCACCACGGGCAGCACCTGCTGTATTCTTGAAATAAAAAAAGTCTCTATTATGAGTTTATGTGTCAAGCCCATGTCATGATAAAACACATTTTCTTCATTATTTTATCTTTATATCGCTGTTATCCTGTCACTTCTGGGTTTGCAGAGTTATCAGGACACATGTTATTTGTCTATCTTCATCATGCTTTTACAATAAATCACTCTGTTAGCACTTATAAGCAGGTGGCTGGCAGCCTCTTACCAGCGGATTGTGTGTGATGAGAGTGTGTGTACGTGCAGCATCCCTACAAACCGAGAGGGTTTCAGAAAGCTGGAGACAGACAGTGATATTAAGACAAGGAGGTCCGAGGAGAGTCACCCCTCTCTGTGCACAGATCCCTCTTTATGCTCCTGTTTATTATGCTCCCAAGTAATCCATGCCCTGTGCACTGCAGAGCTAGCCATATGTCAACATCTTGCTGGTGGTTTGCAGGGTTCCAAACAACAGATAGGGTGCACTGAACCTGCCATGTAAACTTTATAAAAGACATTCAGCAGAACTGTAATTATTTACAAAACCAGAGCATGGGAATATTTTTAGGAGGGTAAAGGGGAATTTTTTCCCTTTTTTTTTTTTACATAACACAAGTTTGTTGCCCACGGCATTTGTGATAAAGACTTTATTAAGCATTATATTTTACAAGCGCCTTGTTATGACACCTTCAAAGCAAAAGCATGTTTAAAATCAAAACTATTAATTTACGAAAGAGCTAGAGAATGCTGTATTGTATATGAGTGTTTCATTTGCCCAGATTTTCTAAGTGTGGCTCACACACACGTTGGTGTGTGTGTCAACATTTCACCTTCAGTGTTTAGTGCCTTAACGGTCCAATGGAGGGTTCTGCAAAATGTAGTCCACCTTTCCGTAGAGCAGGCGTGGCAAAACCGGGTGGGGAGAGGGGTTGTTGGTGAGAAGCGAGGGGGGTTATTTTTGTGAGCACCCCTACAATGCTCCACCTGTGCCTCAGCCATACCCCAGAGGACCACCCACTTAGGGAGAGAGAGGGCAGTCGAGAATCCCTATAACCTCTTTGGGTGGGCAATAAGGCCTTGCGCTGAAGAGTGTTTGAGACAACTGAAAGACTCAGGAGGAACGACTCTCAGCGAATACTATCACACCACCAGCGAAGAATAGCAAGTGCTGGTGTGAATTAAAGAGGTGCTACATCAGGGCAGCCTGTGTGTGTGTGTGTGTGTGTGTGTGTGTGTGTGTGTGTGTGTGTGTGTGTGTGTGTGTGTGTGTGTGTGTGTGTGTGTGTGTGTGTGTGTGTGTAGTACACTCCATATATGTGTGATATGTGTGTGTGTGTGTGTGTGTGTGTGTGTGTGTGTGTGTGTGTGTGTGTGTGTGTGTGTGTGTGTGTGTGTGTGTGTGTGTGTGTGTGTGTGAACTAAGAATGAGAAAAACTGAAATGCCTATGCAATAATAAAATGGATTTACAAGCATATGCTCATTTAATAATCAAACTCAGTAGAATCCACAATCACCTAGCCGTGCTATATATACCAAGTTTTCACATATTTTTCAACACCTCCAGACACTCCTCTCATCCCTCTAATCGCCGCTTTCATGGTGGATTTCATGCAGTTAACCATAAACATTAATAACTGTCAGTTTTGATAGCAGCATGAAACAGCTAATACCAGATGAGTAGCAGGCCTCCACATAAGACACACTGAGGTCCGAAAGGTCAGAGACACACTTCACCATTACTGACATAATGCTGAGCAGGTTTGGTGCAGAGGGAATCCTTGCGGTAATATGAAAGAGCAGAGACAAAGACATAAAGTCCAGGACTCTTTTGATCTTCCACAGACACAGTTGATATTATATTTTCTAAAGATTGTAGAAAACTGAACAATTGTTACAAACAATGCTTTTAGCTGCATTGAGTTTTCATTCAGATTAAATGTCTACAGTGACTACCTTGTAGTGATTTAAACAGGGTAGGAATAACATTTTATGGTGATGCCTCTGGTCAGGTTTCCTTTCAAACATAAATCAGTGCTACCTGGGTGGTTTTTAGTTTGCCCCTTTACTAAGTAAGCTAGATACGGCAATGAACATTAAAGAGGGTCTGGCCTGATATAAGGGACGTAAACCCCCTTATCTGTGAACGTAAAGCCAGAGGTCAGTGTTTATTAAGGCCTTGTTTGACCCTGAGAATTAAAGGCATTATATGGCTTTAACCAAAGTGCTTGTTGGACGGACGAAAATCATTTGAAATACCCTCCAGCAAAGCTTGTTAACGTTAAAATTGGGGGTCATTTATTTATTTATCGCAGTCAGGCCCATTTCACAAAATGTTCGGCAGAATAACTCATATAATTTTTTTAACGTTCATACCATGCCCTTGAGACTTCTATCTGGGACATTTAAAAAAAGAAATAACTGACTTTTCCAAAGAAAAAGTGAACATTTAAAACATAGTAAACATACTGTCACTTACGAAAAACACATGAATCAATGTTCGGTACGGAGTCGGGCATGAATAATATACAGCAAAGTGTCAATTAGAACATCTTTCATTGTGGGTCATTCTGGCTGAAAGTAAGTGTAAATTACACATAATGGCGAGATGTAAGGATGAGCGTCTGGTTTTGTTTGCTTGTATCTATCTTTGCTTATATGTATTTGAGTGATTGATGGCTGAGGAAAGAGGTGAAGGCCTCCTCCCCGGTGGTCTGGCTGGGCTCTTAGCCACTGTGCAATGATGGCTGCTGCTGCTATCCCTGACCCACATCACCATATCATTGACACTAAACCGACCGCCAATCTGCCATTGGCCTGTTGCCCTTGGCACTGTCTGCGCTGGAGCTGTTTGGATTATCACCATAATGAAGACTGAACAATAATGAAGAGGAACACTGTATCCACAAACTACAAGATACAGTTTGTTTGTCTATCATTATTGTCAGGCTGACTGTTTTTTTTCATATTTTTTCCCCCAAAAAGCGGTGCACTCTGCTGCACAGCCAACCCTGCGGTGAACGTGTTAAGTGGCAAACACAGGGAAGATAAAACAGCTCAGGAACACTATCCCATGTTCAAATAAACAGAGGTGTGTGGGGTCTGAAGGACAAACACACATTCATTAGGTGTCTCGGTGCCTCCAGACCCGTATGTTTGCGCAGTGACACACACACACACACACACACACAAACACACACACACACACACACACACGCACACGCACACGCACACACACACGCACACACACACACACACACACACACACACACGCACACACACACACATGCACACACACATGCACAGTTACCCTTACTTTCCTTTTTTTAATCTCTCGTTCTCTCTTTTTCTCAGACACATACACTAACAGAAACGCCAATTAGACAATCAAACAGCTCCACTGACCCTTAGCTTCTCTGGGATTTGGAGTTTACACCCCAACATGGAACGCCCATTCCTGTTTACCCAAGAAACCTGACTGATGGATTGTATTGTTTGGCCTTTCACAGCTATAATTGGCTTCGTTGTATAGGTTAAGGCATGGGATATATTCTGCAGACCCCAAACATGCCATGCATGGCCTCAGGGTCAATAACACTCATATCAGTCCAGGCCCCCTAAATGGTAAAAGGGTCAGGAGTGAGCGTCACTGGCTCTCTAACGACATCAGTCGGTGGCCATGACTTCGCCATCTTACCCCTTCTCCGTCTCCTTGATCCTGAACAACAGACACAAGCTTGGCCAAGCATGCCTCCTAACCCCCCCCCCCCCCCAGCACCCAGTAAATATTTAGCCAGGACTCCACACTGTGACACACAGCCAGTCCAAACAACCTGCTAAACAATTATCATTGGCATAATCTGTATACAGCGCTGCCTCCTTTATGTATCCATGTGTCAATATAGTATTTGGCTTTAAAATGCTACGTGATATTTTGTTGGCTTGAAATGTCAAATTCTACTGACTATCATTCTGAAACCACAGAAAAAAGAAAATACACATTTCATGTTGTAAAGTCAATGGTATAAATAATGTCCAGTAACTGGGTTTGGTGTGTTTCTGCTCTCACGAGTAACATTGTACCACAGACGCAAGATTTCTACAATTTTGCATAAAAAAACATTTGAATGCACACAAGACGGTCAGCCTCGAAAGTTGATAACCAGGTCAGAATCGTGGAGAAGGTGACTGCAAACACAGTAAACCCAAAAACGAGTCACATTTAGTGGCTTCATTCATTGGGTCATTGGCTGACAGACATCACAACAGGGATTGTCTCTTGTATAATACCACATCCCTGCTGCAGCATGAGAAACTCTATCTAACTCTATGTATGACGTAAATGATTATTTTAGTAGGCACACTACATGTAGCTTTAAAAACAGTTTGCATGCCATAACAAGTTAAAGGTTTCAAAGGGGTTCCTTTAGGCGTAGAGTAATGATGGAAACTAATTTGGTCGTGTGGCTCTACAAGAGTCAAAAATGAAAATGCCACTGGTTGCTAAGCATTCAACAAAGAAAGGTACAAACACATGACACCTCTGTGTGTGGCCACCAGTGAATGTGACACACTTGGGTATGCAAACATTTGCTAAAATATGACTTATTCTCCCCTGCTGCCTGCTAATGAGGCTGCAGGCACAGTGATTTAAGGATGGCCCGAACTTTGCAGTTGATCTTGGAGCGCACGCCATTTCTAATAAATGTGACGATTTATCAGTTTTCATGTGTTCAAGTTTGTGTTACTCTCTCAAGTTTCATTTCTGTCTACACTAGAGGTCTACAGCGGTGATGAATCAATGCAGAGCTTACAGTAACCGAGCCGTATTTCAACAACGATAGAAGTTTATTTACCTCGACTGTGGCTACCGATACTGCCAAATTCTATATTGATTACCAGATAATGCTTTACTGTTTCTGGTCAGAGTTAGCTATTTAGACAGTACTCTGTGAGTAGCACAAGATTTGAAGTGAGAATAAAGGAAAGAATGGCCTTTGTTATCGAGAAGCTAACACAAACTGCACATCTCATGTATGAAAAGGTACAAGTGCAAGATGAAACATACGGATTGAAATGCATTGAAAATGTTTCGCAGGCCTTATACAATGTAACGTGTGGATGTGATAACACATCTTTTAAATGTTAACAAAGGCCTGTATGAGTGGCAGATTTCATTCTTGACCTTCACTCTAAAAAAGAATTCAGGGGACCTTTCACCTCCACTTAATTAACTGCATGGTTGCAAGATAAAAATGTGAGTTAATTGATTTAGATAAACATTTTAAGTTGCAAATATTAATTGAAAAGTTGTGTTGACTTAATAATGTTGGTAATTACATCAACTTAATATTGTGTGTAATTTGAACTCTGATTTCTGCGTTAATTGACTTAAAACTAAATTCAAGTTGTAGTAAGTAATGCAATTGGCTTGATAACTTAATTGTTCTACACCTTGAGTTAAGGATTTCAAGTCCACTCCCACTTAACATGATGTTAAGTGGGAGTGGACTTGAAATCCTTAACTCAAGGTGTAGAACAATTAAGTTATCAAGCCAATTGCATTACTTACTACAACTTGAATTTAGTTTTNCACAGCCCCACTGAAACAAGCTCTGGTCAGGGTCACCAAAAACGGACCTTCGCTGATGGCGGCTGACACTTGGCTTTCGCCGCTGCTCTCCTCATCCTACTGGATCTCACTTGGCAGGCATCGACACTGTCGCACCATAAACGTCCTTCCTTCCGCCCGGCTCGAAAACAACACCATCAGCACCTTCTCTGAACTGCCGCCCTGAGCTGGTTCCAGCTCCTACCTGTTTCTTGGAGCAAACAGGAGTGTACGCGGTCTCTTGGGAGGTGCGGTAACCGGACAACAACCCTATCAAACCTGTTGGGCGCGGCTCAAGGGTCGGTCCTTGGCCCCATCTGGCGCCCCACTCTGTTGTCACCCGTGTACACTTTTTCCCTTTGGCCGTGTCATCAGCCAGATGATATCATTCCCACTGTATGCTGCCATGGACACGCAGCGTATATATTTAAGACAGACCCTATCCCACATGCATCCTCACTGTCACCATATTCATCACCGTCTCCCATCAACATCCGTTTAAAACGGGTGGCCTTTGAGGATGATAAAGGCTTTTGGAGCTAAATAGCCTTAAAACAGAAGCTATTTTAGATGGCACACCAAACCAGGTCCAGCCATCCCCCATGACCGACATCACCTGTGTTCTGGGGCCAAAACATACCCCCTTCTCCCAGGATCAGTTACCACCCCCTGGTGTAAGATTTGACCGACATTCTGACCTTTGTACACCCACATCAAACACCTGCTGCAAAAACCTCATTCTACCACCTCAGGAACATTGCAAACTCCTGTCAGATGCTGAACAACTGGTCCATTCCTTCGGTTTCCTCAAGGCTTGACTATTGTAACGCTCTCCTCATCGGGAACTCCTAGCGGGGGGCCTCAGGAAGCTCCAATACGTACAGAACAGTGCTGTAGGGATCCTGATGAGGGTGAGAAATGTACAACCACATCACGACCCGTTCTTGCATTCCCTCACTGGCTTCCTGTTCATTCGAGGATTGAATATAATATCTCACTACTCACCCTCAGTGCATCCACGGGAATGCGCCTTCATACTAAAATAAGACTACTCACATCACAAACCTCCACACGCAACTCCGCTCACAACAAAACCATCTGATTCGTCCCCCCCCAGGACCGAACTCCGCCATGTGGGGGGATTGGGCTTTCTGGCAGGCTGCTCCTCACCTGTGGAATTCCCTCCAGACCCACCTGAGGCCTCAAGTATCCCACCTGAGGATTGCGCACAGGACCCACTGATAGCCTTTTAGAAAGGTCCTTAAAAAACATTTTTTTTAGGCCCCCCCCCTCCCCAAAATGTTGTATGTATCTGTTAATGAGGACCCATCTCTTTGTTTTTTTTTAAATGGATAATAACCACAACAGTGTTATAACCTAAAGGCCAAAAACAAAATGTTCCTCAAACTACAGGAAGTACTTGAGGAGTAGTGGAAACAAGACTGCACTCTGCATGTTTGTGAGCAACTACATTGTCACTGCTGCCCCACAGAGACTACACTCAGGATTTGGCGAAGGGGAGGAGGTGAAGAGCATCTGCACAGCAGGAGTCAGCAGTTTGACATCACTGGTACAGTTTGACATCACTGGTACAGTGGTCAGGAGGAGGCAGACACAAGGATGGTGCTCCATGCCATACATCTTGCAGAGTCATATTCCCGCATCATTGTGAGGTCTGATGACACAGGTGTGGAAGTACTGCTCATATATTATGCAAGCAAATACATGTTTGGTTCATCTCTAGTGTACATGCATGCAGGCCATGGAATGAGAGAGATACAGTGGGGGGAAAAAGTATTTAGTCAGCCACCAATTGTGCAAGTTCTCCCACTTAAAAAGATGAGAGAGGCCTGTCATTTTCATCCTAGGTATACCTCAACTATGAGAGCCAAAATGAAAAAAAAAATCCAGAAAATCACTGTCTGATTTTTAAAGAATGTATTTGCAAATTATGGTGGAAAATAAGTATTTGGTCACCTACAAACAAACAAGATTTCTGGCTCTCACAGACCTGTAACTTCTTCTTTAAGAGCCTCCTCTGTCCTCCACTTGTTAACTGTATTAATGGCATGAACTCGTTATCAGTATAAAAGACACCTGTCCACAACCTCAAACAGTCACACTCTCAACTCCACTATGCCTAAGGCCAAAGAGCTGTCAAAGGACACCAGAAACAAAATTGTAGACCTGCACCAGGCTGGGAAGACTGAATCTGCAATAGGTAAGCAGCTTGGTGTGAAGAAATCAACTGTGGGAGCAATTATTAGAAAATGGAATACATACAAGACCACTGATAATCTCCCTCGATCTGGGGCTCCACGCAAGATCTCACCCTGTGGGGTCAAAATGATCACAAGAACGGTGAGCAAAAATCCCAGAACCACACGGGGGGACCTAGTCAATGACCTGCAGAGAGCTGGGACCAAAGTAACAAAGGCTGCCATCAGTAACACACTACGCCGCCAGGGACTCAAATCCTGCAGTGCCAGACGTGTCCCCCTGCTTAAGCCAGTACATGTCCAGGCCCGTCTGAAGTTTGCTACAGAGCATTTAGATGATCCAGAAGAGGATTGGGAGAATGTCATATGGTCAGATGAAACCAAAATATAACTTTTTGGTAAAAACTTAACTAGACGTGTTTGGAGGAGAAAGAATGCTGAGTTGCATCCAAAGAACACCATACCTACTGTGAAACATGGGGGTGGAAACATCATGCTTTGGGGCTGTTTTTCTGCAAAGGGACCAGGACGACTGATCCGTGTAAAGGAAAGAATGAATGGGGCCATATATCGTGAGATTTTGAGTGACAACCTCCTTCCATCAGCAAGGGCATTGAAGATGAAACGTGGCTGGGTCTTTCAGCATGACAATGATCCCAAACACACCGCCCGGGCAACGAAGGAGTGGCTTCGTAAGAAGCATTTCAAGGTCCTGGAGTGGCCTAGCCAGTCTCCAGATCTCAACCCCATAGAAAATCTTTGGAGGGAGTTGAAAGTCTGTGTTGCCCAGCGACAGCCCCAAAACATCACTGCTCTAGAGGAGATCTGCATGGAGGAATGGGCCAAAATACCAGCAACAGTGTGTGAAAACCTTGTGAAGACTTACAGAAAACGTTTGACCTCTGTCATTGCCAACAAAGGGTATATAACAAAGTATTGAGATGAAATTTTGTTATTGACCAAATACTTATTTTCCACCATAATTTGCAAATAAATTCTTTAAAAATCAGACAATGTGATTTTCTTTCTCATTCTGTCTCTCATAGTTGAGGTATACCTAGGATGAAAATTACAGGCCTCTCTCATCTTTTAAGTG
>NW_011333040.1:4245415-4278387 GCF_000735185.1 Notothenia coriiceps
ACTTACAAGAAAACGTTTGACCTCTGTCATTGCCAACAAAGGGTATATAACACAGTATTGAGATGTAATTTTTTTTATTAATCAAATACTTATTTTCCACCATAATTTGCAAATAAAGTCTTTAAAAATCAGACAATGTGATTTTCTGGATTTCTTTTTCTCATTTTGTCTCTCATAGTTGAGGTATACCTAGGATGAACATTACAGGCCTCTTTCATCTTTTTAAGTGGGAGAACTTGCACAATTGGTTGCTGACTAAATACTTTTTTTCCCCACTGACATGCATATTTACATTTAGTATACATACTCTATGTTGCTCTTATCCTGGATAAAGTGTTTAAGTCATGGATGTTTAAAGTTTAACGTCTTCATATTTGTCTAATATTATAGTTGACTTTTCATATTCAGGAAGTATGACGCGCTGCGCTGTCAGTATGCTTGTCCATGTTTGTGATTGGTCGAAAGCTCCAAATACCACCCCTTTCAGCTGAACGCGCACCCAACTAGATAGGGCAAAGCTGGCTTGAGCGATCGAGTTGATAGCCAGCGTCGTAGGACAGCTTAGCGAGAACGCGTTTGTTTTGGATTATGTAAACCGGGTAACTCAAACATATCCAGGTTAGGTTAAACCGGCTTCGTAGTACAGGCCTCTGGTGTTTGAGCTATTGTTTCTTTAAATATACAACCTACTGTAGAAAGTAAAAATAGTAGCACATTACAACATGTTAAAAAAACACTGTGCATGTAAGATAAGGTGAGATTGCGCTTCTTTTTTTATTTATGTCGATATGGCATTCAAATATATAAGGGACAGTAAACCAAATCTTTCCGAGTAAAACAAAATAAATGTACACATCTTACATTATAACACTAGGCAATAGTACCAACGAAGGGCTACTAATAAAGCTGCTGATACCAATATCTTAAATGGGATTTTTTAGTATCCTTTGCTCGTCCTTACTGGTGCAAGAAGTACATAAATATTTTTGTTATCTAAAAGTAGCAATACAAAATTGTAAAAAGTTCTCCGTTACCAGTAAAAGTCTTGATATGAATTCAAAATCTAAAGTACTTGTTATGCTTAATGCCCCATTTCAGGATCACAAATTTCTTTTGATGAAATTGTGTCTATAACAGCTCGTAAAGTTGCAATTTTTTTCTCCAGGGTGACAGCCCATTTGAATGATGTGAACCAATTGAAGTCTCCAAAAGACAACTGATGAAGAACCCTGGAGTTAAACCGCTATCACCACCCGTAAATGCTGCATTTGAGTGGTGTATTGCAGTCATTCAGGATTTGTCTGAATAAAGAGTCTCATCTTGTATCAAGGTTTGTTCACACCATATGGATTTGTCCCTTTGTCACTCATTATCTGTCACATTTGGTTAATGTTATCTACAGGACCCAAATCACCATTTGAGCCTTTCACGAGGACAAAGTGGTTGTATTATTCATTTACAGATTTAATGTTTTTTTATATTTTGTGTGAAAAAAAAAAAGATTGAAAAAGACAACTTGTTTCTTGTTTTCTTTTATTTAGAACAACACAAATGTTTTAAGCATTGTATCTGAGTGATATAGTACATTTAAAATAAAATTATTTTCAAAACAGTATATTCAAACATTAAATATAGGTGACATGTATGAAGGGCGTCGTCAGCACCGGCTGTGCTTTAAGTCTTTTTTTTCTTAACCACCTTCAGTTTTAATTTTTGTAATAAAAACAATGCAGTTAACTGAAATACTAATTTTTTTAAAAACCACTTTCTATGCATTACAAGTTTGTAGACATTTTCTTTTTGTTCTTGTAGAGTAGCTCATCTTTCCTTTCGGGATTCGTGGAAAAGTGAGCTTTCAGATGTCGTCATTTTCAGTGGGAATATTCATCTCACTCACACTGTGGCCTGGAAACAGAGACTGTGGGCTTGGACATGTTGCAATACAACAAACATGATTTTAAGCATCTTTTAAAGAGTGAAATTGATACAGAAGAGAGGTGCTCCCAAATTTTGACAAAAACGGAAACCATGAAAAATCTGAGGTAAAGGTTGTCTTGGATTCCACACTACATTACTGCATAAAACAAAATAGTGTGTCCGTTTGGAAGTTTATTTCCAAAAAATGAACCATGTAAAAACAACAAAAGGTAACAATATCCAAATAATTAAAAAAATCTTCTGTCCAAACATGTACAATATCTCTCCATCATTGACCAATGATTTACTTTTAGCCAGTATTTCGACTAAAAGAGAAAAGAAAAGTGAAAACATCCAATGTACATACACATAGTCTAGTGAAATCTAAAAAGGTCCCCGTTGGCTTCATGAGGCAGCGTGTTTGGCTGTCAGAGAGCTGTCTTGGTCAGTCTTGAAAGTTGAGGGGTTCCTGGGCAGCGAGGTGACCTCCACCATGCCCAGCCCAGTGTGAGGGACACTAGTGTTCATAATGTGTCTCTGTAAGTGTTTAATCCAGTCCTCCTGCACCGACAAGGGACCCTGGAAGACGAGGTCACAGAACCTGCAGAGATCAAACATTGATAAAAAGATCATTAGATATTACACAGCTTAGATGAACACTGAATTCTGATCTGGTCCTTTTGGAAATTCTGCGGTCAAATCTTTCTCGATAGTAGACTGCTGGTAAGGATAGCAGAATTTTGCTAAGGACGCTCTGTTCAAGGGACAATGTGCCACAGAAAGATGTCCAGACAATTTTACGCCGGTAAACAAACACATTAGTTTCCCGTTTTTGGATATTAATTTTGTATCCATATTGGCTAAACTGTCACCAGTCCAAAAAGAAGAAAAAAGGAACAATAAAAATGGGACTTAGATAGTTACAGAAAACCTTGACCAGTACTGCCGTTATTTCAAGTTGCATTGCTGTCGCCACAGTTCCAGCCGTTGCTTCACTGAAGAATTACTATTTTTTCTTAGCTGAAGCAATACAATAATCTAATACGATCAATAACCTTACAGGATAATGTAAAACCCCTCTTTGGAGTACATTCTTCACAATAATTGTTTTAGAACTGAAAGGTCTCCTATTATACTATTTTTAGGCATATATTATGGGTCTCAGATATAAAAAAATATATAAAAAACATGTCTATGATGTGTTTTGCTCAAAAATACCAAACAGATCATGCATTTTAGACATCCCTCATATCCCTCTGTTTCAGCCCTGTTAGAGAACTGCTGATTCGAGGAGGGGGAGTTAATGCCTGCTCAGAATTCTACGGAGATACATCTAAATGCTCCCGTGATTAAATACCATCATGTTCCAAACCACATCAAAGATTATTTCTGAAACAGTATGGAGCTCAAATGCTTTTGTTCTTGCGAGTTTACCACAAGGTGAGTTAATTTTTTTATTTCCTGCTTTTTAACACATACTGGCCGTTTCTCAATGTCCAGTATACCTGCTGCAGAGCCACTATTTCAAGTATACTACGTCAGAGAGTGGTGCCGAATGCTTGCGAATGTAAACAAAGACCATATTACGTCACACATATTTATGTATAAAAGACATAAAAAAGTGAATTTTGCAGGATAGGTCCCCTTTAAAGAAAATGGCTGGCAACAGAAGCAAACAGACCACAAAAATATTTTGACAGCGGTCCAACCCACTGTTGGATTGCAAACACGATGATGTACGCTATTAAAACATAATATCCAATATTATAAACTATATACAAAAATTACCTGCAGGTGAGTCTGTACATTTCCTCTGGAGTTTGTGGTAAGGGCAGTAGCTTCTTCTTTGAGCCAGGCCTTGAGCGGTACCTCCTTGCTTTACAGTCAAATGCTGGGAGACAGAACAAACTTTATTAATGATCAGCACTAGCCTTGCAAATTCAATACCCAGATTGGATGTGTGGACATCATTAGCTCTATCTTTATTCATCATTAATATTCTGGCTCTGTGTCTCAACAGTATTGGCCAATCCAGTGTCGCTAGGACCAAGAGCCTAGCATATAAGTGTAATTATCTGTGCCTGCAGGAAAAGTAGGCCCTGAAGGCTTTGCCTCAAAAAGGTTGTTCCTCCAATGGATGCACCCATGAAGCTCCACAATTAAAATCATTGCAATATTTTACTTGCTGATGCCATTCTGGATCTTTATCTTGGGGAGGACACAAATAACCACCGGTACACTCATTACAACTATGATGTGGTCCTCACAACCTCTTGTGGTATCCGGCACTACAGACAGTTTTGGCTTCATCTGCTGAGAGTTTGAGTTATCTGTCAGAGATGTCAACTGACATAACAATACAGTGAAGGTGAATAGATTTCATTTGTCAGGTTACATTGAACACATTTCTGCCAGTGGATCCTTGCTCTTTCACTTATTGACATTTGGTGTTAGAGTAAAAAGAAGACTGCTAGCTAGACAATATGGTTAGAAACACTAAAAAAAATTAACATTTTAGAAAATAGTTTTAAGAGGAAGGATTAGGTTTAAACAATAGAAATGATGTGCTTTGCTGAGAAAAAGTTAATGTTAGCATAACTGTTTGTTTAACTAAAATCTCAAAAGGTTATCATTAAAAAAGTTGATCTAATGTAGCATTCTACGATCTCAAATGACTAACTTGTGCTCTAAAAATGGCTGTTCATTATGTCTTCAACTTAAACTGTTGCTGATGGCACTTACCGGTTCCGTCAAGTACGGCATTCCTTTTTCGTTTTGCATATGCCCGCAGGTGATTAGACAAGCTAACACCACTGTGGAAAGTTGCATTGCAATGGACACACATCTTCCTATTGAATTCACCTTTCTCTGTAAAAAGACAAAAAATACAAAGACAAACAAATAAGTTGAAGTATAACATGGTCATGCTGATTTGTTAGATGTATTGAATCTAAATCCAATCATGTAAGGTTCATAAAATGTATAAAATCTGTCCTATCCTATTGTTAAAAACCCTGCATGCATAATTACTGCTATTAAAGTTTTGATACAGAAATAATGAGATTATTTTACATTATTATATGCAGAATGCTCCTCAGTTTTGGCCACAAAATCAGAAGGACTTTTGGCAATGTCATTTTAAGCCTTTATGCTGATGACACCACACTTTAACAACACTTTCAATCATTTGTTTCTCATATATTTGCATTAAACAACTGCAAACTTCATTTGAAATGGGTCAATTTGCATTTGGTTTGCCTCTAACAAGCCATCAAAAGCTAAGACAGGATTCTTTTTCCAATAGCTTATTTCTCTTAAATGTACAAGTGAGGTTATACTTTTAATTAATTGAACTTTACTTGATATTATCATATCAGAGATATTGATATATAAATAGGATTACAGGATTATAGACAATTCTAAATTAATCAAAAAACATCAATGCCCCAGTATATAACCTATTGGTTAGTAATTTAAGGAATTGACTTACCGCATATTGAATTTGGCAGTGAAGATGCAACTCTTGATCCTGGACAGTGCTCACTGTTTGAAGAAAGTAACACGTTTCTTGCCATCTGAAGGGACCCCTTTATTTTGCCGTCCTCCTGACACTTCCTCTTCTTCAGAATTCCTATCAAAGCAGTTGTGCCGGAGAGTGAATTTTTAACATCCAACTTAGTCTCTGGTTGCCCTTGTTCCGATTCTATTCCCGCCAAAGAAAGCGGGGATATCAATGGTGTGGAATCAGTGCAAACGCCGGGGCATCCAATGGGCGGTGGCGTGAAACGGTCAAAACTGGAAAGCTTTGGGGAAGTACCGTATTGAAAATGGTTCCTTTTCTTTCCCACAATTTGGAGGGCCCGCTGGAACTCCTTTTTGTCCCGCATCAACTCGCGGAGTAAACATAACGGGGATTTGTTCTTTGTTGCAAAGCTTTTACCAAGCTTTTTGAGGTGGCCTCTTATGTGGTTGGACTGACCAGTCCTGTTATCAAATGAGTCCCCACATAAAGGACAGGAGTGAATGCTCTTCACAGTCTCAGATTCAGACTCCTGTTGCTGTAACGCTGAAAAAAGATAAAAGAAAAATCAGAAACATAAACATTTTGTAATAAAATTACAAAAAGAAACAGTTTCCAACGTAAAATAGAAAACCAAAGTTTAAACCTAGTTTAAAACTGAGGTTTTACTTTGGTTGGCCAGCTTATTTATTCTATCAGTTGCGAGAACTGAAATCTTGGACGTGCCAAGGTGGCTTAAAGGTTTTCCAATGGGGGAACACAACCAGGCTGATAAAAAACAGTTTTTTTCCAGAATAGTTCAAACCAAAGAAGACTGCCAAATAATGTCTCTAATAATCTTTAATTTCAATGAACAACCAAAGTGTGCACGACTATGCTTACAACGATGCATGCTACTCTGTAAGGTTGTTCCACAAATTCGCAAGATTGACATAAAGTAATAATCGTACTAGTGTTATATAATAAAAAATAGCACCAATGGCCAAAGTCCCAAAAATATAAGCAAAGTTCAAATAGAAGAACATGCAATAAGTGCATAGTTACCTTTTTTCAGTCTCTGGTATGCTGACATCTTCCGTCGAATTCTTGGCCTCCTGTCGTGAGTAACTACTTGCTCAGGAGGAACCACATGGCGTGCATTGTAGCTCAGTCCAACCCTATGAAGATGCCCTCGGACATGATTGGACAATCCAACGCCCGACTCAAAGATTGCAGGACAGTATGGACATTTCTTCCGTTCTGAATCCAACTCTGACAAATCCTCTGTGAAGTCTTCACACAATGGTATTTGGTTGGAGTCTATGGTTTCTTGAAATACTTCTGTTTCAATGCATTCTTCTTTGATTTCAGGGTCAGTCTGCTCTTGCTCTTCAGTTTTTATTTTTTCAAACATCCTTTTAGACGCCTGCAGAGCACCCCTCATTGACATTCTTCTGCTATAGGTATAAATTATGTTTTGCTTTTCTTTCTTTATACCACTGTCAAAAAAGTCAGTATCGGCATCTGAATCGGTAAACTGGAAAATGTCTTTTTTGTCATAGTCTGACAGTTCTTCTTCTTCTTCTTCCTCTTCTTCTTCTTCTTGGTTTATATTCTGTGGAGTTGGCAGAGTTTTTGGTAAGATGAAGCATGAGTCTTGGTCAGAGGTGTTGCGATATGGGGTGGACATCTTCCTTTTGGACGGTGACTTTCTGAGTGTTGACTGATCTCTTTCTGCTGAACTATGACCATTTGGGGATAAAGCTGCATCTTCAACTTTGACTGTCAAGGATCCAGGCAATTGATCAGAGACATCTTTGTCACATTTGGAATCCAGAACCGATGTGCTGCGATTATTGCTTTCCCCCTTCGATTCTGCAATTTTTTTTCCATTTCTTTGTCGGGACAGGAGAACATTAATGGATTTGTCGAGCTTTGATTCCGTTAGTTGAGACTTGAGACCTCTCTTGATCTTGCTATTTTTGAATAAGTCTGAAATATCATTGGACTCAGTCGGTGAACAAGCTCTTTTAGACAAGATCTGTTTTTTTATAGAGATTTTAGATGTAAACTCTGCATCTTCTACAGGAGATTTACTATTAGGTGTGTGCTCCTCCTTCGATTTTTGTGCATTTTCTTCTCTTAAATGTTCTGCTTCGTATTCCTCAAAGGTTTGTTGATGACGTCGCAGAAGGTGATTCCTAAAAACATTTTTGCTAAAAGCTCTATAAGAACAAATGTTACAGGAGTAGATTTCAGAGTCTTCGTTCTGGATCTGATTTCTTACAGTAATAACAGTATGCTGCATAATGTTATGTCTCCTAAGATCAGTTTCACTCATAGTCCTGTAGCTACATTTGTCACATCTAAACTTTCTCTTGTCCTTCTCGTGTGTTTTGGCATGTTGAACAAACTTGTTTGGGCAGTTTGTACCAAATGGGCACTGAGGGCAGAAAAGATTATTTTTATCCTCTTTCTTCTTATCATTCATGCGTTTGATCTCCTTAGCGAGTCTTGCCGTTTTCTCCTTGTGCTTGGACATGTGCTCAATAAGCAAACCACTTTGTTTGAAGGACAGTCCACATTCTCGGCATATAAAAAGCTTTGGCGAAATATTCGGCGCGTCAACGTGACACTTCATGTGACGATGTAAATGATGTTCTTTCTTGAATACAAGCTTACATTTTGAGCACGGGTAGCATAATGGCTTTTCCTCAGAATGAGAATTGATGGTAAGTCTTCCCTTCAATGGTAAAAGCCCATGACCTATACTGTTCTCATTGGAATTTCTGGCAGGTGGATTGTAAAGAATGTCCTTGATGGACTTGACTGTTCCATTAGGATACTTTGTAACTTTACTTGATAGAGATGACTCTGACTGGGGAAGGTTCCTTGACTTTCTGAATTTTCTGAATGGAATGGAATCTACGTGATCTTCAGCATCAGACAATTCCTCAGGTGACTTGTGGCTCAGATTGGGGTAAAGGTCCTCTGAGGGATCCACCATGACAACCATGTCCATTTTCCGTCTCCTTGTCTTTTGGCTGTTGGAAGTAGGGTCTTCATCTTTATGCTCCTCACCAGGGGAATCCCCATGGTTCTCCCACAGAAACTGCATGAACTCTTTGTGAGGGTCCCAATGAAGGTCACTGGCATTACTAAAATCATCCAATGAGTTCTCCGGAGAGTCTTCATCAAAACCCCAAATTCCTGCAGTGTCAATTTCCTGCACCGTTTTTAATGGGGTGATGCTCTTTGTCTCCTCCTTCTCAATAGAGATGCTGTTGAGTTCATGGGCTTCTGTAGCCTGGTGCGAAGGTGGTCCATTTCCCAGGCCACCCGGAGACAGCATATCTGTGTTCGACAAAACATCTAGGACGCTGTTTTGTTTCGAAGAAGGCTTGCCGTAAGAATTGGTGCAAGATGCGGATTCTTGGGCCATTCTCACTGGTTCTTGCAAGAGTGTGAGGGCGTTGATTTCATGATCTGCATCTTTGTCGTCTTCATCAACACCGGTCCGACATGACATTTCAGCTGCCATGACCTGAAAAAATAAAAGTAAAGCCTTCTTAGATATTCCTTAACCAAAAGTAACTACAAAATCCAGTTATCACTGTAGCTTCTCAAAGGTTACATAAAAACCTTCATCACCTTTGGTGGCTTCTCTGGCCCTGCACAATAACAAATAACTGATCTTAGTAGGGTTGTTGCCTTTGAATCTTTTGTACGTATTCTGAAGTTTAAAATGTTCCTCTGTAATGTCCTTGGGAGATTTTGACTTGATAGCTTCAAACTGTTCAAATGTGTGGTGAGGTATTGTGCATTTGTATGAATGTACTGTGTTATTAGGCATTGAGAACAAAAAACACAGACAGCTCTGTGTAAAATCAGCCTTTTGGGGGGTATGAGTAGTTTAGTACCGGTAAACAATAAAATACAAGGAAGTCCAGTTCCAAAAAAATATTAATGCGTTTAATGGCTTATCAAATGCCAAAAGCCTGCAAATAGTTTGTAGTACTCACAGAGAAGATTTTACAACTCTGACATTTTAGAAACCATGTTGTATATTTTTATACGGATTTGGAGGTCAACAGTAAGGGTTTGTGCTAGCAAGAAATCAAATAGAAATGTGGGCTTGCACCCTGCATTGGTAGAGGGACAGGCTCCATTCAAACTAATAAAAGTGCTCTAGTTAATGCGAACATGAAACGACAATAGGCACGTTTTGTTCACTGGAAAGTGAATGTGTTCACAGTAAGTCTCGAAAATAAACTAAAGCTTAATTAATCTAGCAATGCTGGGCTGCTGCGTGAAAATGTGGCCTATAGTTCTGGTAATTTTTTGGGCCTGAATAGATGAGCAGTTTAAAATGTGTTTTACACCAGCCCAGCTTTACACAGTTTAATAGTAAAATAAAATGTGTGTATATTTATTCAAACAGTTTTTGTCATCATTACTATCTGAAAAAGAATGCAAACATTACGTGAAAAAGGGATGTTGATTATTTCTGGAATAAGGTATATTTTTCATAATAAAGCATTAACCAATCACGTTGTACCAAATTGACATAACCAATGGTTTTCCCGGGGGGAAATCAAGTTCACGAGCATTTTGCTTAAAGTTAAGAGCTTGAGCTAAGCTGTTGAAAACTTTTATTGAACCATTGACGCAACGTTTGCTAATTTGTTTTAATGTAAACGATTAAAAAGGAGAATATTTAGCAATTTCTTGTTGTTTATTTGTCCCTCCCTGGTGTGTAAAAGCCTTTAACCTTGATCATTATGAACCTGAAATATTAAAATATGCATTTTTACATTTATTTTGTAATTAATCAAAGTGCCCAATTAAAAAGGGTTTGCTTTGGTCATTGTTTCACCACATCGCATGGCCTAAAATTAACAAATAGCAGTCACCATGTAGTTTATATTGCACTTTAGCGCAAGCAGACACTCACTGCAGAGGAAGTAATCCGGATTTAGTATAAGGGAAAAACAAATAGTCTATAGAAGGAGTCATTTTTTTCTCTCGAGTGTAATGAGCATCGCAGCCACTAGAAACTGCTAGAATGGCAACAAAAAGTTGTTGTTTAAGTTTAAGTTTAAAAAAGAAAATGGGGAAGAAATGGTTGGATAGGGAGAGACGATTAGTTTTTATTTTGCAACTATTTCAAAATAGTAATCCCAGCTAGCTGTTTTTTTGTGTAGCCTATTGTGATAGTAAACCTTAGATTAAAGAAATGGTAAGGTTTTTTTTCACTGTTCACATTTTAGCATCCAAGAGGTCAAGCAGAAAATGGCAGATTTTTCAAAATGTAACATAGTCATAAACTGTAGTTCTTAATACAATCATGAATCAGTGATGGTTAAGATGTTTAATCATCTAGCTAAGATTATAAAACATTTAAAACGTTTAGAATGCTGTGGTGAACAACAGTGAGATTTATGTTTCAAGTCCAATATTGGAATGCTTTATAAAGCTACAATAGGTCGTTTTTGAATTGATTAGAATGAGTCTGTTTGATGTAAAAAGTAAACCATTTAGTTATTTGCATTGTCATCAGAGTTAGATTATTTACTCAACCAGCAATCATTGATTACAATATCAATATATCTAATTAAAATATACTTGACACTTGCTCTGATGATTAATCGTTGCCATTTATAATGCTACAAGGTCGTGGTAGTGAGAGGTCTTGCATTTGAAGGGCAATAAAAGTGTCATACCAAGTGAATGCTCCTGTGTGAGATTTGTTTCTAACAACACAGCAGCACTGAAAATGCAAAGAGATGGACCTCGGAAATGGCTTATAATAAGCGGTTGTGGATATTGTACAGAGCTAAAACTTTCAACACAGTAGTTCAGTTATATGCCAACCTACAATAGTTGGAGTATGTTTCCAATGCTATCTTAATAGAGGGCAAATTGTATCATTTATACCAAGTCCCATAAGGGTATCGTTGCATTTATTTGACGTTTATATCACGCTATGTTGTTGGATGCTGCTTATGGGAGCTGCAGACCATTCCATTAAGGCTGTTCCACACCAAAACCTATTCTTCAAGCTAAACTATAGCTATTGACAACCGTTTCACGCTATTTACGCAACAGACATGAATAACATGACGAAAAACAAACAAACGTTACCTCCGAGCGGTGCAGATGCAGACAGGGCGCAATTTAAACGATGCATTGAATAATTTCTTACTTTCGTCTTCCATCTATTTCACAGTCGCCATTTTCCGTGGTGGTCTGGTGTGGGACAGATCATTTATTTTGTAAGGGTAACCATACATACAGTTGTCTCCACAGTAACAAAACAAATACATGCTTCACATATTGCGTTAGTAGTGGAACTATTTTATAAAATAGTAATAGTAAGGAAGTTATGCAAGTTATGGTCTTGTATATTTTCGTCATGTAATGTTACGAGTCGGCGCTATGTCCCCCCGAAAGATTTGTAATGGTTCAGTCCAGATAGGAGGAATAAAAAACCTGAGTTAATGCCCATCTCCTTTGAGTATCAGATTTTGTTGTAGGTGACGGCGGTGTAATCGTCGTTGTAATTGATAAAATGAATTGAAATCTCACTTAATAATAGTTTTTTGTTTTTTTTAAAGAACATATTTTTGTTTGCTATGTGAACTTGTCCTTCACACACAGACAATACTTGTTTGCCAACACAGGAGAGATGTTACACTATCCCCCAATGGTTGTATTCTTATCACCGGTCTTTGTTGCTTTCGCGGCCGGTTAAGTTATTCACAGTGACGTGTGTTTTAAACTGAAAATACACCTTCAACATAGAAAAAAATTAATTTCAAAGTAGCATTTGTTCTAGTTTGGCAACTTATATTTTAATGAGAACAACAAGCTACAGCTGATATTTTTTATTTTAAAAAACAGCATTGTTTATATTAATATACTACTTAATATTGTTGTTATTGAACGCAACATGGTATTCGGCGCTGTCTAAAATGTCAAATGTGGCAAGTGAGGTCAATGTTTAACAACTGATTTGTAATGTCCCTGGAATACATTTAAACATTGACACAGGTAAGTTCACTGCTAGAAAATAGTACAGATAACTTTCATATAGGTAATTAGTTAAACTGATAGCCTTTGTTTAAATGTCTTCATATTTTAATATTGCTAGCTGGTTGTTCAGTAGCTAAGGCCTTAGCTTAAGCTAGCAAAGCCACATTTGTTTCACTCTTTTAGCCTGAAAATGTAGTTACTTAATATTTAAACTGAGATACTAACTACATTAGTCATAATGGAATGTACATTGTTCATATGTCTTGGTTCAGCAGGTGGTTTTCTTATATAGCATTCAGGTATGTCAGATGTTAGTGGAGTAGAAGTACAAAGTAACATAAAATGGAAATGCTCAACTAAAGTACAAGTACCTCAAAATTGTAATACAGTACAAAAGTACAGTATTTGAGTAAATGTACTTAGTTACTTACCACCTCGGTATTTGTAAGTAGCTATACTAAATGCTTAAGTTCACATTAAATCAGCAGTAAGATTGCTTACAGTATTTTTATGAAAGCCATACATTTATTAATACTCTTTTGTGTGTCGAAACATATCATGTATAAACTCATTTGGAAAATTAATTTAAATATTAGAAGAGCGCTTTGTTGTGTTAATTCAGACAACTACAAACGTTTAAAAGCCTCAAAGGTTGCAGCAACTATGGTGTTTTCCTCTCATTCGACCTTTAAATAAATCTCAGCCACAGAAGTAATATTGTAAAGAAATAGCTTCTCATTTATTGCTTTGGTATTGCATCTATAAAAGTATGTTTGGTTTGTTTCCTTGTTCAACCATATATCACCATTTACCCATAGTGATTGATTGGCATTGCCCAGCTTTGCGTTCACATGTGTGCAGGCCTCTGGGACCTGATGAGATGTTGGACTCCGATGACTGCACCTTGTCCCTGGACAATCTGTTTTTTGAGAAACCCATTGTCCACAAAGTGTGAGTACAAATAGATGCCCCATTTTATCAGCATCTTTCCTCTCACAGCTGAAGCATTTTTCTTCTTTCTGGATTGTATTTGACAGAAAGCCACTGCACCAGGAGGTCAGCCCATGGCACCTGGACATGCCTCCGTCTCTTTCTCAGGTCCCAGCCACTCAGGATATGCAGAAGGAGGCAGAGTCTCTCTCTTCTCTATACAGTATGTTGTGCTCTGGATTAGAGTGAATTCCTTTTCACTTGACTTGAGTAAACTGCGCAGTATCTGGTCTACTAAATTTAACTGTATGACTCACTGATGCAAAAGCTTAAAAAGGCTTGATAGCTTTCCCAATTTTCCATGGTTTGCATAAACAAACCGGGTTCTGGGTCTTATGATATATTCTCATAATCGTATGTGTAACTGAGCTACAAAACAGAGCTAGCCAGCTAACCAATCAGAGCAGACTGGGCTCTGGTTTCAGACAGAGGGTGAAAAGAGGTGCTGCAGCACAGGCAGTATGAGGAAAATAAAGAGCTTTTTGAACATTAAAGCATGGAGACATGTCACAGTAGAGGCACTAAATACAAAGATGAACCTGAACAATGAGCATAATACATCCTCATTAAAGATGTCACCAAATGATATCTACCTCCTACTTTGTAACAGTATATATAACTATGTTTTCCTTCTTTAAAATGACTCAGGTTTCCCACAAATACCCAAGCCTTCTTTTAAAGGATCAGCTGGCTTCAAGGCTTTACCAGCAAAAATCAACAGTCCATACAATTATAACATTGATGAGAAAGAGAAGGATCAAACTCAGGATGGCAGAAATATCAGCACCAGAAGTGATGGCCTTTGGGGAGGTGAAGGCTTCTGGGATTATTCTCAGGATGTCTGCCATAGCGCCAGAAGTGGGGATGAAACCCCGCAGGAGCCTGGTCATGCAGCCATAAGCAGGAGGTGTTTGTCTCTTGACGGCAGCAAAAGTCCACCTCTACGGAGAAGGCAAGTGTCAGTTATCAAGACTATATTGTTTATGGATAGTCTCCCTTTTGTACATATTTTTGAAAGATGTGATGAAATCTGCACCTGGAGGCAGTAAAGGTTTATTATTCAAATTTTTTAACTGCCAATTATTTATACATGGCCTTGAGGCTGTAAGAAAGCAGGCCAAAAAGGATTTTGCGTCTTGGAGGCAGATGCAAAACATACATTTAATAAATGCTTAAATTAGCATGATTTCATATAATTAACTTTAATCAAATATACTTTAGGGAGAATCAAGTTGTTTTGCCAGACACGTTTAAACATACAAGGAATTTTCTTTCGTGCATAAGAAAATAAGTTGTAAGAGAAGGTCAAAAATATAACGAAACGAAAAAAAAGACAATACTTTACACCAAATGTAAATATAAAAAAATATATATAAAAAAATGTAGTACAATGAATAAATGACAATATGTGACAAACTGAAAAATAGTTCTAAACATTTTCAATAAAAGCAATGCATCCATTTTTGCTTTTTCTGAAGTGGGGACACTTTGAATCCCTTAAATGGTTGAAACCCATGATATGCTTAGTGAAAATGAATGTAAAGCACATCATGAAGAGATTCGCTTTTTCAAATCAGTGGACAATTCTTAAAGATAATGAAAAGATGCTAAATTGTCCCCCATAAACTCCAACGCAGCCTCAAAACTGGCAGTGCTCTCATTCTTCCTCCCTCTATCAATTCTTCATTCCCTCGCAAAACAGCTTGTTCAAGGTCCAGGTGTGGAACAGCGGAGGTGACTCGTCAAACAAACATGACCTCGGAAACAGCGGCAGCCAGACATCATCCAGACCTCAAACTTTTCTCAGGCCGGTTACCATGACGACAGCGCCTCTTCCTCCTCTTCATCTGCCAGGGGCGACAGTTAGGCAGGCGGCTCCTCCTTTCTCCCCAAACACCCACTTCCCTCCCCCTCCTCTGGTTTTCTCTGCAGTGAGCGGCCGCCCCCCGCAGCAGGCGGCACACGCTGAGGCGCAGGACAAGGGCACAAAGAGAGCCTTCGTTCCTCCCATGATGCCTCAGCCGCTTCACATACAAGGTGCAAACGCTGCGCCAACACAGTCAAAGACACTGTGTTCCTTACTGGTTCACCAACAATCACGTGTACATTTTCTGTAAAGTGCTGCAGCTAATGAGCATGCCCAGGTCGAGCCGCGGCAGCAGCTGCCACATTGTGTTTGTGTGTGATGAGGTGAAATGAGGTGAACTCCCCTCAGTGACCGCTCCATTGTAATGCAACATACTAGGCACTAGGTGGTGGGTTGAAAAACAGTAGAAGCTGTACAGAGTAACAGTAGTGCCTTTGTAAACACATACACTATCCAGCGTGTTTCCTTTTATTTTCAGTAATATCATATTATTTATTTATGGACCATAGACACATTTTAACTAAGTACATTTACTCAAGTACAGTACTTAAGTAACATTTTGAGGTACGTACTTGTACTTAACTGGAGTATTTCAATGTTTTGATACTTTGTATTTCCACCCCACTACAATTCAGAGGTAAATCATGTACTTTTACTCCACTACATGTATTGAATACATTTAGTTACTTCACAGATCTGGATGAATGAAGTGAAATATAATCAAGTGTTAAATCAGACTTTAGTTCCACCTGGAGTAAATTCACAAGCTACCCTGCAGTATACAAAGTCATTCAAACTAGCACTTTCATGATCAATCATTATAAAACATATCATATATATTATTCTGAACGGACCAATCTGCACAATGACTACTTTTACTTTTGGTACTTTGAGTATATTTTGATGCCAATACTTTTGTACTTTTACTTGAGTAACGTTTTGATTACAGGGCTTATAGTATTCCTGGTAGTTCTAATTTTACTTAATTACAAGATCTGAGTACTTCTTCCACCTCTGGACATGTTGACTGCAGGGGATGGGGATTAAACCGCTGACCCTCTGATTGGTAGATGCCCATTTTCCCCCTGAGCCACAGCAGCCCCATATTTGCATAAAAACACAGGAATAGTTGACATAAAAATATATTAAATGAACCACTAAGATAAGTAAGAAAAGACTAATTACTAAACAATTTCTGTCATTAAAAAGTACAAAAAAGATTTCTGCAGTTTTACTCAAGATTCACCAGAAAAAAAAAACTATCCATTTTAAACCCTGCAAAAATGTTAACATTTCCTATTTCCATCTTGACGGAATTAGCTAAATCTGTGAGATTTGACTGAAAAATAACGTGTGTAATGTTTTGTATTTTAGGGTCCTCTGGGTCTGGAGTTTTGAGACCAGTTTCTGAAATCCGTATCCTTTTTGTGGTTGGCAAAACAATATCAAATTGTTAAACTGTACTTGAATGCTTCTCCAATTTTGCAAGAAATGTGTTTTGAATCTCTCAATTTTCTGAACCATGCTAACACAGCAGCAAAGTTCAGATCCGTCTTCAAAGAGTTCCCCTTTTTCAACTACGTTCAGTCCAAAGCATTAGATGATGTAAGCATTATTTGAAAACCTCTATAAACACTAATCTGAGGATTATGAATAACATAACATGTATTTCTTGTCTGCTGTGTTCACAGGTTCTTTACACGGGTAACAACTTTGTGGCATGTGCCCCTACTGGATCTGGCAAAACGGTTCTGTTTGAGCTGGCCATCATCCGTCTGTTAATGGAGACCTCAGAGCCCTGGAATAACGTCAAAGCTGTCTATAGTGAGGATAATATTGTGTAAACCCTTTAAATACATCATCAAAGCTCAAGTCAGAGTAAATTTGGCCTAGAGTAAGGATTTATTGTCACAATATTTTTTGTTTCCAGCCTTAGAATTGGAAGAAACAATTTCCGACTAAGAAAGTTTGGAAGAATTCCTGAAAAAGTGTTATATTTTCCTAACTCCAAAGAATATAGAACTTGGTATATGTACTGTATATGTTTGTCTTACTTTATAACTGATTGAAAATATAAAACACAGATTTACTTTCCTATTCTATATAAACGTTGCCAATATGAACAAAGCATCTGTGTCAAAATTCTAGCATGTGGAAGAAATCCTATACTATGAAATACAGCCTTAAAGGTCCCATGTCATGGCCATTTCTACTGATCATAATTCCATTGTTGAGGTCTACTAGAATAGATTTGTATTGTGCAATTTTCCAAACTCACATTGGTTTCTCATACAGCATCTCTGTATAGTATGTGTATTCACTCTCTGTCCTAAACGGCTTGTTGGAGCTCCTGTTGTGACTGCAGACCGTCTACATGCAGAAAAACCTTCATAACACACAAGGTACGGGTATTAACCGGAAAACCATGACATGGGACCTTTAACAAAGTTAGTGAAGATCAACAGTGTTTCAACCCACACTCCTGATTAAATCATTCACTGGGGCTTTGAACATTTTTCTTCTGATTTGCTTTACTTTGAGTGTTTTGATTTTGGATTCAGTTCTAGATGTATGTGTTTCTGAGGAGCAGAGAAGTGTTTTGTAATAACACTCCCTGTGTGTTCTTGTCAGTGGCCCCCATCAAAGCGCTGTGCAGTCAGTGCTTTGAGAGCTGGAAGAAGAAGTTTGGGCCTCTGGGGCTGAATTGTAAGGAGCTGACGGGCGACACGGAGATCGATGACTTCTTCGAGATCCAAGACTCCCACATCATCCTGACCACGCCTGTGTGTGACACTACACTGCGTCCTAATTTAACAAATGCAACAATAAAATGTGATAAGAACTTACTTTTGAGTATTTCATGTTCTATTTCACTTTATTTTGACAGGAAAAGTGGGACAGCATGACCAGAAAATGGAAGGACAACTGCTTGCTGCAGCTGGTCAGGCTCTTCCTTATCGATGAGGTCAGATACTTTGTTTGCAGAGCCTGCAGCATCCAATAATGTTATACAGGGTTCCTTTAAAAGTCTTAAAAGGCTTTGAATTCATAAATGTATCATAAGGCATTAACTGCTATTGGAATAATATCAATATTTCTAAAGTCTTAGAGTAAGAGAATCCTTAATTAGTTCACCTGCAGTGTTACAGCAACAAAGGGTCTCGTACAACAAGAGGGATAAATAAATAACAAATAATATACAAAATGAAAATTTGAAAGTAGATATTTCAATTGCCATTATTATATAGTAATACTATAATGAAAAGCTTAGACATCGTCAGTCAAATCTTCAAATAATTGTTAATATCTATGTTTTAAATCTTCTTACTAATCTCTGGAGGAACCCTGTAATAGCTTTTCCAAAAATGCAATAACACCTGAACATGTTGATATATTTAAACCTGACCTGATCAAAAATCTCATTAAATGTCCTGAATGATATTGGAACAATGTGTTTACCAATCATTTAATATCTAATTTGTTCTCATAGATAATGTACCTTCAGATGGCTCTATTTTCAAAACTCATGATGTTATTAATGTTTTAGAAATGTGACTGTACCGTTCTTAACACAAACTGATGCTAGCTTTGCCTTATTAGAAAATAAATTAACAGGGGGATAAAAGGTGCCCAAAATGTTACTTTAAAAAGAAAAATCCCTTATGGCAATTTAATAAAAGCAAATGTTCTTCTTATGTCCAACCTAAGATCATTTCTAGTCTAATGGACCATCCTTTAACAACGAGCAATCAGCATGGCTATGGGCGGGTTCATTTTCTATTTCCAGGGATTTGACTTTTATCTCTTCCTGATAACAATGCAGCTGTTGTGAATTCCAAATTCTACGTAAAGCCTCAAGCTTACATTTCTAAACAAGAACATTCCAGTGGACATTTTCACACATACATTATAAAATTATCCTTCAAAATGATGACATCAGTTCTGAAAAAAGACCCACCTGGCAGGTATCACAATCTTTCAGGATTACATTTTGGTCACATCATGACATTATTGGGTCACTTTTATTTAGACTTCCAGTATATGATTACATCAGGCACTTATTTCCTGCACAGAGTTGGATGCTCACTGTGCACCAGAAGATTCACTGTCTACAGTGTGTTTTATTATGCCGCAGTGTGTGATGCCACATAATTACCCTCTGCCCTCAGCACTTCATTTCACTTGAGGTTAGTCATTAAAATGATAGTACATCATGTCCTGGGACTGTGTATTATGAGAATGCATAGGACCTGAAATACACCTTCTGATGTTAATAATGGAATACTGTGCTAAAATATAGCTTTATTTGATTCGACCTACATACCGACATCCCTGTGTTGAGCCTTTAAGGTAGGGGTGTCAAACTCAAGGCCCGTGGGCCATATCCGGCCCGTGACTTCATTTTCTGTGGCCCCACAAGATCTTGCAAAGAATATAATATGTTTATTATACGGTTACAATCCGATTTACAGAAGCACGTTCCCCATAAACTACATCTCCAACAATCCATCTCAAATTTGACTTTTTTCTCAGAATTTGACTTTTAAATGTAATTTCTTTTTCAAAATGTTTTTTTTTTTTTTTGTGACATTCTCACTGAAGATACTTGCAATTATTTGCTCTAGACTTCTGCTTTCAGATGTAGTTAATTATGAAGTTATTACCTTATCCAATAATAATCCAATGAAGAAGCAATAATGTAATATAATACATTATTTGATATATATTTAAATATGTATTTATGTATTTTTATATAGTCTTAAAGTTACAACCGGCCCTTTGAGTGCAACCATAATGTTAATGTGGCCCGTGATGAAATTGAGTTTGACACCCCTACTTTAAGGGGTCTTCCTAAGCCACCTGTGTAACGGCACGTTATTCCTCCAGGTGCATGTGGTGAAGGATGAGACCCGCGGTGCCACGCTGGAGGTAGTGGTGAGCAGGATGAAGGCGGTGCATGCCTACAGAACAGCACAGAATACAGAGACAGGCCTCTCCATGAGGTTTGTGGCGGTATCAGCCACCATCCCCAACGTCTCGGATGTAAGTGGCTGAGAAATGTATTTATGGCAAAAATAATTCAGCAGCAGGCAGCTTTCAAAGTGACATCAAATCTCTCATAATGACCAGGGTGTGATAGTAACCAGGATGCCAGGTTTCAATTAGCACATTTTTTTTAGAAATAGGCAACCAATTCTTTATCTTTGCCTTTTAACATATAAAAAAAATATATATATTAAAATATATTTTGCATTTCTGATCTTAAATATTGCTCTTACAATCAGGACCAGACAACTTGGCATGTGCGTTCGTGTGTCAACATCACAAAGGAATGTGCAAATTGATTCAAATGACAAAGAACCAGATAAACCCAAAAATTAAAAACCAAAATGATATCTTGAAGTTTTGGGAGGCAAAGTATCCCGACATCTTTGACATGACGTTTTTTTGGGTTACCGTAATGAAGATTTAATTATTTGATGTCACTTTTTTATTATTAAAATGACATAAATGCAAAGTATCTTGATATATAAATTGACTAGAAATGGCAACAATATTTTCAGTTTTGCCAACCAAGTGTTGATGCAATGCAACCACTTTTTAAAAGATATTGTTGAGTCCTGATGGTATACTTGACATAAGTAAGATTCGCATCTTAAGCAAGAATAAAAAAAAGTAGCAACTCAAAACTAAGTATCAACAGTTAAGAAAGGCGCATCTCTGAAGTACTGTACTTTAATTGATGGAAACAATTGTGTGTCTTTACTGTATTCCCATTGTAAATCAGCTGCTCTGCTCATTGTTTTGGCTCTAATGTTGTGTTGATAGATCGCAGACTGGTTGTCGGATGAGAGCGGTCCGGCCACATATCTGGAAATGGATGAGAGCCACCGTCCAGTGAAGCTGAGGAAGGTGGTGCTGGGATTCCCCTCCAGTCCCAACCAATCAGAGTTCAAGTTCGACCTGTCGCTCAACTACAAGATGGCCAACATCATACAGACGTACTCTGACCAGAAACCCACACTCGTGGTGGGAAAATCAAGCCAAATATTGTTTTTATTGGATAATATTATAATGTTATTATTGAAAATGGTGTAATTATATTTCTTCATAATCTAATAATGATGGTATTCTGTAGTTTTGCTCTACAAGGAAAGGAGTCCAGCAGGCAGCTGCAGTTCTGGCCAAGGATGCTCGGTTCATTATGAGCATTGAGCACAAGCAGAGGTACGTTTCTGACTTATCTATGACATGTTTTCATCTATTCATCAAACATTTGAGTTCAGTTTAATATAAAGCTTTAGCTGAAGTTGCTTGACTTTGTATCTGTTAAGGCTGATGAAGTATGCAAACTCTATTCTGGATTCAAAACTAAGAGGTGAGTGCTCTTTTGGAACCATGTCAAGAGCCAGTATATCAGAACATGATTGTGGCCTTCTTTTGAACTGTTGAACATTATTCTGAGGTCTGTATTCCAGATCTGGTGATGTTTGGAGTGGGATACCACCATGCAGGAGTTGACCTGTGTGATAGGAAGTTGATAGAAGAGGCCTTCACTGTGTCAGACCTGCCCGTCCTCTGTGAGTCCTTTTATCTTGTGCTGTATATAGAAGTCTGACTATATAAGTGTGCAGCACGATTATGTCACAATCTGTCTGTTTTATTTTGAAAAGTGTCCAGCCCCTGTGTTATGTCTGTTTTCACTTCCTGTGTGTTGTCCCTCCTGTTTGATTACCTGATTCTGTTCACCTGGTGCCTCTGTGTGTTGCCTTCCCTCCTCAGCTGTGTCTTGTCCTTGTGATTAGTCTTGCATGAGTTGAAGTTCTGGTTTTCTGTTTGTTGTTGTCGGGTCCTTGATATTTGATGTTAATGAGACAGAGTTCTGTTTCGTTTTTCTTTGCCTACCCAGCTCTGTTTATTCCTGGACAACTGGCTATAAAAGACTTTTCTTTTAAAGTTATTTTGGTGTCCTGCACTTGGGTCCTCCCTGCTCTTCTCTCCAGCATGATAGTTTACTTTCTGTTACGCTGCATACACAAACAGGAAAGACAAGTGCCACGGGTTACAACATCTGAATGGACTTCACCCATATCATGTTTATACTTTGCATGGCATTAGTCCAAGCTTTGTTACTATAGGTTTGTGTCAAAAATGCCTGTTCAATTGCAGAGAATACAACTTAAAATGATCTATGCTGGTAGGTTTGTATGCCAATAACAAACCATTATGTTGTTCTACCCTTATTGACTGATATGCACCAGTTGTGGGAATCTAAGTACAAACAAGTAAGAGTTTAAAACATGTATTCTATGTTATTCTCTTTAATTCAGACCTACAATAAAGATTCAAACAAAGTATTTCCATTGGTTAATAAAGAAGGCCATATTATGCTCCCTTTCCTGTAGTGTGTTCTATAGATTTTCATGTAAATGGTCTGGAAAGGCAAAAATCCCTAGCCTCATCCCAATACCCCTCCTCCACTCCTCCTTTCCCTCACTCGCTTCCCTTCCTTGCGTCTTAGCTCCGCCTCCGTAAGATGCGAGCGAGAGACACGAGGAGGTGACGCGAGGACAGAGGAGTCCTCAGGTATTAATTGGGATGTCCTCGTTCACTCAAACGTCACTTTTAAACGACGTCTGTTAATGATGACATGTGCACAGCTGTATCCCCTCTCATCGGGCTGAACTGAATAACCCTTTAGAACCGGCCCATTTGTTGTTAAATATTTATTTAAATGAATGAATCTTTCTCTTGTTAGTCAAGGAATTCAATGTATGATGNTTGATAACTTAATTGTTCTACACCTTGAGTTAAGGATTTCAAGTCCACTCCCACTTAACATGCCTGGACAAGTTCCGACAGTTAAGACAAATAGAAATACTATAGAAAGGACATTTTAAGGTGAGTGTCATCTTTTGTCTTTCAAATACAGTAGATAGCCTTGTAGTTAAATATTTAAATGAAGCTCAGTGCAAGTTCTTTCAGGAAGACTGGGTGTATGTGAATTCACTCCGCAGCTGCATATAATCAATTCATCACAGGCGTTCTCTTTAACCTATTACATTTCACCTCATTCTCCAACAGCCAATCAACGTGCTGCAGCCAAACTATAAAATGGTTCTCCTCTCTCCTGCAGTCAGCTGGGATTTCAGGTGTTCATGCACCTTATCATATGGCATGTGTGAATAAATGTTCAAACTAAATGAATTCTCTCCTGATTGAAACATCATGTGTTGAAATAAACAACTGCAGTTCAAAATAAAAAGTGAATTGCCTAATATTTTTGTTGTGGAATAAATTAGTTTCTTTCTTTAAAGGCAAAAACATGAAAAAGCTAAGAAAAAAAACTAATGAATACAGTATATTTGGAGCAACTTAATTTATAAACGGTTGTCAACTTAAAAGCGTGTGTTCACAATGATGGTAATCTAAGCACATACAACCTAAAATTCCTTTTAAATCATACGGTAAAACAAGTTGGAACAACTTAATTTTTGGAGTAATCAGCTTAAAAACTTGTATCCCGAATGAGGGTAATTAAGTACATACAAGTTAAAATCCCTTTTAAATCATGTGGTAAAACTAGTCGGAAAAACTTAATCTTTGTAAGTGGTAATTAAAAAATTGATTGTAGAGGAAAAGCCTTCTCCCTCAACTCAAATAACTTTGTTGCGTTAAGACAATTTCATTAGAAGTTCTCTTCACTCAATAAACATCGATGCAAACTGTTGCGTTGATTTTCTTTGTTGAGCCAAGGCATTTGTTTTTAGAGTGTTCATACGACCTAATGACAGGACTAATAGCGATTATTGAGCTGTAATGGAGTACTTCACATACAGAAAATGACAACATTTGAGACAAATAAGTTGACAAACAACAACAGATGTCCAAGAGAAAGAGAATACATAGAGTTCCTTAAGTTCCTTAAATTACAATGGGCAGAGTATTTTTCCCAAAATACTCTCAGCATGTATTTTCTCTGGTATTGATTCAAAATATTATCAGAACATACAGTATATAGCATTTCACATCAATATTGTAATTTCCATTTGGCAAATAAACCAACATTTATTGACTAATCATGTGTTTAAACCCAGAACAAATGCTCATGCTGCTCAGTTGAAACAGGACATTAAAGTGCACCTACTGTATCATGCTATTTTAAGGCAATAGCATAGGTCTCAGATTTATAAAAATATATAAAAAACATGTCTATGAAGTGTTTTGCTCAAAATACCAAACAGATCACCCATTATAGCCATGCCTCATATCCCTCTATTTCACTTCCTGTTTCAAAAGTGCTGATTTGGGGTATAAAGCCAAATTATTGTTTCTGAAACAGTATGGAGCTCAAAGGCTTTCTCTCTTGCCGGTTATACCACAAGGTGAGTTCCTTTGTATTTCCTGCTTCTTCACACACATGCTCTCCAGTACAGGTTAGCTCTGAGTGTTAGCGATGCTAATGTAAACACCGACCATATTACGTCCAAAACAGTCGGGCATTGTTTCTGATAGCAACGTTTCTGATTGGGCCGTGGTTGTAAAGCCAGCCTACATTTCCGATATTCGGACGCAAATCTGGATCAGCTCCGTTTAGAGATTTGGGTACGGAGGAAAAGAGAGAGTTTTTTATTTTCTGACGCTGTTTGAGTTCCCTGACTCACCGGGGACACATATTTATGTATAAAATACATCAAAAAGTGCATTTAGGTCCCCTTTAACAAATCCTCCCTTGAAATAGCCCCACTTTATTCATTGCATAACATAATACATGCAAAGCGCAGTGTAAAACATAAAGCAAGTTCAAGAGTGCTTGAGCATCTGATGGGATCCAACCGCAACAGCACTGTCTAGTTGACCACACAAATATTTGGAGTACGCAGTGATACTTGGCAGTCTCCTTCTCCATGAAACAGCATGCAAGCCACAGGTTGTGAAAGAATGGTAGGGGAATAAAATCAACTTTCCCAACGAAGAAAAAGTGTTGAAATGCATTTGAATGTTGTATTTTGGTGCACAAATGATTTATGAAAAATCCATGCTCAAATTTCCTCGCTGGTTTATCTCACCAGCATTGTTCAGTTCAGTCAAATCTCCCCTGGATATCAGGATTCACAGAGCTCTTTTGGTGGGCTGAGCATCTTAACAAGAAACATGCCATATGGCTTCTATGTCTTGGCCTGTTAAATCATAAAAGCCTTTCTAATCAAAGACATTGTGTCAAAGAAATACTGATTCCAGTTGTGGCCTGATGTTGGCAAGACACCCCGTTTCCTTCTTTATAGTCCTCTGCCAAAGCCTGAATAAAAAAGTCAGTGTTTTACAGCAAATTAGCACAAACTGAACTTCTAAGAGCATCAACGTCAAACACCTGCTCATGAACACCACCATCCGTACAGTATAGCTGTTAACAATTATGTATTATGTATGAGCCAGATGGAATTCAAAACAGACCACAGCCATGAAAGTACAAACAATATATGGAGGCGTGTGGCGCAGTGGACTATCTATCTACCCACTAGTTCAGGTTCAAACCCCACTGCAGTCAGCATGTCGTTGTGTCCCTGCAAGACACTTCACCCCAAATGGCTCCTGTGGGGATTGTCCACAGTATTGAGTATGTAAGTCGCTTTGAATAAAAGCATCTAACAAGTAACATGTAATGTCATGTAATATATTTCTCTCACTTACCCCTTGTTCATAGCCACGCAGATAGTTTTGTTTTTGTCCAGGCTTTGAGAAAATAAAGTCTAAGATGTACCACCAGCTCTACACAATAGAGGTTAATGGGAATAGGCTGTTGCTAAATTAAAACTAAAATAAGAGCAATTCATCAAATAGTATAGAATAGGGAGTTTAATCTGGACCGATGTGATTAAAGGGGCCATGTTATGCTCATTTTCAGATTTCATAATTGCATTGTGTGCCTCTATTGTGACATGTTTATATGATGTAATGTTCAAAAAGAGATGTCCCACCCTTAGCCAATCACGTACAATGTGGTAGAGCGCTAGGCAATAGAAGCGTGAGTGTAAGATAGTGATGTCACTATGTTACTGGAGGCGTGTTGTGCAGTGGGTTGTGCGTTGGTGTTCGGATCAGGGCAGCACAGGTTCAAACCCCACTGCAGTAAGCGTGTCGTTGTGTCCCTGCAAGACACTTCACCCCAAATTGCTCCTGTGGGGATTGTCCACAGTATTGAGTATGTAAGTCGCTTTGGATAAAAGTGTCTAACATGTAACATGTAATGTAATGTTACTAAAGTAAACAAAGAAGTCCAATGGGGGCCCCCTGCCTGGGAGTGTGTTGGAAAAACTCTCCTTCTGTCGTGAACTATGGGATTTTGGGCTTTGCAGACCATTTACGTGCACAAAAAACTTTATAACAGACTACAGGAAAGGGAAAACTAAAAAAACATAATAAGGACCCTTTGAACAAATGCTACAGTATATTGCCATCTCAAGAGTCTTGTCGTTAGCACAGCTAATAATGTGTCTTTCCTGCAACAACAAACAAGTTACTCTTCACTATCAACAGACTTTTCCTGTAGACAGTTTCATAATGTCTCTTTTAAAAGTGCATTCTGACTACTATATCAAGTAAAAGGGCACTGATATAGAGAGCTTTGTTTTTTAAATTCAGTTGGAGTTTCAGGCCATAAAACAAGCTTCCGCTTATAGACTTGTTAAATGAAAGAAGCCGCTTTACAGACCAAACACCGCCTCTCTGACACGGAGAGCATGGATAAGCAGCAGAGGGAAACATTTTTTAGAGTCTTTGTACATCTCAAGTCATGTAAGTATACTTAAAGTCCTTGGTGGTCCAATACCACTATCAGCATCTGGAATGCAGCTCAGAGGGGACTGTACCCAAAGAGTTCTGTGCAGTATCTTTGCAATTAGCTGAAGATAAACTTGGTGTTTAACACTGTCCTGATTTATCCTTTGTTTCTTAAATTCTTCACAAAATGATCTTTCCCACAAGAAAATACAAACACGTAGCCTGTGTTTATGGTCACTGACTTTGCTTAATTTGTTGTATGCTTTAAATGGCTATGACGGGAGTATAAGATAATGATGCAGTGTTTATGTTTTTGAGTGTTTAGTGGTAATAGGCCCGTAACTGTTTGCCTGTTTTGGGCGGATGGGCTTAGACACATGGATAGGGGACATCTGCATGTTTCAGACCGTGTGAAAGACAGCTTGTCCGTCCAAGTGTCAATGTGATGGAGGGTTTGGGAATGAGAGGGGGACATACAGTGGCAGAAAGGGCAGCGACCCCTTCCGTCTGAGATAAACCCTGCTGAGAGAGGTCTGGGTCCCAGGACGCAACCGCTCAATCACACACTCTGCGTTTACATGCACTTTCCTAATCTGGTTACATTAACTTTAATTATTTAAAGTTGTGTACAGAAGAAGAAAAAACTGTGTCCCTTGGCTATGTATACTCTTTTTTTTGTGTGCCAATGTGCATTTTGTATTGTTGTCAGTGCAGTCAAAAATAAATATCTTGACTTGCAGATGTACTTGTGAACTTTAGATAATACAATCCAAATTTCATCGCAAACTGACACTTAAATAGATGGGTATAAATTCCAAAAATAACAACAATTTGAATAGGTTTGCACAGCAAGCTAAAACTGCACCGTGCTCCTACAATAAATTAAAGAAAATACAAAAATATATTTCGGCGGAAGTTATATATAAAATCTGAATTACGGCACTAAAATATGGCAGAAGGCAGGATACTGTACAAATCAAGTACAAGATTTTACTTTAACCAGGTTATCTCAATGCCCATTGTGTGATTTCATTATTTAACTTGAATTATTCCCAGGAATCTGTTCTCCTTTGAGCATGAACAACTGCCATCACTGGAGCCAACATGCAGACCACCTTCTGACACAACGCTCACTCTGCTGCTAATGAGAACCTTAAGGCCATGAAGAGGTAAAACACATCTGACTAACACACTGTCGTGCATGACCAATTCAGAGACTTTGTAGCCATTAAAGTGTTAGGTGAAACATAAAGAGTAATAGCAGGGGCAAGGTGGAAATGCACCTGGACATAAATAATAATTGATGTCACACTGAGTTTAGAGCAAGTGAAGCTAACAAAAGCAGTAGCAAATCTGGCACATTACGATTTTCAAGCTGTTGAATCAAAGCTCCCGCTAAATACCTTGAAGCAAAAACACAAAGGAAACCACGGTTTGAATTACATTTAGGGAGGCAATATGAAAATGTATACTGTAATAACTGGAAGGTGTTTTCTAGCAGACGTACCTTGGACTAACTGAAAGGGATTAGAACAAAAACATCCTGACAGGAGAGGCTGGCACATTATAAAAATGACTCATGCTTGGTAACCAGATCCCAGACCAAGGGGAAGTTTTTACTTTATTAAAGAAAAGGGCTAGGCCTAGAAATATTGCTCTGAAATGAGACCTCGAAACAATTCCCTGGGACAATAAAACACAGTGGGTTCCCATACAGTGACCTTTGTATGGTGGGATGAAAGGAAAAAATCTCCAAACTGATTCCACACCACACCTCTTAGAAGCGCCTGCTCCATTCGCCTCTTTTCCTTCTGTTGTAAAACGATCCCAACGCAAAGAGTCTGTGTAAACTGGGATTTCACAAATGACCACAGACCCTGGGAAAACCATAATGTCCACTGTTGAGAAAACTCTTACAGCACTGCACTATCATACCAATCATCCCTCCAAACTCAAACTGAGGACCACCTTGAGAGCTACTTTTCCCAAATAATGAAAGTAAAATACTTTCCATTTGCTTAATCTAAATAAGGGTGGGATTGATTCATCTGGCCGGTGTGCGTGTTTGCCTTTTTGTTGAAGCGATAAAAGTTCAATATACAGTAAGTGGCCGTAAAGCAATACTGCAGGAAAGTCTCCTCCGATAAAAATGTTGACGTTTAGAATGTGAATTGATGCCTTTGGAGAAATTGAAATGTGTTTTATTAATTGCAGAAATTGCTTGGAAAGGGAGTGAAACTGTTTGGATTTAAAACAGTAAAAAATAGTCTCTCAAGAGAAAGAAATAGTGAAAGAAAGTGATATTGTTTGATATCACCTGTACTGCTTACCTGTCTTGTTTAAAAGGATAAAAAGAATGCAGCTTGCACTCAATGTTCTTCTTTTGCTAAATATTTTCCCATGAGCTAATTGGCCTAAAAAGTAAGTTGATAGCAAGCTATTGACATTGGTGTGCCCTCTTTTGTCAACTATTTAGACAGTTATTAAACTGTGTGGCAGGTGCGCACACACAGACACAGACACACACACACACACATTTCTGGCTTGCTCAGATACGATGAGATGAGAACTCAATAGCTCGGGCCTACCTGATGGAGAGGCCAAGCAGGAACAGATGGGCTGAGGATGGCGGGGGACTGGGAGTGAGGAAGTAAAGGGAGGGAAATAAGGGAGAGAGCATCGACAGTCGGGGACCACCATCATTGCTGCCCACACCAGACTTCACTTACCACCACTCGCTCGCCCGCCCCCATCCCATCCCACCAAATTCATTTGCAGCTCAGTGATTCTAGACTGTAATGAATCTGCAATTTGCACACATATGCAGGGTGCCTGACATGGTACTCCTTTAAGATCTTTTAACCCCTGATGGAAACATTTACAAACAAGTGGCCACAAGAGTCATCAATCTGCACATTAACCTCTTTCTTGCCTTTGGGGGATTCTGCTATTCTCTATTAGAGGGTTCAGAGAGGACCAAAGAAACTGGAACAGAGGAAATGGAAACGGTCGCTTTCAAAGCTGACTACAGAGGAAATTAGCCAACTACTAACAGGACCAAGCTATGGTCACTTCAGTCCTTGCCTTCCCTTGCTTTAAGATTAGAAAATACATGATCAAAGCCAAGTGACAGATGTGAGACCCTTGAGAGGTAGAATGAGCATTTCTAAGCTCCCTGTGTTGGACTCGCTACACATCTGGAAATGCATCAAGTGACAGATCAGTTTCCTGTGCGGACTACTGCAAGCCAATGCTGCTGTATTTACCTCCCTGGAGCTATGTCATTGTTTTTGTGTGTATTTGTATGCATCAGGCATTGAGTACACCGTAAACAGTGACGGGACACTTTGTCTTTCCGACTTGTGCAACCCGGTATGTGTCTCGTGCCACCGCGCCAGGGAGCCCTGGGTGGCTTCAGTTACTCATGCCATGTGTATACTTTAGCCAAACAAGGCCTAAGGACACTCCAGGGTGGTACAGAGGAAGGAGGGGCGAGGACGCTAAAGGCGAGGTAGTGTGGTCCAATGGTTGAAGGCTGTGATTTAGAGGCTGTTGATACCGGGCAGACAGCCCAGGCTCAGTCACTGACTCACTGTAGATGACGCTGCATAAGTCACTACACTTAAAATGTCCTCATGTGTTTAGAAATGTTCAAGTGGAAATCAGGCGCGCTCACACAGCTGGAAATCGCTACTGGATCACATTTTCTTGTCTCTCTCTCGCTTTTCCCTGAAGCTTTCATAAACAGATGGCCGGGGCTCATTAAGCTGTTGTCAGGACTATTAATGACATTGTGAACACTTTCCGAGTTCTGTACGCCTTAGGGCTTGCTATTGCCAAAGCTGGGCCATTAAAGAAGGTGTGAGAATAACACAATGCTGCTGTGTGCTGCAAGGTGAGGGATGGAAGCCGTGAAAGAAACGTACACACATGGCGGAATGGCTGTAAGCAGCGGGCTCAAGTTAATGATTTCATGTTCTTGGTAGAGCTGGGAAATATGGTGTGCTACATGTAGAAGAATCCTGATACTTTGACATTGCAATAATACATTGCATGCATACTGTGTGCATTCTATGATGGATGGGCTACACTACAGTCACACCTGACATTGGTACTGCTTCCAGAAAATACCCTCTGCATGCATGGTTGCAAAAGATTATCCAACCCGAACAAGAGATATAGCCACGAGATGTTAAAATTAGGTGAAGCTAACATTCTGATATTCTGATATATGTATAATGTTTATAATGTTTACCATTTTAGAAACATGAATCATGCTAACATTTGCTAATTTAAGTTATTACAATTCATACAGAGGGTTATATAAATATCTAAACCTAATTGTTCTTGAGGTATTTTAGGCAAAGCCACAATTAGGATCCTCATAGTAGTACACTACATATGTGCCAGATTTGCCCCAGTTTGTGACTCTTACAACCTCAGAACCAGTGCCTGGATACGGTTCCAGGTACCTGCTGTGCGGACTGAGGCTGGAAAAAGGAGTCTTTTTTATTATGGTACTTGGTCTTGGAATGACCTTCAATCACGCCTCAAACTGACGGCACTTGTCTCAATAGCATGTTTTAAATTGAAGTTGTCTGAAATCCTTACCGCCAGCTGCTCTTGCAGTAATAAGTAGTGCACCTTTCTTACTGTCCTAATGTGCACAATGTAGTGACTGCTTTTTCGTCTTTTGTTTTCTTAGTTATGTTCTCCTTATTTTATATGTTTGTGTTATGTGTTATGTGTAACGTTGCTGCCTTCTTGGCCAGGTCAGCATTGCAAATGAGATTTTATCTCAATGCTTTTTATCTGGTTAAATAAAGGTTAAATAAAAAAAAAATTACCTGACTGACACAGCCAGGGTCCAGGCTTCTGTTCCGTGCCCACCAGCCATGGTTCCGGCTCCAGAACCGGCCCCAGCAGCCATGGTTTCGGCTCCAGTACTGGCTCTCCGGCCGACGGTGTCCTGTCGACGTACCGGCCGACTCCAGCCCCTCGTCTCCTTTTGGCTCTCTGGCCAACGCCAGCTCCCTGTGTCCTTTCGGCATTCCGGGCCGACTCCAGCCGCGCCCCCGTGTTCTTGTCGGCGAACAACCGTCTCACGTCTCCTCTCAGAGTCCCCTCTCGAGTCTCTTCTCGAGTCCCTCTCGAGTCTCTTCTCGAGTCCCCTCTCGAGTCTCCTCTCGAGTGCCCTCAGGTGCCCCTCTCGAGTCTATTCTCGAGTCCCCTCTCAAGCCGAAGCCACTCTCGAGTTCCCCCTTCGAGTTCCCCTCGAGTCCCCTCTCGAGTCCCCTCTCGAGTCCCGCCCGTTGTGTGTGGCCGGGAACGCCTTCTCGAGTCTCCTCTCGAGTCCGCCTCTCGAGTCAGCTCTCGATGTTTTGTAGTCCGCCTCTCGATTGTGCGGCGCGGGGCGTCGAGTTCCCCGCTCGAGTGTGGCCCCTCGTGAGTTCCATCTCAATTCCCGCGCGTCTGCCGAGTCCCTAGCTCGGAGTGCAGCGGGGTGGGGTGGGTTTCGTCGGTTGTGCGGCGGCGGGACTAAGTTTTGTTAGCGCCGTGGGAATGTATCGCGGTGGTGCGGGTTGGAGCCCCGCCGACAACTGCTTCTGCCGGGGGTCCGAGCCAAGCCCTATGGTCCGGGGGCCTTGGAGGGCTGGGGGTCCGGCCGACACCTGTTTCGTCGGGGTTCCTGGCCAACTCCAGTTGCCTGTGTCGTTGGGGTGTGCCGCTGAGGGTGCCGTGCCCAACCCATGTCCGTTCCAGGAGCAGTGGTGGATATTACTTGTGTATTATCACAGCAGTTTGAATTTATGGGGTTTTTACGTAACTAATAGCAGTAGTGTGGTTACTGTCGGACATCATTTTGAAAGTATTGGGCAGGTG
>NW_011333040.1:4278640-4278851 GCF_000735185.1 Notothenia coriiceps
GGACGTTGCGAGGCTCGCTGCTGCGAGGAGCGGGACACTGTGAGCTGGCTCACTGGTGTGGGGTCTGCGAGACAGCAAGACACAGCGGAACTCAGCCTGAGCACACACACAAACTCCCAGCCAGGCTGCGGGTGTGTGTGTGTGTTCGGGCTGAGTTCCGCGGTTTCTTGCTGTCTCGCAGACGGCCACTGGGCTCACGGGGGGGGGGGGG
>NW_011333040.1:4278871-4283208 GCF_000735185.1 Notothenia coriiceps
CACACACACACACACACACACACACACACACACACACACGTCATTTTCTGGTTGCTAAGGCCATTGTAACACATAATCACTGATGTTCCGCTGTAACGGTGGTGGACTCATCAGAACAGAGTGGGCGAACTGACCAATCAGAAGGTGTGAGTGAATACACATACTATACAGAGACGCTGTATGAGAAACCAATGTGATTTTGGAACATTGCACAATATAAATCTATTCTAGTAGACCTCAACAATGGAATTATGATTAGTAGAAATGGCCATGACATGGGACCTTTAAGAGATGTTTCAAGAGAAAAAAAGAATATAAATACTTTACAAATATGTGTGAGTGTCTAAAATGTTCAATGTTTGAAGTAATCCAAATGTATTCAGTTTAGATTTATTTTTTTCTCCAGATGATGGTTATTTATTTCCAACGCTGCCATTTCATTTGTACTTCAGCAATGAATGCATTTCAAAGTAACATGACCCGACCCTGCACATGAGGTAACAGTACACCCTCCTCCCCCAGCTTACACACCCACCTGGTGGAGCATCTGAATGCTGAAATTGTTCTCCAAACCATCAGCGATGTCAACATGGCTCTGGACTGGATCCGCTCCACCCTCCTCTACATCAGAGCCCTCAAGAATCCCACACACTACGGTAGGAGTTCAAAACACACAACCCTATCAAAATGAATGTTCTTCTTCTTTGTCATAACTGTATTTAAAAAACAGATTTGACTCTAATTTCAGGTTTTTCCGCCGACTTGGACAGATATGGGATTGAGGCAAAATTGCAAGGTGAGCCACCATTTTTTGTATTCCCTATTTCCCATCAGTAAGGTAGCATTCTGTTATCAGAATAATACTGTAATAAACTATTTCAACCACTATTGAAGCCAGCTATCATCCAAGCTGTTCTTCTGTCTGTAATCTGACTTTTTGGGTCAATTGTCCACATTACTTAAACTACTGTAGTTCAGGGTGGTTGCTGTGTCCCCTCTCATAGAGCTTTGTCTGAAGAACCTCAACTCTCTGTCCTCCATCGACCTGATCCACATGGATGAGGATATCAACATCAAACCAACAGGTAGAGAGGAAATTAGTTTGAATGATTGGCAAAATGCTCAATGTGCACCTACTGAGTTCCTTCTTCATTTTAATTTATGTTCAAAGTGAGGATTACATTTAGTCTTCTTTTTCACTGGGGTTTAAAAGTAGGAGTTGGGAAATACATAAATAATGAATGTGAGGGTAGAGCTTCTCAAGACTATGAATCGATTCACAACTTACAAAGATGTATTTTTTAAAAGATTTGTTTTTACATAAAAGTCTATTTATTGCAACTGATGTTTAGGAACCTGTGATGCAGGTTATTCATCACACTCAACTGCACTGTAGTTGTGTATATGACATTTTACCTTTTTGATTGACAGTAATCATACACACAATGTCGTAGTTGTATCAAGCATCATTGTGTGATTTGATGATAAATCATACAAAAGACCAATTGTACAGTGTTATTATTTGTACAATACATGTTATATTTGAAACATCTGAGAAACAAAAAGGCAGCTAGCCTAAGCTGACCGATTTTATTTATGTAACAGGCAGAATGTTTTTTTTTTGTACAACTTGGAAGTTGCTTTTCATCAAGGCACTGACAACGTTTTTAGTAATTTGTGACATTTTACATGCTTTCATGCTTTCATGCTTTCATGCTGCCACAACACTTTGAACAGCAAACTGGAGTAAAACCGCTGTGTTCTAAATTGAGAATCCATTTTGAGATTAATCATGAGAAACATTCAGATTCACACGGCGGGTGATAAAGACTAGAGAATTTTAAACCTTCCCTAAATGATTGCTTACAATACTATTGTACACTATCAACAGATGTTAGAAAGTGAAAAGCGTGAAGTAGTCCTGTCTTGTGTTCCCCATAGAGAGCGGCAGGTTGATGGCTCGGTTCTGTGTCGCCTTTGAAACCATGAAACAGTTCAGCCAAGTGTCTGGCACAGAGAGCCTGTCCGACCTGGTACGTACCTGAGAACACTGCACAGCAATGCTTTTGATTCAAATGCACATATAGTAACTTTCTCTATTGTTAGGCTGGCTTCCTGCAAAAGGAAATTATTTTCGTTATTATAATGGTAAGACAAGGCTAAGAAAATAGTGTTCAGATCAAACATGGCTGTGTGTGCAGATTGAGATGGTGTCCAAGAGCAGAGAGTTCAGCGACATTCAGCTGAGAATGAATGAGAAGAGGCTCCTGAACACTCTGAACAGAGACAAGAACAGGATCACCATCAGGTCACACACTGATACGGTTAACAATAACATAAATCATTACCCCTATTTTGAAATGTATACTCATGAATTACATTTATCTGCATTTTTCCAGGTTTCCAATCGAAGGAAAGATCAGATCCAGTGAGATGAAAGTGAACTGGTAGGTTTATTCATGCAGTGTTTGAATAATAAGTAATACTGGTTTATGGTTTTATTGCACAGAACTCAAGATAAAAGTACCCTTATTACTTATCGTAGCTGCACATACAAGATCTCCGATTAAAGCTGAGGTTCCACAGATTATTTAGGTATATAGTATCATCACTGAGTGATCCTAACTTGCGACAGGGGAAGCAAAGACAGACATCACAACACGTACCTTTACGTAGCTTCTGGGGAGATCGTCTCACCGTAGCTGTTAATCTGATCAAAAGACGTGTTCAATCTCATTAAAACGAGAAAAAACGCGGTTGAATCGGTTAATCCATAGGTTGATAAAGTTCCTGTGGCGACCGGCCAATAGGGGCGCTAGGGGCGCCGCCCCCCCTCTTCCCACATGTTTGATTGTCATTCAAAATAAAATAAAAAAATATATATATATTTCCAAAAAATATATTTTCTTTATTTTTATTTTTAAAGAACAAGGTAAATATGATATAGTTGGTATCAGTGAAATGTATAATCTACAATAAAATCTCGTTTAAAATTGTTTTACGATGTCTAAAGTTACTGATAAATCACATGTTTCCTGCCTGGCCGCAGCGTGTATCATTACCCTCTCTCGTCCGGGCGGTAGAAAGGAGCCCTCAGCCAGAGCAGCTGCAACCAACAAGCTGACTGTTGCTATCTGTAAACTATGCCGCCGAAACATAATTTCAGCCAATCAGCGTCGTCAGATCTGATGCTCAAAGGGCGCCCTTTCAGCGCCCTGGCCTGTGTGTCTGTTTAGACTCGTATCCAAGGTGACGCTACAGTAGGGGATGGCTGCGTCTGTAGGTGTAGACTCCGGTGCTAGTGGATCGCCGGAGCTGTAGATTAACATTTGTATGCTTATTGTAGTTGTAAGGGCAATGCCTGTGGCACCATGGAGCATATGTGTGGGCTGGACCTGTATTTTACTAGGAAAGGAGTGATCAGAGGGTCGAGTTGTCGATTCTTGTTCAGTTTTCATCTTCCTCACCCTCTCAGACTTTGTAGTTNTCAGGGTCCTTGAACACAACACGAGCCTAACGTGTCATCACGTGGTATATGTCTCGTCTGACAGGGGAGCATGGCAGGGGAGCACCAGAACGTCACTTCGGCACTTCCAAAAATTGCAGTACCCATAAGGAGCCGTACACATGCCGCAGTTTCTGCGTGGCTGTGTCTTTAGTTGTAATCCCAGTGGCGATCTGTTCATCTGTCATACTGATCATACAGTCAATAACTTTGTTGTTATTAGCATCTGGTTAGCTAGCTATGCTAACGAATATAAGAAGCTTTTTCTCCAACCAGTGAGGTAAAGAAGGCACATCTTTATATGATCATTATAGTTCTAAAAAACAAGAGAATAAAGTAAAAGGGTATAAAATACTAATATGACAGTAAATAAAAGTTGTTATTAATAAACCAGAATACAGTTTGAAAGGGGAGAGATTCCAGTTCTGTTTCATATGGATGTTGAGAGATGTATCCATAGATCTCCTAATGTTGCTCTCGAAGTGCACCAGATTGATGCTTTTAACTTCAACATTTAAAAAAAAATCTTCCTGGGGAGGTGAGGACCCCCCTAGAGGAGATTAGGTCACCCCCCCACTATTAAATCACGTCAACATGGATAGGAAACGAAATACATTTGCACATATCTTGTGTCCAATATACTTTCTGTTTTGGTGGTCATGCCACAACCGTGCACGTGAATACATGCACGAGTCATGGTAAAATATCTGGATTAAGAGTTTGCTTTTTCTTTGCACGGCATGAAAGAAAGGCGAAATTAATGGGCTGTGGTTTTAGTTTTTTTAAGCAGAGGTCAATCATTTGTACGGCCCTCGGAGGATGTTTAAAAAAT
>NW_011333040.1:4283226-4286464 GCF_000735185.1 Notothenia coriiceps
CTTAAATATGCAGATGTCATGATCGGGTCAATGATAACCAGATTATAGCCGCCGATTAGGAGGGATATGGCAGCCAACATGCTAAGACTTTGATCAGCCCGTTTAATGTGAATCCTGTTAAATATCTTACTAAGTCAACCAAATAGTATAGGAAGCCCCTTTGAAGTTGTGTTTCCCTGGAAGATGGAAATAGTCTAAGTGCCATGTTAGGGGGACATTACGGAGCTCATGAGTCCGCCCTTCAAGGCTCTTGGAGCGGATAAAGAGAGGTGTATTTACTGGTATGTTTCCCTGGATGATGGAAATAGTCTAAGTGTCATTTTAGGGGGACTTTACGGAGCTCATGAGGCTGCCCTTTGAAGCTTGAAGATCGGCCAAAGAGAGTTGTATTTACTGGTGTTGATCCCTGGATGATGTACATAGTCTAGCTATAACGGAAACCCTGTCTACTTTATTTTAGAGAGAGTTCGTTAATTTATTAGACGTTCAGATTGTGCTGACCGTATAGTACTCTTTTAGTCACTGTTACCAGAAACATTTCATCTCTTTTTGTAGAAAACTAAGAAGAATCGAAATTGAAAAAATGGACTTAGCTTTTTTTGCTAAATTACGTCATCAATATTCGTACATCCAAACACAGGCTATGAAACTAAATACTGGGACTATTCCTTACCTAAATAGCTGATGTGCCTTCACGGGTGAGGGTTGCCTTCAGTGGGACGTTTGCGGTGTTAGGTAAACTTCACAGTAGACGGTGAACGCTAGGCTGGGAACACCTGGAGAATAATAGACTTGGAAACTGGGGGTAATAGAAGAGTACTGACAAACAGTTTACAACGGCTATCGCCGACTATCGAAACTAGACTGGGAAAAATAAATGAGTGTGCCAGTAGCTAGCCAGTTACTATAATGAGTCTAGTACTAACCAGTTACGATTTGTCGATATCGGACGAGTTCCCTATACCGCGTTGTCCCCTACTATTCTGCACTATAGTTGTAATCTGAACTAGTCGGGGAAGGTACACCTTGGGACAATTATAGAATGATCCCATGCCTAGCCAGCGTTCACTACAGTTAGAATTTATCCGTCTACAGTACTAGCCCAGTTACTATTGGTCTAATATCAGCGGCTAATTATCTCTATACCGTTATCGGTTGTACAAATTCTGAAACTAGTCGGGCAAATTACACTTAGGACAATTTATAGAATGATTCAGTTGGTTTATCATATCCGAAGATGAATCATACAGAGGTGACTACTACTATTTATCAGATTCACGGTACAATCCCCTGTAATGCCTCAGTACTCCGGCGGGAAACGTTCCGGTGAACCTCGCCTATTTCTTCTCCACATAAAATGTCATACAAAGAACCTACTACATTTATCTGTATTTACGGTACAATCCCCCTGTAATGCCTCTGAAGTACTCCGGCGGGAACTCGAACTTCTAGCCCTGTTTCTCTTCAACATAAATGACCACAACTAGGGACCTACTACATGTATAGATTCACAGGTGGGACAATCCCCCTATAATTCCTAGAGTCCTCAGTCGGTAAACTCGAAAACAATTGTGATTACGAACAAACGAAAACTGGCAAGGAATATTTCTGCCATGAAAATCTATGTGAAAACTTCACACGTTGTGAATGTTGACCATTCTTATACTTCATGAAAACATTCCTTAAGCCAAAGAACCATCTTATACCTTCATGAAACATTCCTTAACCCAAAAGAAATATCCGTCAAACACTAGGAAAATCCCGACAAATTCACCTCTTGGTTAACGTCAAGACTTAGTAAAAGTTCAAGTTCCGAAAATAAAAACCCATTTTAGGACGGGGGTATCGACGGTTCACAATATACAGTTACTTTTTGCATCCCAGTCCGAGGAGTTTTCCACGGTTGTTATTATATGGGTATATCCAATATCATATATTTATATGACGGGGTATATTTGTCTTAGTTTTCGAACCAGGTTATCGGGTTTACAAAAACTCTAGGTGTCTACAAACACCGCAATTAAGAGAGGTTTTCCCTTTACAATTTTCTGTATGCACAAATACCATACGGGTTTTCAGTTGGATCTTTTTTACCCTTTTATGAAAACAGGTTTTTATCTCAAAAATAAAAATGCTTCAACTGGAGAATAACCTGTCATTAAAAGACTTTAAGATTCATTCCTTGTAGGGTCAATTGTTCATACACCTTGGGACAGATTATAGAATTGATTCCCCAGTACCTAGCCAGGGGGGTTACTTTAGTTGGGTTTATCATTTTATCTGGACGTATACTACCCCCGGATAGGAAAGGAGAGGGTTGCGGGCGTCCCTTTTTTTGTTTTTTTTTTGTCTTTGTCTGGGGTGCTTCTTCTTCTGTCCCCTCTCTTCCCTTCTTATCGGTAGTAATTATCGGTCCACGATTATGATAAAGACCAAATGAGGTAACTGGGCGTAGTATCTTGGGATCATTCTATAAAATTGTCCCAAAGTGGTTATGTAACAAATTGACCTTTTTTACAGAGATGGAATTTTAGTTTTTTATTGACAGGTTATTCTCCAGGGGGTGTTTTAAGATTTATTGTAATAAGAAACTGTTCTTCAATTAAAAAAAAAGTTTAAAAAGGATCGCAAACTTTGAAAAACGGTTATGTTTGCATTACAGAAAATTAAAACGGGGGGAAAACACCCTTACGTCTTTAATGCGTTTGTGTAGGACCACTAGAGTTTTGTTGCAAGATTTAACGGTCGTAAAATTTTTTAGAACAAAAAAATACATATATACATATATTGATATATATATGAACAAAACGTGAAAACCTCCCTCGGGACACGGAACATGCCCAAGAAAAAGTAACTGTATAGTGTGATCGTTTCGATTTACCCGGTCTAATGTTATTTCCGAACCTTTTGGACCTTTACTTGCAAAGGTTCTTTGACGTAAAGCAGAGTTGAATTTGGTTCGGGATTTTTAAAGGTGGTTTGGACGGAATATTTCTTTGGGGTAAAAGAAAATGTTTCATGAAGTATTAAGGAATGGGGTTCTTTTTTCTTAAGGGGAATGGTTTCCATGGAAAGGTATGGGATTTGCGATATCATGAAGTATAAGGATGGTCAACAATTCACAACGTGTGAAGTTTCACAAGATTTTCAAATAGAATTTCGATTTTGGTGTAGTTTTTCGGTTTTTCGGTTGATATTACCAATGTTCCGAGTGTGACCCCGACCTTGAGACGCTAGA
>NW_011333040.1:4286509-4349737 GCF_000735185.1 Notothenia coriiceps
TCCGGTTTAGGCCCGGCGGGGGGGGGGGGGGGTCCCACTATAATGCCGGGAAACTCGATAGTTAGCAATGTTTTTAATTTTTTATTTTCGAAATTATTTCTTTTAAAAAAAAAAAACGGTCTCCGGAAAATAGGACTCTCCCGCCAATGTATACTCTCTATCTCCGTCCTTCATTAGACGGACTTTTGAACCCGCGAGCCCAAAGCTTTGCGGCTTTGGGACCAGGACGACTGATCCGTGTAAAGGAAAGAATGAATGGGGCCATGTATCGTGAGATTTTGAGTGACAACCTCCTTCCATCAGCAAGGGCATTGAAGATGAAACGTGGCTGGGTCTTTCAGCATGACAAAGATCCCAAACACACCGCCCGGGCAACGAAGGAGTGGCTTCGTAAGAAGCATTTCAAGGTCCTGGAGTGGCCTAGCCAGTCTCCAGATCTCAACCCCATAGAAAATCTTTGGAGGGAGTTGAAAGTCCGTGTTGCCCAGCGACAGCCCCAAAACATCACTGCTCTAGAGGAGATCTGCATGGAGGAATGGGCCAAAATACCAGCAACAGTATGTGAAAACCTTGTAAAGACTTACAGAAAACGTTTGACCTCTGTCATTGCCAACAAAGGGTATATAACAAAGTATTGAGATGAACTTTTGTTATTGACCAAATACTTATTTTCCACCATAAATTGCAAATAAATTCTTTAAAAATCAGACAATGTGATTTTCTTGATTTTTTTTTCTCATTTTGTCTCTCATAGTTGAGGTATACCTAGGATGAAAATTACAGGCCTCTCTCATCTTTTTAAGTGGGAGAACTTGCACAATTGGTGGCTGACTAAATACTTTTTTGCCCCACTATATATGGAATGTATCCTTTACATTATTATTGAGATATTTCAATTTCTCAGAAGGACCAACAGACAGAAAACAACAACATTGGCAGCTATAGAAAGCTCATCATCATCTGACAACTTCATTTGGACTTCTGAACTGTGAGGTGTGAGTTTGTGGGTTTGCCTTCTTGGAGTGGAAAAACTGAAAAAGCACAATGGGAGCTCTGTCATCAGTGCTGGTTTTCAATGCTCATGATTACGATGTTAAGTTGGGAAGCAAACAATGCAGAAACCTAACAGACAGAGAGTACAGTGGAAACTTTCAACATCTCCTCGGTCTGGAAAACAGAGAAGGCAGCAATGAGAGCTTGCAGAGCTCCGGACTCATGTTGTTGATCCTTATGTGGTCACACGCAAACCCAACCGTCTTCCTCTGGGATATCCTCTCAGAGGGTCAGACGCTGAGGGAACGAGAATTCCCTTACTGACCCTGCATAAATAAAAGGACCATGCAGGTGGTATCTTTTCAGGGAATTATTATGTAAATGTTGTATTTATTGTACTAATATTGAATTACTAGCATGATCCTGATGAACTAAAGTGATACAAAAATCCACATCTAAAATGGAATGCAACACAAGTTATACACTTGCTTTGAATAATATGGAATCCAAGTATTGTGAGAGAAGACACTTTATAAGGGTGTTTGCCCAATTCTTCATGTGTGTGCATGTGTGTGTGTCTGCTCTGTCAGCTTAGAGCTGCGGTCTGTCGAACTGTGATTCTCTCCAATGGCCTATCTCTTCCAGCAGATGTACTCTTCTCCGCTCCACAGCTGCATCCCACATGTTTTCACACTGTTCGACAATGCAGTTATATTCTTTTTTTGTATGCCCGGAGCTCTAGATTTGGTGGTGATGGTGGTAGTGGTGGCAGATTCCTTCTCTGCATATGGTCTTTACATCCAGAATACTGCAGTAGCACTTTGGCTATACTTGGTCCTGAAATGTCTCCAATTGAGTAGTGTAAAGAATGTAGAGGGTGGGGGGTCAGATCTGGCAGGGTCTGCTAAGGCTTCATAGCACACACAGTCATTTCCATAATTGCCCACAATCAAACCAACCCCTCCTGGATTCCTCCCGCTCCAGATTCCTGTAGATAAGCTGAGCTGGGGCTCTGGTGCCGGAGACCCCCAAGTAAGAACAGGTGCCGCTAATGTAACTGATTTCAGATTCCCGGTGTATCCAACAAAAGGGAAGGGGGGGGGGCTGTTGTTTCTCCAGTAATTGCCATGGTGGGACATACCCTTTCGGGTCACTATCGTGTGACTTTTCCAAAGAGGGAAATAAAAGAGGATTTGTCTCACATTTGGTCTGGTATAATCAGGAGGAAAATGAAGATGCCTCAAAGAATGTGCAACTGCGAGACTCAAAAATGGCTGTGCATCAGGGCATAGCGATTCTTTCACATTGTAGCTTATTTTCCACTGCCTAACACATGTAATTCTTCATTCCGTGGCCACCAGATGTAACCTTGTATGTCCTATTTAACAAACAAAGTCTCACATCCATGATACAGTTTGTGATGAACCATAGCGTTCTCAATTTTCAAAATGTCAACACCTTGCACAAATCTTAATGCCTTTCTCATAATCTCAGTTATTTGAGACGATAAAAGAACAACAACAATGGATTATTTTCAAATATTTAAAAGACTCGACTCATGGCAATAAACTAACTCCATATGGATAGCAGTGAAAGATGTAGTCAAATTCCTGCACATTTCTGCAGTAGTTATATTGTAAATAATATAACCTGTAAAGTTTTTATTGCATTATTTTTAACTGATGCATACACATGTTAGATATTTTTTGGACTATGGAGTCAACATGCAGAATACAGAATATACCCATATCAAATACAATTTCATCATCTATCTGTCTATCTATCTATCTATCTATCATAGCAAAGGCACCCTAATTTTCCCCTCAAACATTGCCAGTAGCCTACCAATCAAAACACAAGTGGTTATATTATTTTATTATTAGATTAACATGATCTATTTAAATTTGTTGAAGACTTGCGTAATAATTCTCTGCACTTTTCAGTGGATTGAGCCCACAGTGCGCCTCCCACTGCCTCCACTCACCGTCCTCTGCTCCACCAGGTAACTGTTTACCTCGACGTGGACGCGACTCTGTGGCCACATGCGCGCCCCCGCGAAGTCATACGTCACCGCGCTCGCTCCTCTTCTCGCGCGCTGGTTAAAAAGAAGGAGGAAAGAGCACGGGAAAACATGTGAGCGGTCTGAGGACTTTAGTGAGAGACAACTTTTATGTCTTCTGTGTTTTTTTGACCCCGTGCATGCACAATCCGCCTTGCTGTGCTTAAAAGGAATTACGTCTAAAGGAACGTCACGGCTCTTTTGCAGTTTACGGTGTTTTTCTGGGGTTTGACTTTTTGTGATCATCAGGATAAATTGTGTTATTGTTTTGTTTTTATTTTTATTTCTTAATGTCTTAGTTGTACTGTATAAGCAGAGGCAACCATCATTTATTGATAAACATTTTTTTTTATAGCAGTGGGTCAAATTCAGGCACCTGCTCTGACAAACAGCATATTTCTAAGTCTTGTAATAGGAATCTACTGCTTTCAGAAATATAGCCCAAAACTAAAAAAATACTCACATTGCAGGTTAATACTACTCTTTTATTTCAAAGGGGGGGGGAAGCTGGTTTTTGTTTTATTTTTTATATATTTTTTGTATTCATTTTATGATTTTTTAAAACTATGAAGCATTTGCAATTTGTCCTGGTCCTGGCCATCGCGGTCAACGTGTGGGAATGTGGAGACGCAAAATTCGGCGAAAGGGGAGAAATTAGCCCCAGGAGGAGAAGATGTTACGACGGGAGCTTGCCCAAGCGGCTGAAGAAAAGGGAGCGAAAAGTGTTGCTTGACGGCAGCAGCAGCGGAGAAGTTTGCCACAGGTTATACCCCCGTGTGTCCTGCTGTCCCACCAGGAGAGCCGCATATCAGATCCTGCACCGCAGGGATGCCAGGGTAGGTTATTATATCCATCCACTACGCATGCATTTCCTTTAAATTGAGACACTGGGCTTTTACGGCTTAAACGCTTCAGGAGATGCATTTACAGCCCTTGTGTATTGTCATTCTGCCTCTTGTTACCGACAGCTGAATATGGGGATGGTGAGGGAAATTTGCCCTGGGCTATGCTGCCTCTGAGATGTAACAGTCTTATTTTAACATTCCTAAAGGGATATACCGTATGTGTGTTGTATGTTACCCAATTGCCCAACTTACAATAGGCTTCCTTCCTTTTAAATGTTACCAATAAGTTCGCCTTAATAGTTGAAGCTTATGTTTTTAGTCTCTTTGTATCGCCATAACACCTTTAAATCGTCTAATAATATCTCTTCAAATTAACTTAAAGTGCTCGTATAGTGTCCGTCTATGTTTTCTGTAAAAAGTGTACCTGCTCCTCTTGCTCACCTCATCTGAAGATAAACATATTTCGAGGTTTTGATGATTTTCATTTGGTTTGTTGTCACGCTTACACATCAACAAATGGAACGCACCTTAATTCAACTGTCCAATGCGCTTCGGCGTTACCATGGTAATCACTCGCCGATTTACGTTACTTCACGCCACAGTCAACTGTCAGGAGAAAGGGGAGCTAGCTAAACTGTTGAAACTGTTTGCCCCAAAAGGTAGGAACCCGGTTGTAACTTTGTATTAGCCGTCGACCTTTTTCTGCGCAGCTGAGAGGTGATAACCCACTCTGCCTCTTGTCGTGTGTTTGACAGCTTGTTCTCAGCGTTTTTTCCGGTGCAAGAATGTGTTTGTTTAACATATTTAACGTTAAGGGAAAAGTCCCACAACACTCACCGCTCATTTACGTTAAACTCTTTCGCGTCGACCGAAGTGATACAAGAAGTGTAACAAATGTCATGTAACGAAGGCTTTTAACTATATGCTCAGTTTCCGTGGAGTGAAAGGCAGGACTGTATGTGCCAAACTTGTATCGGATTCCGTTGGGTCCTTACCGGGCCATTCTCATGTAAACCACTCCTCGAATGATTCAGTGGCTGGGTGGTATCTTACTTTGTGTTGCGACAAAAAGCCATATTGCATCATTTAATTTGCTCAAGTCATGCAAATAAGAGGAGGGGGGGGAACTGAATAGGACGAACTCGACTTCTCCTCCTCCCCATTACACTGCCCACACACGGAGCCCTTTCTGATTATGGCAAAAGAATAACAACAACACCATTGTGTTTGTTAGTTTCACTAATGGGAGAAGCTGGAAAACATCACTCTCCCCCAGTCATCAGCCCTGTCCAAGTGTTAATGCCATTGGGAGGGTGTGTGTGTCCTTCACTATATCCCCCTGCCAACCAACTTACACCTATTCCCTGAGGACAAGTGTTTTGTTAAAGCTTAGCGCTTTCTACATCAGTGCTCTCCCTCTCTCTCAGTCTCTCTGACCATATGAGGTTTGCAGAGAATCACTGATTTATTGCGTTAAAAAGAAAAGCGAGATTTCCCCCAAGTGTGGCATTGTATATTAATATGTTTGTTCCGGCAATTTCATTGGCAAAAGCCATTATGCAGATGCTATCCTAGAAAGAAGTAATCCTGTAACAGCTGTTCTCCCACATGAAGCTTGGTTTGATGCCAACTTTAGAAAATGTAAACATCTGAAAGAGCCTGGGAATATGTTATTGGAAATGTTCTTTTCTTACGCTTATATTGTTCCATTTGAGTTTGATTATGGTTATGTTAATTGACCTGCTTTTTTGTGTCCTCAGCAAAAGTGCAACAGTTGAGCCTCATTTTCTCCCTGCTTTTGAAGAACATACTCACTGAGATTCAGCATAAGACAACAAACAAAGGTCCACTTGTTCTGGTTTGGATGATGGCAACATTGGAGCCCATCCCAGCAACATATGGACACAGGGCATGGCTGAGAGCACACAAATGCTACTCTCCATGGACCTCGTGCCAGCCCATGGCACACAGAATCAATGGGCAATTTAGAGCAGGAGGGCAGGCATGCCTACGACAACGCATGGCATGAATTTGTAGGGCCCAGATACAAAGGAGCACACCAGGGTGACCAGGGTCACAGCCAGCCTGGAGCTCCCTTTTTTGAGGAAAAGTCAACAATTAGATAAATTGTAGAACAGAAGAAGTGGGATTCAGATCTGACTATGTCTGACTCTGAAACCTTAAACAGGCCAGACTTTCATTTCCCCCTTCAATTTGTCCGTTATACTGCCTGTTGTGATGAGAGATTCTCTGTGTATGTTAGTACATTTTTCAGGTAGACCCTCAAGGTTTTGCCAGATGTTCTGCCACCTGTTGTGTAAACACGGCTCTGAATATCTTCTAAACTGAAAATCTTTTCCCCAGGTGCAGTTTGTTCTGCAGTCAGAGCGAAGTGTAAGGCATCCATATGTTGGCCTTGGGTCCGCTGGTCTAATTGACTTCGACAGACTGCTAATTTGTTGATACCAGAGTGGGAATGATGTGCCTGTCTATCTCTAAATTGGTGTTTACACATGGACCTCACACAGAGCAAAGCACTACCAGCCTGCCTGGCTGCCTGGCTGCCCAAGCAGTGCTGCTCTTGACCTAAAACAGATTACATTGTGTTTTATTACAGCTAATTTGTTATGTAAATAATCCTGCTAATTTCTTTTGGATTAACTCTTTGTGTATTTTTGCGGAATGATCCCAAGTCAGGCTTTGAGGCTCTTATTTGGGTTCATTTGTGCACTGGGATCTGTCAGACATGGGAATTGTAATTTGACTTTAACTGTTTATGAACTTGGGTAAGTAGGCAGTGAATGAGATGATTTCTTTGTTTATTCCTCCAAACAGACAGGGTGTTCCAACCTCAATGTTTAACAAATTGGAATCAAAGGATAGAGCATTGGATATCACAGAAAATGTTGTTAGGAGAGGATAGAAGTGTGCTAAAGATTTAAAATCTCCAATTGCGAGGCTTTGTTATAATTCAGTTTGACTCAATAAGATTGCAGAAACTCTCAGAAAATGTTTCAGTGGAAATAGACCATACCACCACTTCCAGTGAAAAGTTGGAGCGTTTTTTGCACTGTGAATGGTGTGAAGCTTCATGCAGATCGCAGTAGAAACACTGCAGACTTTCACACTATGCAAGTGACCGCCTGTTTCCTTGCTAATTCATCAGATGATGCTACAAAAAAAGAAAGTTGCAATGCAAACTAGCAACCCTCAGCGATTGTCAAATCTGCAGATCATGTAGAACATAAACAGAAATCGTATTAATATTGATGTTTACAAATGATATAGAATGTGGAGTAATGGATTATTACTTCTTGTGGCACTTTACTTGTTGCTAGCAAGTTTATCTGACTTTGTAGTAATATGGGAGAGAGAGGTTGTCAACATACAGTTATTTACAATGTGTTGTTGTAGGGTTGAGTAGAAATCATTGAATTTGTGATAACTGGGATGATGTTGGCTTATTTAGGACTGAATGGTGAGGGATGGAAAAAGTGCTGGAAATGTTTAGGCATCTGTGTTTTAATAAAGGAACATCCAAACATTTCATCTTTAATTGTACACATTCCACGGACTGAAATAAAGACTACATATGGAAAAAGTTAGATAACATTTGCATTTTTTTTTAAGTATTTTGGACTTACTAGAATCATTTGGATTATTATGAAATGATAGTCTTTAAAAATCTCGAATAGTGTTTAAGTTATTATGGATTTATGATACAGAGCTTTGAAAATGCAACCTAAAATCTAAACTAAAGAAATAAAAACGTAAGCCCACCATTTTAATCAAGCATTGCTCCCTTTTTGCGTGTGGTCTCCAGATTTTCTCCACCAACAACACCGAGTGTGGACTTCTCCTGGAGGAGATCAAGTGTGCTCGCTGCTCCCCCAATGCCCAGGTGTTGTTCCACTCCTTGGACATGGATAAGATGCCACACAGGGAGCCAGACCTGCCGCGCCTCTGCCAGGACTTCTGCCGAGAGTTCTACTACACCTGCAGGGGGCACATACCAGGTAAATTATATAGATACTGATGACCATGAATGTGAATTCAATTATACCCCCTGCTCGGTTACCTGGTGATGACACGAGCAAACATATACACATACATAAAGTAGGCATACGTGATGATTCCTGTCTCATACATTTGAGATGAAACTGACACCTCTGATTTAGATTAATTAAAATTCCCAGTAGAGGCCTCGTTTCTCATTGAGACGCAGCCTGCACATGTACAACTGGCAGATTTTTGGACTTATGCAAGAAGTGGTGCGTCAGTAGTCTGGTCTGTGAATATTTATTTATCCAGCTCTTACCTCATCTGATCTCACCTCCATTTGTTGCTGAGCTTGTCTCACCGTTTGCTGTCTCGCTCCTTGCCTTAAGAGTTGCACTTTAATGCATCAGTAAAACGACCCGCCACATACTGCCTACATAGACACCAGTTTTCTGATTAGTCTGCAGTCTGATGTAGCACTAGCGATATTTTAGCTTTTGTTATCACACGGTATTCAGTGTAGCTGTATTTATGGAACCAGGTGCAGAAAGTTTTGTTCTCTTGTCTCCGTTATGTTTGTTCAGATCATGCACGTTTGTTTTAATCAGCGTACACTTGCAAACATTGGCTTTTTTTTAAAGACCTTGAGAGTAGTAACAATACACAGATTTGAAGCATTTCCTGACACGTGAATGGAAAATATTAGATTTGCAAAGGTGGGTGTGAAAACATGCACGCAAGGCATCCTGGATACTGCTCACTGGACTTAAGTGCTGGGGATGATCCTGTGGTTGGGATGCATCAGCACCCTGGCTGTGGTCTAGACATGACTTCTTCAGACATCAAATTGTCACTTAAAAACTTGTGGCTCATGCTCTGCCACCACCATGTTTTCGTTAAAGTTGTACATTCACATGAAACTAAAGAAAGTTGAAGTGTTGCTCTGCTTGCCCCCATTATCTCTGACCCTCAGCTCTACTATGAGATGGCAGAATTCCTAGAACAGGGGGTAAAACTCATTGATGCTACAGTTTTCTTGTGGATGTGGTTCTGCTAAATGATAGGAGCCCCTCTGCCCTTTGAAAGCTTTTGGTCCTCCACATTTCCTTTGAAGGGATGCAAGATCACAGGTACCTGTGCTTTCATGGCATACCAAACATGATCAAACACTTTCTGATCTCCTCCAGCCAAGTCTTCTTCCAATCTCTGACGCCACAAACTGATTAGATCTACTCAGATTTGCAAACAGAGAACAGTTTCAAACACACTTGTCTGCAACCCACCCACATGCTACAGCTCAAGTCAAATATCAAACGCATACATTCCATGTGAGTCCATCCTCGTCTGCATCTAATGGCCTGCTCGCATATCTTGCACAGCACTTGAACTACACTTAAGGTCGGCGAGTGGAACTCCAAAGTGCGTAGAAAGAGGGAAGAAGAAGAGGAAGAAGGAGACTTGTCTGGAGTTACATTACATGCTTCTGAGCTGACAGACATATGGGCTCAGAGAGTCAAACCAAAAAAGCTCCAGAGAGGAATCTGGAGAAGAATCCCCCCTCCCCGTGTTCACCGTCATGCTCCTCCCCGCTCACCCCCCCCCCTTCAGCCCTCCACAGATCAGCATATGTGGTGACGAATGACACATTTATTTTTCTACAAAGGTTGTGTGTATGTAAAACTGCTGAAGTGCATCAAGATGTCAAGTACTTTGGGTAGGCCACCCAGGTTGCCTTGGAAGATAACCAGATGGAAGTATAACTTTAGCGCTGTGGAGCCGGGAATATGGACGGAGTTCTCTCTCTTTCTCGCTCTTTCTCTCTCGCTCTTTCCTGTCTTTTTTGTTTTGCATGGTCTTCCTTTTTTATCTTTTACTTGTTTTGTTTTTTGACTTTTACACAGTACAATAAAGCTGAAACACAAATAAATATAATAAACATTAAAAATGCATATCTTACTAAACACAACAAGCTTGAAAACATAGTTATCTGATTGCAAAAATGTTAATAATTGTGTTTTAAATATTTAATACATCTTAAATATTTAATATGGATGTGCTTTGATTCAAGCTCTGGATCTTACCATGCAAGGCAGCAACAGTATATATTACCAAAAACCTGAACAGACAATATGTCTTTCACTTTAGCTAATTCAAAATGTCTGGCCTAAGGTATTAAAATGAAACAGTAGCCTTTACTGCATCCATAACTGTCGTCCTGCTCCCATGAAACTTTCTAGCAGCCCTTGATTAGGCCATGTACTTAGCCCCCATTTCTTCATAAAGACATTTACTGCCTTCACTCTCACTTCTGCCCGGAGGCCTCCTACCTTCCTCGTATTCCTCTTCTCCCATATCTTCCTCCCCCTCTTCACTGAGCCCCCCACCCTGCACCCGAGGTCCCTAACCAGCATGGTTAAGATAACTGCAGACACAAAGTGAGTGAGTGGGTGGTATGGCCAGCGCTCTGTCTGTGTGTGTTTGATCTCCATGTTGTGTTTAGATGTTTCAGGGGATATCCTATCACCTCCAGTATTTGGTGCGGTCAGCGCTTGCGGTCGGTGTGGCAGGAGAGGCAGATGAAAGGAGGGACAGGGAGAGTCCTGTTTGTGTTTTTATCACTGGTGTATTTGCTCTCCTTCTTTCCTCTGAGGGATTGGCTAAAGGAAACAATATTGGCAAGATTGTTTTTAGGTCGCAAAGGGCCTCTGAGACCCACTGCACACTTAGCTTTTTGCCGGGAAAAGTGTTGTGACTGCACAGGATGGAGGCGTAGCTGCGTGTGACTGCTGTGTTTACACAGGTCATTTTTTGCTCTGGCACTAAAACATTTTAGGTAAACAAGCAGTCCAAAGGGAAATGAGGAATGATGTGAATCACATGCTTAATTACTTGAATACAATTAGTACGTCAAATCAATGTTTTTACATAGACATCACATAAATATCAAATTTAGGGATGCCTGAGAAATGTAGGATTATTAAAAAGTGTTTTCCTCCAATTTATTGAAATAACAATGTTGCATAGGGCAAACTATCATCCACTGTTACTATGGAAACCACTACACTAATGTGACTTTTTGTCACGCTGACAGGTGACAGTAATAGCTTTGACACGGTGTGCCCCTTAACGTGTGTGTGTGTGTTGCAAGAATTTGCCAAATGAAATATCCTTCAGCTAGCCTCATAATGTGAACTGTTATGACAGCTGAAATATCATATTCTGTGATCTCTTCAAGTAAATATGGAGGTAGTTAGATTGGGTTTGTTTCGGTTGTGTTTGGGCTGTGTGAGCAGAGCCTTCACCAGCTGGGTAAAGGGAATTGGATTGTACTCCTTGAAAGGTCAGGGCTTTGTCATTTAGATTAGAAGCTGCAGATGAAAATCACTCTGAACCTGCTTCCTTGGGATGGCTAAAGAGAGAGATACACAACTGAAAGCATTCATACAGCGCACAAGTTGTTACAATGAGATGTTTGTACAAATCAGACAAAATACTAAACTGGATTGTTGCTGAGGATTTGAACGTGTCATCATCAAGAATGTATAATGAAAGTGAAATAAAAAAGCAAACCCTTTTACTTCCTGGTATGAATCCACAAGGACAAGTGCAAAAGTATAATTGCATACATCAAAATAAAGACAGTTTAACTGTAATTGAGAATGCAATCATGTTTCTCTCTGAGGAGGCATACTTAACAGCAGAGATGGGTCTTTGAGTGATCCTTTTGGTTTGGCTCAGTTTCTTTTCACTTGTTCATTTCAGTCAAGCCAAGATTTGGTTTGGCTCATCAAACATATCTCCATCCCTCCCCAACAACACCATCAAGTCCTTTCTCTCTGTCTCTATTTTGCTACATTGTCCTCTCTCGCACTGAGCATTCTATGCACACCGTGATAGTACCGCTTTGTACACAACTTACATGTGGAAAGTAAAATCCAAAGTACCATAACAACTATTTATTTGATTAAGCTCTGTGTCCGTTTTCTGTTGTGTTTGCTAGAACTGTTCCAGGCCGATGTGGACGAGTTCTGCCAATACTATGGGAGGAGAGATGCAAGTCTGTGCTTTCCAGATTTTCAACGAAAGCAACCGCAAGGGCAAGATTCCAACTACTTGGGAGATGAGAAAATAGAAGATATCAGCAGGTTTGTAGCCTGACTTTTACTATGCTTTTTTTTCCATTCGAGGGTTGAGTTACACCATATATAAGATGGAGTGATCGTTATTTTCAACGAGCTTTGGCTAGTACTTGAATGTGTTTCAGCCAAGTGAACCTTTAGGCTTCATTAATACTTATGAGTTTAGATTCATGACATACAGTCAGCATTTGATTGTTTTCATAGTCACATATTCTGGGTTCACTGGTCTATCGTCTATACTCTCAGACAGAAATGCTAGGCCATCTCCTCTCTAATCCTAAAGTTTGTCCAGACTGCATTGGCTCAGCTTTGCTCACATAATGAAAATGCTTATCCTGCGTCATTCTGGTTGCCTCCCTCACTGCAAAGGTCTGTACATCACAGAGGGCTTTGGCCTTTTGTCCATGGGGGATGCCTTTCATCTCTGTTCCCCCTGAGGCAAGAGGGCCAAGCAGCATGTGCACCTGAATTGCAGCAACTAACATTCAGTCGAATAACTTCCACAAGTTAAAGAGTCAGAGGCTTATTTTTGGCTTCTGTGCCTTATCTTCTTGGGGTCTTCTCAGGTAAATGAGAAGGACACTCTCGTGTTAGTTACGGGCTTACATTAGGGGAATTTAGACAACGAGTTCAGATGCAAAATGATCAAACGTGATATCCCACCTTAAAAACAAAGAAGGTGTGTTTTTGTCATTGTAAGGTATTCCATTAAGATGATCATTGTTAATGTCTGAAAAACGATGTATGTTTCAACTGTAGTTATGTGTTATTGTTGATTATTTCATGCTTCCCTTACATTTCAACATGCCCCTTCTACCTTATAACTGGATTATTCCCTCTCACCATCAGTCTCTGACCTTTTGTCTCCTCTTGTTACCCAGGAAACACAAACACAACTGCTACTGTGCCCAGGAGGTGTTGAGTGGTCTGAGGCAGCCGGTGGCCCTGATGCACTGTGGTGATGGATCTCAGCGGCTCTTTGTCCTAGAGAGGGAGGGAATTGTCAGGATACTCAACCATGACCTGGAGCTAATCAAGGAGCCCTTCCTGGACATACACAAGCTGGTGCAGAACGGCCTGAAGGTAGGAACGAATCTGACTTTATAGTGTTGACAGTGTTGGTGGGAATCCAGATGTTATATGATATAATGGATATGATTTGAACACAGATGTTAAGGGATTTGAATGAAGTTGCATGAAGTATTGTTTGCTACATTGCTAGATTAATTTGCTAGAGCTTTAACACAATCCTTTGCAACACAACTTTGTGCACCTACGTGTGAGGAACGTCTCCAGCCAAGACAAATCCCTTAAAAGTGCTGCCTGTTCACTATTAGTATTCAATTATATAATTACACCAAACAAGCAGTCATTCATCAAATGTGACCGTGGCTAATCATTACGCTATTATCTGCTAATTAACTGTACATACAGCACACATTGTGCTCACTGCTAATTTTCTGCTAATTCGCACAAGATGGGTTAATGGCTTTCTTAATCTCTCCCATATTGTTCCTATAAAGGTTCTTACGTCCCACATGGTTACCTAATACTTAACATCGTGTCTTAACTATTTACCTCTCGTAGTGACTGGATCAAATTGTCTACACTTTGTATTCACTTTGAAAACAATGTTTATCAACTATCTGATATCCTTTTGATTTGATTGAAAAGACTGATATGTCTGTTGTTTTTTGACAGCAATAAGCATCTATTTAGCATTTACTGTATATTGTGTGCTTTACCCCCTACCATCATGAAAATGCACCTGCAAGAAGAGGGGACATGATAGGGGTGTTGAGGGGCGCATATAAAAAGGGCTCAACTTCTGTTTGGCTTTGCGCCAACTCTGCGAAAAATAAACATAGGCAGAGCTGTTAAAAAAAAAAAAAGGTGCACATGAGGTATCTTATGTCATTAAGGACTTTAGAGTCGGTTGCAGCATTTTAGGAATTGTTACGACAGTTGTTTCATAAAGAATATATATGCAACCGATTGTGGACTGTGCTGTGATGCTAGATCTCTGATTGTCTTCCTTCCAACATTGGAAATGTGGCGAGACTTGAACTTACATTTTTACAATACAACATAACCTGTAGTTCTAAGATTTCTATATGGGTATCTCAATCGCAAAGACACTGCACTCATGAGGGCAATGTCATACTATTTGTAACCAGTAATCCTTGGTGCATCTCGGATTTTGAATTTGAGAATTGTTTGGAATTTTTTGTGATTACACGAGATGTGGGGCACACTCCCAGACAGGAAGTTTATCTATCACGCTACCTCCTGCTCGTCCACTGACAAGACCCTTTGCTTACAAGGACTCAAACGGAGCACAGCGATTGAATATGCAACTGCCCCCTGCGGTATGCTCTCGCTGCTCTGCTGTGCTCCCTTATCACCATTCAATCCAAACTGGTTGTGGATAAAGTGATCATTATGACAATTAGACGTGGCTCGATCCCCCGCAGGCCTCAGGAGTCCTATTCTGTGATGTTGGCTGGCGGATTGGGCTCCCAGCCACACGGGGTGAACAGAACCAAAGGAGGGCTAAGGTGTTTACTGGCAGCATCAACAGGATGGAGCTGCCTTTATACAGAGAGAGGAACCCAGGCCCCCGGGAGACAGGGCAGATAACGGGTTTATCATCAGCTCCATGCACATGCTTTGATTGTAATGTTCTGTGTTTCCTTCTGCTCCTCTATCCCCCTCCTTCCACGGATCCCCCCGGTGCCAATTAAGCTGAACTGCACAGAAACAATGCTGTGCTGTGGTGGTGTGGGCTCCTAGCTGCGCTGTGGGTGTTCTTCTCCTGAAATCCAATCTCTATACTCAAGCCCCCCCCCCACTCACCCACCCACCCACCACACATTCACACACACACTATCCATGTCATCATCGCAGTGGTCTCTCCACAACTAGCTCACATTCACACACCTCTACCATGATGGTGAATGTTAGACAATCCCCCTGATTGGACAGGGCCCTGCTACAGGATGTGGTTCAGAATGAGTGCATGTAGACCAGTTAGATTATTTTTACCAATGTGCTGACTATCACTGGACGTTTTAGTCCAATACCAATGCAAATACTTTTGATTAAAGAAGGAAAGGGAATACACTTTAAGCTGCCTATTGGTTTTCGTTAAAATACATGTTTTTGACATGGTAGTAAAATCCCCTGAACTCCTGTTCTAATTGTTTTTAACTTTTGCATTATACCAAACACCAATCTGTTTTTGCCCATACAGTATACTGACTGCAACATCCTGTCATAAAACAACAATAGAAACCAATTACAAAAGATTGTGTTGCTTCAGTTTGGAAGCTGTCTGTTTTTCTACAACAAATTCAACAGAAGATATATTACAAAATATAACTTCAGATGATATTCTTTGTACAGTACAATTCTCTACTAATTACAGCAATTCTCAGACTAACAGCATCTTGCTCTGTACAAGAAAAAAGGCGCTCGAGAGTAGCGCGTGCGGTAGTGACAGTGAGTTTTATAAATGCAGACATCTGAGCATAGCCACCCAAAGCTGACAGTCCACTGACATTAGCCCGTGTAACAGGGGCGAGGGGGCCCGCATTAAAATATTTCGCTGCTTAAACAAATAAGTCACAGCATGTTATTCTTTCTGTCCCTGCTCCGCTGACAGCTGCTCTACATTCTCAACGGCCATCAGGGCTGAATACGGACGACTAAAAATAGTGGCCTCATCTTCGCCATAACTCAAACTGATCTCACAATGATCCTCAGCGTAAGGCCAGAAAAAGTCCATTCAATGAATTTCATGGTTCAGAAGATAGATTATATCTTATTCTTTGTTGGTAGGAGATGCATGAGATTGCTGTGAAATCGTCACAGGATTTATGTATCAACCGGTGGAGGAGTTTCAGTGGAGATTTGAGTCTCATTGTACAAGGGAAAAGCAGAGAATACTACGCGGGAAGTGTGTGTATTGTGTGTGTGAGGGAGGGAGGGAGTTGTGAGTGCAAAAGCTTCAGGTAGTCTTTGAGTGAAGGGCGTAGACATTGTTTTGCTCCAATCAAGCCATGTGGAATGTCTTTTAGTGGCGGTTTGCCCACGAGCCAATGAGGAAGGATCAAAAGGTCCAGGGTAACAATACATGAGCCAACACGCGCGTCACTGGGACTCAAAGACAGCTGCAGCACGCAGAATTGAAAATTGTAGCGTTGTGTGTGTGTGTGTGTGTGTGTGTGTGTGTGTGTGTGTGTGTGTGTGTGTGTGTGTGTGTGTGTGTGTGTGTGTGTGTGTGTGTGTGTGTGTGTGTGTGTGTGTGTGTGTGTGTGTGTGTGTGTGTGTGTGTGTGTGTGTGTGTGTGTGTGTGTGTGTGTGTGTGTCGCTGCCTCCACCGCTCAGACAGGACAAGCATTCCATGTAATGCGCCGTGAGATGTGAGATAACAACCGAGTCTGCACCTCACTTTCCCAGCTTTCTGTGGAGCGACGCCAACACTTTGACAGGGCCAAAGCCGGAGCCCCAGAGAACAGAATTGGAGGGAAAAGAGGAATGCAGAGGCAGGTGTTTGTGAAAAATGAAGAGATAATACCTCATGAGAAATTCAATCAGAACCCCCTGCCTGGCTGTGGAAGAATGATGGCAGTCGTAAAAAAAAAACTCAAAGATGTTCAAGGGAAAAATGGAGTATGGAATGTGCTTTGAGTTGACACAGCAGAGTCATTTGTATAGTTTGAGGTTTGGAGATGGCAGGCAAAAGTAAATTATTATTAATGTGAGTGTTTGCAATTTTTTAAAAAGACTGTGGAAGCTACCTCTATATTTTATGTTGTCATCTTATGTGCTGAAGGTGAAAAGTACAGCACAACACAGCATATTTTAAACTGCTGTAAATGTACCATGAGACAAGGCAAAAGAAACACTCCTAAATCTAACTTTTAAAGCAACAATGTTGAAGCTGAATTCCCCTAAATTAACTTTTAAAGCTGACGATATGTGAGACCTGGCGTTTTTCTAAATGAGCTTGTTTGTACAGTATATTATTTTTTGTGTCGTGCCAATAATATCTTACCTACCGCAGCTCTGGCAGGATGATCAATGCTCAGCAGCAACAGGTTGGCACTTAGTCTTCTTTTAATCAAGGTATCTCCTCTGCAGTAAAAGCCTTTCTGATGCACTGTTTGTTTATCATGGCTCCATTGCGAGCCCTGCTGTTCGCCTGCTGCTGAAGGAGCTAGTCATTAGCTGGAGACCTTATATTTCAGCCCATTTAACCACAGTGTATCTTGGTGGTCCCCCTTTGGCTCCGGATCTAGGCCTCTTTGGAGTTGTGGTCTTTGACCCACTCCCCCTATGGTGAGTTTATTTTAGGGATGAGGGTCACTGCATCCCCAAATTCAACATATGGATCCAGCATTTTAAGGTGAAGTTGAGAATCTCTTTTCCCAAGATGAAACCTTTTGCCATTCTTTGGCAAAGTGCATTCTGCTCTGCTCTGACTAATATCCAGCTGTATCGTGTGTTGTATCGGCTCCCACATAACTCGTTTTTGATTTGAGTTCAATGATCTGACATTTAGTTTTTCTCATAAACTCGCTTTGGAGGAACCGCTTTTTGGGGTGGAGATTTATTCGTCCACTTTCACAAGCTTTCACTTTATATTCAGATTGATAGAACTCGTGTGGCTCATTATTAGGGTCTCTGTTGTGGCTCATTGGTACTTCAAGTTCATTCCTTTGCGAAGACTCATCCCTTTCGCATTTGCGTGTGTCACTGCTGTGTTTGACTCGGCCGAGTCTAATGCAATACAAACAGAACTATGAGATTTGAACACCGATTTATTATTAGTTTTCCTTGGCCTGTGACTTAGACTACACCTATCAAGAGCCTGCCACTAATGTTCAAATCTGATGTATATATATTTCCTGAATTCCTTTCTTCCTTCTACTATTTTGAGGGAATACCTTGAGAATGAGACAGCTGTGTTAGTAAATGATACTTGTTTGTTTGCCATGAGTGAGATAACTTCTCTGCGTGATGCATCACTTTTGCTTTCCTCAGTGGAAAAAAAAGAATCAAGCTGTTTTAGAGGGATACAATCACACAGAGAGCACTTTATAAACATTATTCACACCTAAGTCTAGCATTCTGTTCATTCTTTGAACAAGAAGAAATAGTGAGGGAGAGTAAAACATAGAAAAAGGGCCGACCTGGCCTGTCTTGCCTAGGGAATGAATTGCTGAAGCTGATTATTACAGCTATGATGGGAGGACCACCAGGGTAGTGACAACTGATCTAGCTGCCTCCGGGGTGAGACAAAGGTTTACATATTACACAAGCAATTTAGATGTTTTCTAAACATGTTGCCAAGACAGTGGGAGTTGGCAGCTCTCTGCCCCCCCACCACCTCCCCCTCCAAGCCTTGCATTTTGCATGGATTTTGTGTAAACCAGTAAAGAGCGAGGGGGACGGGGAGCAAAAAGCACGGATTGAAGCACTCTGCACTTTTGTGCTCTCTATGAACTGTGAGTGAGCTAATAAATTCTTTCAGCCACTCAGCGTAGCATTCACGGATATCCCCCAAAGATTACACACACAAATCACTGCACAATGGAGGCCACCGGGAGGGCCCGAGCGTCACAGGGGCCCCACGACCCTGTGGACAAGCGCACATAACCAGGCTGCAGAGAAGACTGCGTAAAGGCGGGGGGGGTTGTAGAAGAGGCGCAGCTCTACCCAGAGTCAAATGCTTTATAATGGTTGGTAATGGTATATTCAAGGAGGTTGGTGAAGGTGTGAAGTGAAACAGGCGAGGGTGGGAAAAGAGAGAATGGGAGAATAGCAGGGGTGTGAAAGGGAATGTGATGGATAAATAAAAAAGAGGGATTAGAGAGGGTGAAGAATTAAAGAAGGTGGGGGGTGAGGGGTGTGTAGAGGCTGCATGTAGTGGTCCGGGTGATGATGAAGATGACCGAGGGGGGTGATTCCAGCCCGAGCAGAAGCCAAGGAGGGACATAATTAACTCCTGGATCTTTTGTGTTTCTCATCTGACTGCAGGGTGGAGATGAAAGGGGCCTGCTAAGCCTGGCATTCCACCCCAATTACAAGAAGAATGGCAAGCTCTACGTCTCCTACACCACCAACCAGGAGCGCTGGGCCATCGGACCACACGACCACATTCTCCGTGTGGTTGAATACACCGTTTCGAGGTAATGGGAGAAGTGTGTGCCAAATCTACCTTAAATATGGGCCGTTCACTGCCTGAAAGGAAACCCAATCCTCAGCTGCCTCGTAGTCTACATACGTTTAACTGAGCCATTAACTATTGGGGATGGATAATGCCTGGCCCACTAATTTAACCGCCGAAAAACACAGGACAGTTTACAACGTGGTCCATCGTAATTTGTAGCGATGCATGACGATTGGTGTAAATTCCCACAAATTGCTTTTCAGTACATCTCTCATTTTACTGCTAATGGTTCAAAATTCAAAAAGCACAATTTGTAGAATTGTTAACCTTTTTAAATGAAATAAGAATAGGATGAAATGGAAACTTATTGGATGTTGTAAAAAAAAAAGTATTGTAAAACCCTAAAAGGAATGTATTATAATAGGCTGTTCCTATCCAACAACACTTATTTGACACATTTCTGCCAGAAACCATAGGAACCACAGTAAATACGAAAGCTTTAAGAGCTCACAGCGTAACATGGGCGTTTATTTGCAACACTCCTGTGATGATAGCGACGTTTGCCTTTCGCTGTGTCGATACCTCACACTCCCTTGACAATGACCTGTAATTAAGAAAACAATCTTCTCTCACGAACGTGTTTAAGTGTTACATTTTAATTTGCATAATCACAGTTGTATGTTTAACTTAATGATGTAATCTTCATTATAGTCTTGGCATGCAGTCACGGTGATTGCAGCGTATAGTCTTTCATTTGAGGGGCGAATAGAGAAATGACTACGTACTCAAAATAACACATCATGAAATATTTGTTGCTGATACTGTAAAGCCAAATCCCCACTTTGCATAAGAACTTGTGCAACATTGTGTTATATCCCCACCCACGGTCTTGGTCTTACTTAGACAATGCTTTAGATTAAATGTCTCCAGACAGCTAACCATTTAAACTCATTTAATGTTGGATGTTGTAAAGTGTATTATGCATGTCAGCATTTCTTATCCATGCCTTGGGAGCATTTTATCAACCAACATAATTATTCAAGTAATGACATGAGTGGGTACTTATGTATAAAATAATTTCTCACGAAGTATAGCAAAACATTAAATGGCAATTATTTTGAAGCAATCAAGAGCCAACTGCCCCAAAAAAATACTTACGAAGACCCTAACACAGTGTATAATTCAAATATGTACATGAGAGTGTATTGAAACATGTAGGTATTTCGATTATATATATATGTTACTTTGTAGTGTAGCAACCATTATTTTTGCACCCTCTGACAGAAATGACATTTATTTTTTTTGTTAGGAAAAACCCGAACCAGGTGGACACCCGGACGGTGCGCATGCTGATGGAAGTGGCCGAGCTGCACAGGAAGCACCTTGGAGGTCAGCTTCTGTTCAGCCCTGATGGTCTGCTGCACATCGTCCTCGGAGATGGCATGATCACCCTGGATGATATGGAGGAGATGGATGGACTCAGGTGAGATCAGAGGTCTGAGAAACACACTATCAATGATCAAGTGTTGGTGTGTGTAACACCATTGAATCACTTCGTAGCTCCCACCATCGTGAAGGTGTATTTTCTTTGTGTTTTTGAATGCAGTGATTTCACAGGGTCCCTCCTGAGGGTAGATGTGGACACAGACTGCTGCACATCCCCTTACTCCATACCGCGGAACAACCCGTACTTCAACAGCACCAACCAGCCACCTGAAATATTTGCTCATGGATTACATGACCCAGGCAGGTGAGTGGAACACTTGAAGAACTAAACAGCTGTTCCTTCAATATTGGGGTAGTGCGACTGAATCAAACTTTGAACACCTTTCTTTTCTGTCAATGAATTTGAATTTGTGTTTTCATGAATGTATTTTCAGAAAGGTTTCTCATAAACTCTGCTCTTAGGCCAACTTGCTATGTGCAGTTGGTTGGTGTTTCTCCTGTATTAACCCCTGATATTCTGAACCCTAGGTGTGCAGTGGATCGGCTTCAGTCGGACAATGGAAGCCTCCTGATGCTCTGTACAGACACCAGTGGCAAGAACACATCCGCAGGAAGAATACTGGAGATAACTCCGGGCAAAGATTATGGTGAGCCCATTATTTTGCAATGTTAACATAGTTCATGATAAAAATAACTGATTGCAACATTTGTCTGTGTTTTGTTTGATGGCATTACGTCTTGAGAAAGACATGAGAATATATCAATTTCTTGGCTTCACGTTTATTCCGCTGAAAATGACATCTGTTTTCACGACTGTCTTTCATTTTGTAAGAACATGGTGTTTTGGCAGCAAGTTCAGAAAACACCCCGGGTCGAGTGCAGAGACAGCGAAGGTTGAACATAAAAATGATGTGATCTCGAAAGATTCCCCCCTTGTGGAGTGTATATTTGCCAGGGGAATGTAATATCGTGTCCACGAGTAAGATTTGAACCTGTCGACAACAATAACTGTCTAGATGATGGTTGAGTATTGTTGAAAACACAGCTGAGAAGGGCCCAGTTCTTCTCACATTGAGAAAATAATCAATAACAGCAGTTCCTTCGCAATGCTTACACTTCTCCTCACAATAAAACAAATCACAGCTGTTTGTTCCAAATTAAATTGGGCTAGTTATCTTTGCCTCAATCAATGTTGTTTTGGGAACCCAAATCAACCCTGATGTCTCACTACAATTCAATATGCTGTGGGGCAGCAAACCTCCATTCATATTTACATTACATGTCATTTGTTAGACGCTTTTATCCAAAGCGACTGTGGACAATCCCCACAGGACTCATTTGGGGTGAAGTGTCTTGCCCAGGGACACAACGACATGCTGACTGCAGTGGGACTCGAACTTGCTACCCCCTGATTCGAAGTCCAGCCCTCTATCCACTGAGCCACAGCCGCTCTTTTCCAAGACCGCTGTAATCCAGAAAACATGCTATATTGCCATATTCACCATGTTTGAATAGAAGATTATTAAATCCTCTGCCCTAAAGACATTGTTAAGTCTAAGATGTCTGCCAAGGAAGAAGTCAAATACTGTATATTGCTGTCCAATTTAAATCAAAATTCACTCTTTGTTGTTTCTTCTTATCTGGTTGAGTTTCCACACAATCTTTATCTCAAATAGACTACTGACAAAAGACAAACATGTCACTGATGACGTTGACCTAATATTTTATTTATAAGAAAAATTATATGCTAGAGGGGGTAGGACCAGAAAAGTTTTTTAAGCTTCTTCTTGCCCCTGTTGAACATGACAGAGACTATTTGAGAATAATAATAATAATTTTTTTTTTTTTGTTGTTGTTGTTATTATTATTTTTTGTTGTACTTTGTTATAATTATTAATTTGAGTGAGAAAGAAAAAGGGAAAAAAAAGAGTATATATATTATTGTTGTATGTTTTTGTTTCTGACATGTTCAATAAACTGACTAAACTAAGGTTATTCTTTTTATTTAAACACCAACAAAACAGCACTTGCTATTATAGGCAGCAGTTTAATTGTTTCTTGAGCAAATAAGTAGATTCAAACCACTGATGACCTTTCCTCCTTGTCCCTCTCCAGAAAATGAGCCTTCGGTCTATGACCTGCAGTCCAGTGGAGGAGCTCCACCTGTGGGGGGCTTCATCTACAGGGGCTGCCAGTCGAGAAGACTTTATGGCAGCTACGTGTTTGGAGACAAAAATGGGTAAGAATAAGAAAGCTGAAACAGTACAAAACTGAAAAAGACATGTTGTGAAATCCAGATGGACTCCCTGCACACTGCACCATTTTACAAACATAGCTTTTCGATGACCATTACATTCAAGTACACACTTGAATAATGAGTTATAGGACAAACATCTTAAGTCCTATTGAGATCAACATAACTCTTCTCACACTGAAATCTGTCCCTTGCTTCGGCACTTGCCAAAGTAAAGACAAAGTTCCATCCACGTGGGGGAAAACAAGTTTTATGTTACTGTCACCACGGCGGCACGGCCCACTCAGTGTAAATGGAGAATTGAACATCCTGCTCGGTGCTGTTCACACTTTTCTTTGGTTTGTAATTTATCCTACTTTGCTGATGTCAAACACTGACGCTTGAGTAAACAAAGGAAGTAAATAGCAGGGGGAAGTACACTATCTGGAGTTGGCACTGTGTTTAAAACAATGTGTGGTCGGTTAATTCGGTGCCTCATTACAATTTGAGGGCATGCTGTTGTGGCTAAGTGAAGGCTCCGGCATGATGTTTGTTTTGAAACTAAAAGCAGAGGTCCTAAATAACACCATGTGAGACATGGGGTGGAAGAGCAACATGGGTCAACGAACCATGTAACATCTAGTCAAACTTGTCCCTGTTTCCAAATCTCAACTCTAATTTGCCAAGTACTGCTTTCATGTAATCGCATTTTATTTTTTAATCATACAGCGAATTGTGCATGTCATGAATAGTACATACTGAGCATTATACTACAGTGAACATGAGAAAAACTGACAAAGTAACGACTGCAGGAATTCACCTACACGTTTTGTTTGTTTCAGTAACCTGCGGATCCTCCAGAAGGCTACCTTGTCAGACAGCGGTGAGCAGTGGCAGGAGAAAGCTCTGTGTCTGGGCCCAGCTGGCTCCTGTGGCTCCATGCTGGTGGGACACATCTTGGGTTTTGGAGAGGATGAACTAGGTCAGTGACAATGATAAGACACACACACACACACACACACACACACACACACACACACACACACACATGTCCGACCTTGCTCTCTTTCCCTTTTCTCCCTTCCCTTCTCTGTTTTCCACATGAGTGTCAGATATGTGTGAACTTATTTTATGGAATCACTTTGAGGTTTTACAACATGTGTAATTTTCTTGTATATTTATCAATGGTGCAAATGTTAACATCATGTTGAGGAATTTTCCATTTGGTTATTCAAAATATTTTTGTAGTGTTTCGCACAAACAAAGCGTGACGCACGATTTGCAATCTGGAAAATGTGCAACACCTAGCCAACTAGGAGTTAGATCTCCAAACTACAGAACAAAAATCCCTCTTACTCTGCCCCTGTGGCAGCTTCCCAACAGGATATTAAATGGTGCGTACTTCCTTCTGGATTAATTATAATTTCCATAAGATAGCAAGGATACGCCAAAGACCCATTTATAAACTGCCTATCGGGCCACCTACGAGGCGATGTTATGCATGGGCAGAGAGATGTGTTACTGTTTACCTGGGGGGACTGCAGCATTAAGATAAGAAAGGGTGAGCTGAGGTGAGCAGACTAATATGATACAGAACATTTTACCAGCTGGACCCCCACCAGACTCAGAATTATTAACTGTCAGCTGTGCTGTTTCTGATTAACACTCACACATGATATTCCTCACTCACACAGCCATCAGAAATGTTTGATCACAGTTCTTGCCAGGTCTTGGAGTTATTCTTTGACGAGGTATTTAAAAGATCCTGTATTTGATCATGATTTGCAACTGGTGCAAGAATCATGAAGGGGTTGGGCTTGTGTCCCATTGTATGGGCCCCACGGACACATGTTTACAATTTGTCCCCTTATGGAATTTTCTTGCGGGCTTGTTCCTCATTAAATTACCCGCCTGGTTCCCAGTCATGAGTGTCCAATTGTCCCATTAAACTGTTTCTTAGACTCCTTTGGCAAGTGCAGCCATGCAGAAGCTGTAGCTACCCTCATTCTCCTCATCCTCTCCTTATTACTTCTTGTCTTCCCCACTCTTGTCTAATTTCCTCCTCTTGTCCTTATTTTTGGAACAGGTATTGCATGAATGGCCGGAAAGTAAATCATTTGGATATATGCTCTGCAAAGAATATGCAATGCCAACTGTGTTGATGGCCAATATCAATGATTGTTTCTCTTTTGCAGGTGAAGTCTACATACTGGCAAGCAGTAAAACCATGGCGCAGTCCCACACTGCAAAACTCTACAAGCTGATAGACCCCAAAAGGTACATTCACAATATATATTTTCTTTTTCATCATATGTTGGTAAACTGGTGGTATACAGTTGGGTCTAAGTCTGTAATGGAGTTACCAGCATCTAGCCCGCCATCCTTTTAATGCAGTTTTCGTCTAATGGTAACTATGTGACTGTTATGATCCCAGTATCTCATAAAAGACATGAAACTGACTCTTATGAAACCACTGATCTATCGTTGATCAAATTGCATTACAGTGCAATCTTTCTTTCAAATGTTCCTCCTCAAGTCCTAAGTACTTATACAGGTCCCCTCTGCACACACATGATTTATCGCTGTGACAAGAACTCCCCTGCCCTTCATAGAACTATCTGCCTGGGCCAAAACAAATGCCGAGCAGTAAGTGGAGAATAAGCATAGCATTTCAAAATGTTAGTGTAAAGTATTGCTAAGAGCAACACTGACTTAGCTGGCCGTGTTCTCCTTAGAAACGATTGCCTTCTGGTTACTTTCAGAGCATTTGACAGCAGAGTTCATTCTGCTAAGAGCAGGGAAAACACAAAGGCACCTGTTGTCAAGCACAGAGACCTCTATATAATGTATTTTAGCACACGTAGCAACCGTAGGAACACACACATGTTCATTTATAGAGCACCTTTTACTCCTCATCTCGTAGAAAGAGTTCAGCAGCAATCCAGCACATACACACCGACTCACAGTAGGTTTTTAGCAGTGCAGTCCACTCTATTTCTGTGCAATCTAATCCTGAATGAATGGATGTTAAACAACTTGAATGTGTTGGGGACATGCGTGTGAGTGTAAGTTCATCATTCAAATGTGTGTGCGTGTCACTGTCATAATGCTTACCATATGCATCGCAGTTTTAGAAACCGTTCCGATGGTGATGGATCTATAAACAATTTTTGCAAGTGAGAAACATTTTGTCACTGAAAATATGCAGAAAGGGCATCAGTTCATCCCACATGATACAGTCGAGATGTATACGCATTTGTTTCTGATTTATTACCCTGGCAGAAAGAACATTTACTGCAAACGTAAGCAGACTTTGTAATTCAAACCAATTGCACATTAAGCTCCAAGCTGAACCCCTCCGATGTTTCTACCTATCTTCTTATCAGCACTTTAGCAGGAAGTCGAGAGGGTAAAACCCAGTGGGATTAGGCCCATCTGCTCAGGTCTGGGTCCAATTGTATGAACTAAATACAAAGAAAAGTCCCAAATGACACATCTTTAGGCTAGGTTCAAATGAATTGAGAGAGGCAGAAAATGTAAGAGAAGAAGAAACGAATTTGCATGCCTCAGAATCACAATAGAAACATATCCGCGCTTGATTATTCCTGGTTGATGACAGTGCCACCCAGGCATTAGCGCAATTAATTAGACCACAGATGTTTCAAAGGGGCCCTGGTGGCTGGACGCATTTCTCCCAAAGAACAATTCTTTCCACCATCAAGTGGACTTGTTTAGTCTGTGCGGACCCTGTGGTGTTGGAGCCTTGACTCCTAATACACTCTGGCTTCGTTATTATGATCTTGTTACAAGGAGGATGTAGAGGGGGTACGAGGGGAGTGAATGGGGTTGCTAACGTGTCTGACCTCAGCGCGCTATCAAGTCTGGTGGTCCTCCCCTTTTTTATTTACCATAATGCGAGGACATCTGGACCCTCAAACCATCTCATAAAGAGCTTTGTTTTGGGGGGTTTTGTGGTTCAGTATAGCATTTAGCGTTGTGTTTTGATCAACTGGGTGTTTGGGAACATGGAGGGAGGAAAGAGGAACTGTTAGGGAGGGCGGCAAAGGCTTACAGGGGAACATCAGCCATAAAATCCTTCAGCAGTGTTTGTGTAAACATGTCCTGACCAGATGACTTCATTTCTAGGTATTTGTTTGTCAGTTGGAGTACCCCTCCAATAATAAATAGGCCACCATGCATTTTGAAACATGCTGAATGTGTTTGGTCTGAGGGTGTATGTGAGGGAGAGAGCAAGACCGGGCTTGTTTTTAGTATAGCAGCAGGGATGGAAATATTTCCAATCATATAGACTCTATAATAAGACTGGGAGATGCAGTTAAAAGCTCTGAATCCTTAGTTTAACTGAGAGTTTCATTATTCCTTAACATATTGTTTCCATATGTTAAACATTAACATCCATGCACATATATTGTACCTAAGGCCAGATACATGTATTTGTACAGCACACTTCAGCAACAACGTAAATCAAAGTACTTTACTTAGATGTAAAAAAGACATTAAACAAACACAGGACACATAAATATTATTATTATTATGTTATTTTCTGATTAAATACAAATATCATATTGAAGTTTTTATGCCTTGTTGCTTCCTATTTTGCCATTAATCATACAGTAACAAGGCAAAGCAGTTGCTTTCAAATTGAATGAAACTTGAATCTGCACATATACTCTAGGCTGGTATTTATGGGCACGTTTGGCTACTTTTCACTTCCAGTGAGTCTGCGTTTGATAACGTAATTATTTATACAGTCAGATCATTATATTTATGCCTGGAGAAATAATGCAAGAAAGAAACCTACTAACAAACAAAGATATTATGAAACAGCACAAAACAGGGATTTGTTTCAGCCTCTCTGTTTATGCAATACGTCATGGAAGTCATAGTCACACAGATACATGTTTATCATATCGTAATTCAAAAGGCACAGGCTGCACTTCACCCGTGCAGTTGGACAGAATCAGCTCCTTACAGTTGGTCCCCAGCAATAGCTCAATTGTTACACATAGAGCCGTACCCCCTGCGGATTTCTGCTGTAAAATGCAATTTGCCTCTCTATTGGTTACAGCCCCTCTCTACAGAAAAGCAGCATTATGAAAGACTTTTCACACGTTCAGGTTTTGTCAGCTGCAGGCTGCACTGATTGAATTACAGTGAGCACCTTAAAAAGACACTTCGAATAGGGTCCTGGGACCTCCTTTATGAACTGCATTAGCCATGGAAGTCACAAATCACTGGATGTACAGGGGAAGGAGACAGCGGGTGCTCGTTTCTGGATATATTTATCTGTATGTGTGTCTTTTTGTGAGTACAGATATAAACTGTGTGGGTGGTGCGTACACGCGAACATGCACATCTGTGAGCCTGTGTGAGCGTGCGTTGCGCTAGCTCCCAGCACGCTGCAGAAAAAAGCCCTTTCTTTATTTTCCTATCCCTCCTAAATCTTCCTACATCTCTGCTGTGGTCCTCCCCTTGACAAAGCTGCTTGCCAGTTGCACTGAATAGCCCTGGCTCCTACAATACACAGTAAATTTCTTGCACAATTAAAACAAGGAATGAAGCTACAAAAGAAGCCCCCAAACAATGGAGTCGGATGACAAAACAGCAAAAGAGACCACACTGGGCCGTTTGATTAAGCCATTGTTAGGGCGCACAATGTACACCACTCCACAGCCCTTTTCTCACATATACCTCGTGTCAATCAAACCGGCCCTGCGAGCCAACAAGCTAAACACACACACACACACACACACACACACACACACACACACACACACACACACACACTGACAAACCTAATAATCAAACAGATCAGGAACAAATCTGAGGCAGATCATCCACAGTGCAGACCTGAATGGACGTCAGTGTTAAGATATGTTAATGTTCAGCTTCCCCTGAGGTAAGGACAGAAGGAAGGCAGTTTTTTGCACAAAACAGAAATCCTAATCAGCATTCATCTTCCTCACACTCTGCATTATCTCTGCGTGTGTTAAGTCATTTCTAAACTCATCTTCAGTTTTAGACTTTCTTAATTTCCATTCTATTTTTTATGTAATAATGACATGATTTGCCTTCCTCATCGTCATCATCATCATCCTCATCATCATCTCTCTTTCTGTGTCAATGTAACTACCTCATGTGTGGGCACTGTCGCCCTTCTCCCACTCCCTCGCTCTCACACATACACCACCCCTCCCAAAGTTGATAAATTCCCACAGTGGCTGTTGACCCAGCTGCCTTTGTCAAGTGGCGCTACCAGCAGGTGCTGTTTTCACAGCCACCCTGGCAGTCGTACAGACTGTTTAGTAGCGCTGCTGACCCCTGCTTGCTATTAACAGTGTTAGCTACAGACCCCCCCAATCCTCCAGGGACTCTTACTCTTTCTCTCTCTTACTCTCTTTCTGTTTGCTTCCCTACTTCGCTCTTTTTTAACTGCATGCAGCCTGCAACAACAAAAGCCACCATGGATGGAGTCTGGAGTTGGGTGCTGATGGGAGCATGGGAATCAACCCCCCCCCCCCCCTCCTCCTCTCTCCACCCCTCCATCCTCTACATTTAAAGCAACTTTAACGCACACACACAGTCACACTTTTGTCACTGTGCACTGCCATCACTCAGTTTGTCTGTCAGAACATTTGCAACACATTTTTCAAAGTAGGAAGTAAACAGTTGCACAGTCAAATAAATACAATTATCACCAAACAATATCATAGTTACAGTCATTTATCAAACTACTGACAGATCTTGTATTTGACGCTGAAATATGTGTCTCTCCACACGTAGTCAGTCCTATACAGTAGGTAAAACCAATATAGCATTTACACACATTTACCCACAGCAGACTATTGCATCTTAGAGTGAGTGTATGTACTGTAGTTATAGTTTGAAACATGGTGATTTTAGAGAATGATCACCCTGGTTGTCCTGGGTCCTGAACTCCATCCGTTTTAGTTTCTCCTGCTGATTGACCATTTGCTCCCCAGCCATGATTGATGTGGCCTGTTCTCCCATGGGCCGAGCATTACATATAAATACACACTGACCTCACTACTGATGCTCTTCAGCTCTCATACCAGCATCAGTCCACAGGAGTCCAGTTACCAAGCCTGTGTGTGTGTCAGTGTGTGAGTGTGTGTCCATCAGTGTCAAGTAAACTGTGTTGCCTCATTAGCTTTTTACGTCCGTACACTACAGTTCTCCCTCTCTCTCTCTCAAAATATGCACACACAGACACGTGTTGGTGTGTGTGTGTGGGCAACAGGCACTAACAGACGCTTCACATTTGAACTCACTGTATTATTTCCAGATTTGTAGAGCGTGATATGAAATAATTCTGTTGCAGCCCATTTGCTGTTGTGCGTGTCTGGATGTTTGTCTTAATATGGAATGATCACAATATGTGTCTTTGGTGTTCAGACTTGACGCATATGGTGTGGAGATGTTTGTGTTTGTGTGTGTCTGCATTTTTCAAAATCATGTTTATATCTGCAGAGGCCAGTGTAATCCAGTGTTAACCCTATGTGTTGTTTTGTTCTTCAAGTAGGTAGGATTTAAGTTAAAACAATAAGACAGCCTAATGGATGTTCCAGCTTTACAGTTATTTGTGAAGGAGTTGACAAAATATTGGAATATACACAATAATAAATGTAATGATACACAAATAATAGGAACATTTAGTGACATATATTTGAACGGGCTGAGTCTTTTTGAAAGGTACAAAATGAACGCTGTAATGTGCATCACGTCCAAAGTGCTATCTCACTGAGGTTACATATCAACAAACGCTGCCTATCGTGTGAGATCATAGCATATGTTGGAAGATTTGTTGATCCTACTTGTTGTAACATTCAAAAATAGCTTTACAGTAAACAAAGGGCTACAGCTATAAAGATACATGACCATTATGAGTCAAATGTTTTATACAGGGTTGCCAGTATTCTTAGTATAGTATTACTGCGTACCTCAGCCAATGAGAGTTGGATGTGAGTTTTTTACAAAAATAACAATTTTTTAACATTAATTTATTATTTTGCACAAATCTTTTTGGAAACTGATCTGGAAATTAAGAACTGATGTGTTTGATTTCTCACTGAAAGGGTCTTCAAACTTCTTACCAGACTCCTTCCATTCCAAGTCCAATCAAACAACCTGTGCACTCTGGAGAAGTCATTTCTGTTTTGGAACATCAGAACTCTGCCAATTTCTCCGCTTGGCGCAGCAGCTGAGCACAGAACAAACACAGAGCTGATTAGCTGTGTAGTGTAACTGGCCAAAAGTCTGAAAAATAGGTAGAATCTAAACAATATACTTCATGTGTCAGGACATGAGATCGTCCAAACATGGAGTTAGAGTATAACTACACACCTTTACACGTTACTAAGCTAGTCTGTGTTTAATCAATACAAGGCTGTTTACGTCTCACATCAATTCGAGTACACTTGTTGTTTTCGGATGCAGACAGAGAGTTTGAGGCATTTCAGCAAACACAGTTAAATATTCAAGGGTTCTTTTAGGGTTCAGAATTCGAGAGAGTGGTTCGAAATCCAAAGTGTGTCATTCTGTCACTATTATCGGATATAAAATCAACATTTAAACTGATCAAAAGACAAGATTGACCCAGCCACTTCACATGGGAAACACATTTTTACAGGAAAACAGTATTTCAGCCTCAATTACTTGGGTTGGGAACTACTGATTTTTGACGATACTATAATTGTATCCAGTCTGTTGGGTGTCTATGTGCGAGGATTTACATTTCATTGTTTCAGTTCTTACATTTAGAAAATGGTGTTAATGCAAGTGCCGTACAACATCTTAAAACCAATACACTAACCAATGATATACTCTAAATAGCTTAAATGCGGAGATTGCCATTGTGTGACTGATACGAAGTAGTATTACTTTATCAGTGTGTGACTTTATTCAATAATATGAAGCATCAATATAATTTACAGCCTCGCCCCACTTCCTCTAATTCATTAGCCTGCTATGTGATGCTCTCCCCCACATACTGACCTTCCCTCCTTCTACCAACTGTCGCAGGCCCCTCGCCCCGAAGGAGTGCCAGCGTCAGGTGGAGCCCCCCGAGCTGCTGATGACAGCTTGTTCCCGACACTGTAAGAACGGACACTGCACCCCGACCGGAAAGTGCTGCTGCAGCCCCGGCTGGGAGGGGCCCTTCTGCAGAGTTGGTGAGGGTCCTTTTAAACATCTGCTGCTTTCAGTGTAGTCATATGTGAATAAACATCCATGTGTATAAAATCCTATCAAATATCCATGGCTACTAGATATGACAGAAATATGCCATACTGTATGCAATAGCAAGTGTTGTACTTCTTGTTGACTATAGCATTTATTATTATAATAATGTGCTAATAATAAATAATATGGTTATTCTATATAAAGTGCTGTTTCCTACTGATACTCGCTTTTAAGTGACCCAAAGTCCGATGCACAAGTTGACATCACGATGATTATTTTTTTTAAAAGGCAACCCAAGTGCTGTTAAATTCCAGATGTGTAAACCAGATTTATTATTGCAGAGCATTCAGCGTTAAACGTGCAATATTATTTTCTTTTACATTTTCATAAAAACATTTGATCCTTCATGAAACACAAAACCCGCTTCTGTTTTATATCTTGCTTTACTTACGACCTCTGTTTTTCTCCTCTCTCTGTAGCCAAGTGTGAGCCAGTCTGCCGCAACGGAGGCGTGTGTATGGAGCCCAACAAGTGCCTGTGTAAGAGCGGCTACTCTGGGCCCCAGTGTGAGAAGAGTGAGCAGGGCATGCCCAACGACCAGGAGAAGGACGGCATTCTGGACCACATCATCGACATGACCTCGTACCTCCTGGACCTGACCAGCTACATCGTATAGGGGCGCAGAGGGGGGCTGCTCCCCGCTGTCATCCCCCAGCTGACAAAAATCTACCTACCACCACCAGCAGACTCTAACGAGGTGTCCTTAACACGGCCTCTTAATCTCCCTCACACACACACAGGCATGTACACACTCACAAATACACACAGGATCCCTGTCAGACTGCTTCTCATCCTCATCCTTCACCAAACCAAACTTTCGCCTATAAGCTACTTGCTCTTGAGCACCAGGCCTGGCATCCAAGCCGTGTTCACACTTCGGAGAGACAGCAGAGGAGATGATTGATACGCATGGCCAAGTTATGGATGTTCCACTAGGACATTTCCTCTCTCGTTCAGAAAATGCTTGCAGGAACCGAGACTTTGGACCTTTTTTAAGGGGCTAATCTGTTGCCTTACTTAAGACCCAACAATAAATGGGGTTTGAGGCATTTCAGCGAAGACAGTTGATTGTTCAGGGGTACTTTTAAGGATTCAAAATTGTAAGGAGCAGCGTGGCTTGAGATCCAATTTGTACTCATGGTCCATTCAAACCCAGCAGAATAAATCTCTTCACATGAAGACTTTGAAGGAACACTCTGAAGTCAATGACAGTCGTGGGTCTCCAGTGCTATCATTTTTCAAAAGGCTATAATACAAGAGTGATGTCGTCTCACTTATGATGTTGTTTTTAGTTTGTGGGCACATTGTCATAAAAAGCTATAACAGTATACGGTGTGTAAACTTTGTTTTGCAACAGTCACTTGCTATCAGTGTACAGAATGGATCTCCGGCAGAGGACTGTCCCCTCCACAGAAACAGGAACCACGGAGTGAGAACGTTTTGTCAAAGCCAGTTTCAAACAATCTGAACAGAGTTTTTGGCTCCCATGCACTGTATTCATTTTTGTTTCATTCACTTTATTATTCAAAATGAATTAAAAACATATATTAAAAGCGCAATGAGAGTAGTTGTAACATTGACACACACACACACACACACACACACACACACACACACACACACACACACACACACACACACACACACACCACACCGTCACAGGTATGGTTTAACAAACTCCTTGCATTGCGTCACACACTGAACCCCAACTCAAACTACAAAGGGAAGAGATACGGTGATGTATATTTCCAATAGAGCTTACCTAAGTACTACTTAGCATTGCAAAAAAAAAAAAAAAAAATCTATAGCATTACTATTGTTATGATAGAGGAGGGTTTATTTTTTTAAGCGTAATAATATATGGGAGAGAATGGTGTTTATAGAAAGCAGTTTTACACTAAGCTTGTCAGGTCATGTCATTTCATGTTCTTGTACTTATACATATGCAGCTTTTTCCTCTGTTGAGAAAGTCACGTAAACCTTTTTTTATTTTCCTTTTCTTTTTCCCCCCCACTGTAAAAGTAATGCATGTCTGTGCCTGCAGAGAGTAATTCGGAGCAGTTGGCTGAGTCCATCTAATTATTCTCCCTGACGTGTGGTTTCATTCCCACTGTCAGAAACGTGTCTCTGTTTGAGATGATCAAACGTCTCGGGCCACCGAGTCGCAGATCCTGGAGCAGATTTAAGATGAGGATCTGTCTAATGTTTGAAGGTTACAATATAGTGACTCCTATATGTAGTGAAAACATCAGACTGGGATTGTCTGGAGCCACGTTAATGTGTGCTCAGATATTCCCGAAGTTAATACAGATGCAGCAGACTTACATGCATGCTTATATTCTTTTAAACTATCTTATTAAGAACTCCACATTTGATCTTTTGCCATTTTTATTCCATAAAAGGAGTCAGAACCAGTCAGTGTTTCATATTTTCAAAGGCAAACAGTTGCAGATGTGCTCTCTCCCCAACTTTTATTTTGAAAAAACAAGTTTCCAAGTATCATGGTTAATTGAAGTTCAATGTCGATAAAAGATGTATTTGTTTTTTCATCTCCTGCTTTGCTTGTGTTTGCTGAAATAAATCAACTCTACCTGGTCAAAATGGAATTCATGCTGTAAAATGGAAAATTATAATTTTTTTTAGCACTTAATGTGAAAGTTGCATTGTAGCTGCTGAGACGGCGTGGTGTGAATAGAATAACCATTTTCATTATTTAAGTAGTTACACAAATAAAATAATTATTTAAGTTCTATGTTGTTTTTACCATTGTACTGTATGTGACCATTTTTTGTATTCCTGTATTGTAAATAAAACTAGGGATAACTTTGTTTCTCTACAGAAATATCAATATGTCTATTAAAATTTATAGCATGTCAGAAATATTTGTCTCTTGTTTTTGGTATTCACCAATAAATGGTAAAGCTTAAAATGTACTTTTGATTTCAGAAGGGGATGCCTATATAATTTGTATATATTACTCCAAGTCACTGGAAAAGTAGAACTTCCCTGGGAAAAAAAGCTCAATTTGAACCTGAGTAGATGTGTAGTCATTATTCCTACTTCACAATGTATACATTTTAAATCTTTATTCAGTGGGAAGTGTTATCCAGGCTCTGTCCAAAGGTTAAAAACAAAATGGAATTATAATCTACCTAGCACACCCTCTAAAGCTCACACACTTTCATATTAACTCATTATTTTACAGGTTTTTATAGATATTGTGGAAGAGTGTCCCGGAAGTCACTGATCCCGGACAAGAAATAATCCAGCGCATAACTTCTGGAAAAACTAGTTCATTGAAAAGCCTATTTTTCCAAAAATGGTAGGAGAAACCCTAGGAGAATAACGTAACAAAAATAGTTACCACAATGAAACCCCCCTGAGTTGTTTAAAGACAATTTCTGTATTACCTATTTTCAAATGTTTACGTTTGGTGCATATAGGAGAAATCTACAGACGCATTTACAAGAATAAAAACCATAGTGCGAATTGTTGATGTCTTCTTTATAGCAGCTTGAAAGAAAACATGTTATTAGATAGCCCAAAATCCAAAATATTTCACTGGAAAATGTTGGGACGGTGGAACCTTTGGAAATAAGAACACATACGGACGTAATTTGTCAGAATGGGATGGTCTTTAGTATAAAACCTGTACTTGGAACAGTCAGCTGCAACATTTCCACCGACCATTTTTCCTGCAGCCAGGTAAAGAGAGTAAAGAGAAGGATGTTGAGAAACAGTTTGAGTTATATGAGCGCCAATGTGGCACCAGGCCTGGGCTTTTCCTCTTACTCCCGCTTGAATGGAAAAGCCTGCGGAGTTGACAGCTAGCGAGCCGAGATGGCAGCTATGTGTCGTCATGCTGCGTCATGGCATCGCTCAAAGTTCAGCCTGAAAAATGTCCTCTTGTGAAATGGAAATTCTTCACTTTCAGAAGTACGCAAAACACATTCATGCAGCTAGGAACACACGCAAGAGCCACCGCTGATGGCAATATTAATTTCCTTCTCAAAATACCAATGAGGCTTTGTGTTGTACTGATAGTGAGTGGAGACCACCCACCTCACTCTGCTCTCACACACACACACACACACACACACACACACACACACACACACACACACACACACACACACACACACACACACACACACACACACCCTGCCATATTTAGAGTAATGCAACACTAAGTTCACTAGGCACTGTTCAGATCCAATCAAAATTGCATAAAGTGGAACTGTCCAATATAGTGCTGCGAAGCCCAGCGTATATTTGAGTTTATACTCTATCTGTGTTCATGAATCATTACTTTTCATTTGGAATAGTTTTCTTTTTCCTTCCCAAAGGGCTCTTGTCTGTCTATCTTTCCCAAACAGTGTAACCCAGTACTTTGAATAAACATGAGGAGCCTGTATACCAAATATTTGTAGGACTGAGATGGCTGGAAGTGCATGCCATAATATTGTATACATGAGTGAAAGAGTCGGCACAAGCAATACTTATAGGGTAACAGGAGGAGACGGGAAAAAACAGGAAAAAACAATAGCCCCGTGATTAAGAAGAGACGTCATTCTGTTTCTGCTCATCCAGACAAACTTGAACAATTCATTATGCTGTATTTACTTGAGTTTCTGATCTGTTTCCCATTACGTCCTGAGGGAGATCCAATACGGCCTCATGTCATTGAAATGGAGCATGGAAATAATGAATTGATATAAACAAAGGGTGACCTCAGGATCAATCAAAAAATAACTACAGCCGAAACTATAGAGCCATGGGAGGCAAATTAGTCAGATGAACCGATCGTCTTTGCAAACAGGTGTCTGTATTACCAATAAACAAGTATTAAACTACTCCAAACTAATGAATGCATGGTGTACAGCAGGGATTGATGGTACGCGTAAGGTGAAACACATGTGACTATTCAATGTCTGCCTGAACTACAGCGAGGCTTAGTTTTCGAGAATGTATCTAAGTAGATGTGTAGTACAATCTGCTGGTTATCCAAGTATCCCCCCCCCCCCCCCCCCNCCCCGCCTCATTTGGTTAAAATTGGGAACAAAACCTGGCTATATATCCTCAAAGTACATTTCACCAGTTTTCTAACTCTAACGCTAAGGATTTTGGGGTACCATAGGAGTCTAGAGTTAATTAGCCTTATATTTTTGTGCATATTTTGGGTTTTACTTTGAGATTTGGATCACTAAAACAGATATTTCTTAATATATTCATTTATCTTTCCACAGATGAAACAAACAGGAGATTTTCCTTTGAATATTTGAAATGCTACAAGTATGAGTCACCTAACATTGTATTTAATAATAATAATAATAATGCATTTTATTTATATTGTGCTTTTCACAACTCAAAGACGTTTTACAATATGAGGGAGGGTAGACAAACAAGGACAGGCAAACAAGTAAGTATAGTAAAATAAAAAAAAATAAAAAGGCAGTCAAGAGGAAGTTGATTGAGAGGGGGGGGACTTATGGGTAGACAGAGTTGAAAAGATGTGTTTTGAGGCGGGATTGAAAGACTGTTTTAGAGGAAAACATTATACTCACGAAAGGTCATCTGACAAATGTGATAGACATTTGTAATATGTCCATCACCAATCATATTTATGGCCAAAACTAAAAAATGCCTACATTTTAAAGATGTCTTTACTGACACGTACTTCAAACTTTGAGAGCTTATTTTAAGATTCACTAGCTTAGTAAAATGTGTGGCTTCACGAAATATCTCTACAGATTTAAAAATGATCTTTTATTACATAATCCTATTACTTTTGCAAACTTGAAAGGTCATTCCCAATCTTTTTCACTATACCTTGCTCAGTGCTGAGTTCATGTCAGTTTTAACAACTTTTTCTCCATGGCAACCGATCCAGGTGTATAGTGAAGACTGTAAATTCAACAACATTCTCTAAAAATAAGCATTAAGTGAATAGTTAGGTGGCGGTGAGGTTTCACAAGACTAAACTTCATGTGCACGTGGAGGTAAAACATAGCACAGTTCCAATGTATAGCATGGTTACTTACGCAGTGGAAAATCCATAAATAATATTACGCAGTTTTACATGGAAACTCGAAAGGTCTGGAATCGGTGTGAAATATGTGTTTTAATGACTTTATTGCTTAAAGGCCTTTTCAAATGTTTATTAATGTATAATATAAATCATTTTGCAGAAAAAAGGCTGGTCCCTTTAAAAAACTGGTAAAACAAAAATGATTTAAACGCAGACCACCACGATTCAAGGTTTTTTCCTGTAACTACCTAAACACACTAACTCAAGGCTTTTTAGCTAATTCCCCCCTGATGTCTGGCGCTCCTCAGCATAATCCATTATTCTGACTCCAACATCTGATTTTTCTGATACCACCCATGTCCACCCATGACACTTTTCTGGAAACGTCTCCCGACACTCACCATGATTGTGACATCCCTTCAGGTCTTGTTTGACTCACCATGAATAACTGTTTCCACTGTGATCTAACGGCACGTTACCTCTTCTCCACCGTCCCACAGTATCCCTGTTAAATGTACAGCGTGTGTTGTACATTTGGCAGATGTCACGTGTCAACATGAAGTCATGATGTCTTGTCAGGGAAGCTGGGAGAGCAGCATTGATTAATGTTGTGCATTAACATCTGTGTTTGTCCGTATTGGCCCTGCTTTGCTGTGATTTTGAATATAAATTGTAACCACTCCAGATTCCAACATATTGATTCATGTGAGAGTATTGGATCTGGACTGTGTAAACATGTGTGGTGCATGTTTTTAAGTGGGCCTGTACCTGCTTGTGTACATGTGTGTGCATGTCAAGCCCCTGGATGTATATCTGGTTTTGTCACACCCCTAATTGCCTAGTGTATTCTGTGACCTCATGTGTTTACTCTGACTCAGGGAGTACTGCTGCTGAAACGCACGACTGAGGCAGCTGAAATCTCATATTCCCCAGCCCTGATCACTTACTAATGAAGACACACTTTCCGACCAACCTGCCGCTGCTGCCTTTTCTTTCTGCCTCACTTAACTCTCAGCTTATCACATAACAAAACAAACCTAACTCCAAGACCACCTTGGAGGAGGTTTGGGTGGTTTTATGCAAGTCTGTTGCTTTTTGGTGGTTTTTGTTATTAGCAAAAAGGTTTTTTTCACACCTCCCCTATCTCATATTTCCCACTTCTTCAATTCATCTCAATATCTAGGTTATTTACACCCATTTCTATCCTCAGGCACTTCCTCTTTTAAAAAAATAATATTTTATTGAGCATTAAAAGTACAAAATATACAATTACATAATAAGAAAGGGACAGAAACATAATTCTCACTTTCAGTTTTCTATTTTAAATATCCCACCCACCTCGACCTCAGGTAAGAAAACAAATTAAGCACACAAAAAAAAAATATATGTAAATATAATTTTAAATAAATAAGTTATTAATAATAATAATGATAATAAGGTAAACCTGTAAGCAAAAATATTCTTACAATAAGAATAATATGAAACAAAAGGACTCTGATCTGTTAGGCATAATATCCAGAATGTCTATGAAACGGGCTCCATATTTGATTAAAGTTCTTTGAAGAACTTCTAAAAGAGAACCTCAGTTTTTCCAAAGCACTTCCTCTTTCTACCTTTTTACCAGCTCTTAGCTTACACTCCTCTCTACATCCCTTCATTCCATCACTCCCCCCCTCTCCATTTCCTCCCAGTCCCTCACTGCTCCTGGATTCAGAGCTTGTTTACTCTCCCGGACCACAGCACTGACTCGCATCCATGAAATGATGCAATTAAGGTTCCCACTGGGGCTCAATCTGTCATGTTAACACATGCTAAACCCCCCACAGAGCGCTGAGAGCAGCGCTGAGTGTTGGGCGACAGGTAAAACTGACGGGGGTGAGGAGTGGTGGTTTAAAAAATGAGGTGATGTCTTGTACTGTAGAAGAAGCCAAATATAACCATGATAAATGATACCGCACTACATTGAAGGGGGAGGAGAGAAAACATCAGTGTGTGCGTGTGTGTGTGAGTGCATGTCTGTGTGTGTGCGTGTGTGTGTCGAATGTCATTCAAACAGTCTGTTCCTATTTATTACTTTTATTTGTATATTTATGCAGATCTAGCTTTTTGCCAGCAGACAATTGAAAACGTTTTAAGAAATACAATCTATGAGAGCAGCCTTCGTGAATGATGTCATCATTTTACTGCAATATCCTCCAAAATAGAGTCTAGACCTCGATTTGGTGCTTAAATTGTTGAGACGTGAATTTACTCTTAAGACTGTCCAATGGCAGACTGCAAGGCAACGAAAAAAATGACATTTCTTTCACTCCTTTGATTGAAGCTTTATCTAAAGGTAAATGGGAGTACAATGTCCAGATCATAGAGCATGACTTGTGGTGAGGAAAACAAATGTACACTGAAATAATTTTCATTAAATCTATTGTGTTTTGTAATTGTATAAGGTTAGTTGGAAACAATAATATTAAGTTGAACCTAATATATTTAAACGTAATATTATTGCTTTCACCTACCCTTATACAATAATCTGGATTCTGTTGACATAATACATTTATTTAAAGTCAACGTTTGAATTTTTTCAGTTTATAACACATTTTGTCAACCATTTTGAGTGAAATGTGCTTCTGTTCCTGTATGTTCAGTAGCTTGAAGGTCCTTACAGGGCATGTGTAAATCTGCATATATCATGGCTGATCTATATGAATGTGCGTGTGGCTGTCAAAGACAACACATCGCTCTTTGTCTGCTTCCCCTCTCTGTGATCCTCAGACGGGCTAGGTAAACAACTGATGTCGGCTGGAATGGACCACCTAGCTACAAGTTTCCATGTGGGGGTATCCCCTCAAAGCGAAGCGAGGACATTTTCCGAAACACATTAAAAAGAGTTATGCAAATGGTTTACGGCAGCGCTCGTGTGGCTGTATTGTTATATTAATCTGTATACACTGTGGCTCATCTTGGCAGGACCCTTTGTTTGCCTTCACTCTTAATCTGCAGCGCTCATCTCGAGTTTACATCACTCCGAGTCAACAGAGGGACATCCGCCGCAGCTTTACTGCTAACACTAGCGCTGACACTGGGGTCAAAATGTGTTTGTGTGTCAGAGTCAAAAGCCACCATGCAAAGCCAAAAAAGGGGCACTCAGTGTCCGCTGGTGTTCACAGGCACCTGACCACTGCAGAATGGCAAACTAGGCCAAATCTGCATCTTTCCTTTACAAGAGAAATGGCCCAGAACAGTTTTGGGATGACCATGCCCTTGCACATATTTGCACTTCAAACACTGACTGCCCTACGAGAAAGAGAAAATTGAACAGCGAAAGGAAAAGAAAGTTAAGCACAGTTGTTGTTTCTGTGCTTGCAAAGATGTGGTTTCCTCTGACTGAAGTGTGGCCATAGCTTGCATCAGCCATCCGTCCGTCCGTCCGTCCGTCCGTGTGTGTGTGTGTGTGTGTGTGTGTGTGTGTGTGTGTGTGTGTGTGTGTGTGTGTGTGTGTGTGTGTGTGTGTGTGTGTGTGTGTTCAGGCCAGTGAACTCCGCCAGATGCAGCCTTGTTATCTGATTGGCCACGGCCCTTCCGGCTGCACTGTGTCGAGCCTTACACTTTATCAAACACAGCAAAGAATCGGGGTCTTGCACAAGTCAAATTACACACACAGGAGTAGCATGTTCACACTCTTTCCTGAACACACTCGTGCTTGCAGGGAGACAAATGCACACCTCTGCATGCAGATCATCCATGAACACCATCCCACTGTATCTGAAAATGACTCTTGGTCAGTCTATCTTGGTTTATTCCTTCAGTGTATAATAGCAAATGATGAAACTTAAATGTGCTTTAGCCAATATTTGGTTTTATTTGTAAAACTAATATTACTCCCATCAGCCTCTACTGTACCATGTGTTTAGTGACCTTTAGTTCAAGTCATAGCATGCTAGCATTCTAAAATACAATGGTGAACCTACATTATTAATGTGCTAACACAAGAAACTGTCAAGGGACAAATTGTCCGCAAGGAAGCAAAACATTTAATTACCAAAAATGTTGAAATATTCCCTTTGTTTAGTAAGATTTGTAACTTAATTAAGAGAAGCTTTCCAATGAGTCAAACAAAAAATGACATCTTCTCTTAACTTGTGCAATGAATCAACAGTTAATGTGAAACAAAAAAAAGAAAAAACAAAGCTTGGTAAACAAAAAAAGCCAGATTGTTTATGGCTCCCACAACAAATTAAAACAGTGCATGGCCTCTCAGTCAAACCCACACACACAATCACACAAATGCACCCCCATAACTCCAAGTCCTGCGTCAGAGCGCACTCTACAAGATGAATCATAAATAAATCTAGTTAGTGTTATTCCAGAAATGGAGGATTACAGAGTAAACATGCCCTTTCCGCAGAGAAATATTGAACTGAATAAGAATTATTGCCTATTCATTCTCATCAATGCCACATGAGGTAGGAACACATGGTGTATCATTTTCTTTGGCGATGTTCTGGTGTTATTTTCTGTGGCGCTGCCTTGCCAATGCCAAAGCTCTAATCCTCGCTTGGTTCAGAGGCTGCCTGTGTTGCTGCTGGTGTACTGTGTGCATCCTAATCGCTCCAAAGCTCTGTGTCTAATGGCTGCACTGCCTCTGTGAACACTTTGTACTTCCAGTTTAGCTTTAGCCTAAAAGGCATGGCAGAGGGGTGACAGGAATGGGTTGTTACACAAACAGATAGGAAGAAAGAGGAAGGGAAATAAGAAAAGAAGGCATTAAAGGTCATATATTTGAGGAACGCATGCCTCTTTTACTCATCAAAAAACATTCATTTAGTTTTAAGGCTGCGTCATAGAAGATCTGTCAATCAATGTAGTAATATTAGCAGGCTCCAATGTTGTGTTTTAAACTGTGATGGCAAGGCTACGGATTCATTTTAATGTGATGTTTGTTCTGTCTTTCTATACGGCAATCATCTATATATCACTATGCCTTAAGAATTTCAGAAATACAAAAAAATGCCACTCGCCAAACCAAAACACATACACTTTACAATCCTATAAATCAGTGAAAATCCTTATATTTGTGGATTTCTGAAAGCAGCAAGTCTTGCACTTGTTTGTTGGATACATTTATTGTTTTGACCTTGCTATAGGGGACTTAATAAAATGTATGGGCTACTTGGTTCTACATGGGTTATCTCTAGTTTCCTGTTATGAGTGAGACAAATCACTTGTTATGTAACTCAATATCACTTTCTGGATTCCAGGAGTTCCTTGAAGCATTGTTATGGAGGAATCACAGTGGCATAAGCATGATTTAAAAATTGAAAACGGAGATGATTCAAACAAGACTTGATGCTAGAGATTAAAACTTAAATTCTTGAGATGCCTGTCTTCAGTCAGGCAGAGTTAATGTGTTAATGTACATATGTTCCCGCACATGAAACATGAAAGGAGGACAGATCACAGGATCAGGGTGGGAGAGGATTACAAAGTGCCGCGCCTGCACCCAGGTGATCACGGTGATGGATGCGGGGAGACTTCCTCCCTGTTTCTCTCCCCAAATCTGTAACCACGTCCTGCTGCCACGGCCGTCCCTGCTGTCCTCATCAAGCCCTCGCAGGTGTCCCGTCTGCTGCCCTCAGCCCTGACCTTTCACCTTTAACCCCTCACACCTGGGTGACTCCTTTGCATACCCTCTCGCCGAACTCTGACCCCAGACTGTCCATCATCCTGGGGGTCACCTGGAAAAAGCTTTAACCAAAATCAACTATGGTAATTCTGTGATGATGCTCTCTGCACAAAAGTCTGAGAAAAAAATATATGATACACCCGTTTTATGAGATTTATAGTTTCATTGAATAATAACTTACCGTTTTGTACAAGAGGCTTCATTTTTAAATAGTAAAACAAGTTGTTCATCACATATTATTCAATATACTACAGTTTATACGTCTGGTTATTTATACGCTGATTGATTTTGGGGGTCTTAAATAGAACGTTAAATGTGTATAATGTTTCTTGCTTTGGGAAATAGAGAAAAAAACATGCATGTATAAACACGTAAAGGCCAAAATCTGCTTTCGATTTACACTCATAAATACATTCATACTGTAAACATGTGTTTTTATCTGAACCAGATGTACTTACACTTTGCCATGTGCACATGAAACTATGCATATGAATGCATGAATACAGAGTGGTGTGTATATCATGCATACCATGAGTAACAGAATAGCATATGTTGCTTGCTGTGAGGTAAATAAAAGAAAGTAGCTGCCTACAGTTTTGCATGATCTTGCTTTTTTAAGTCCATATAAAATGACGGAAAGCTGTGTTTTTATGTGGTGTGCCCTAGCAGCCATATAAACCGGTTCAATGTCAATATAATAATGCTAAATGCAGCTTTCAAATCACATACATTTTTGGTTTTTATTTTGAAACCAGTGGGATTGCCAAAGTCCAAAATTACAGATCACTATATCATTATAAAGTTCTTGCAAATGTCCTTTTTATTTATGAATAATATCAAGTAGGGTTTGTTTACAAGAAGATAAGATAAGATTACAATACGGAAGGTGTAATATATACATACATAGTCATGTCATGTCGATCATTTCCACATCTATTTCTTGTCAAGTAAATCCTCCAAGTTTGACATTTGACAGAAAAAAGTAGAACACCAAAAGAGCAAAAATGCACTTGTAAAACCTCAAGCAGACCTTTGACAATTCAGTCCAAATGAAGCCATTATTGGCAGTTACTAAATCCAAAATGATTGTCAGCAATTATTGAATTAAGTTTAATTTTACTTTCCAGTGCACTTGTGGTCTTTTCATCTCTGTGGGCGGGAGAAAATGCATCTGAATTGTCATGAAATCCCGAACATGTCACTATTACATAAGAAAAAGTACATTTTAATAAGAGCAGAAGGGCTGCCTGTATGGCCTGTGTGATTGACCACCTACAACGTTCCGGGAATCCGGGGGACTCACTCCAACCTCATCATTTATGACGGATATGTTATATCTTTTGAGCAGGTGGGGGTGGGGAAGAGGCTTTACATTAATGACATCTGATCTATTTGTGCGGCTCCCCTTTTCAAGTTGAGGAATCAAAGACCACCAATGTGTTACACCTCTAATGTGGTCAAAGGAGGAGGAGGATCTGCAGATCTGGCGCAGACACACTTGAAATCTTGATCCGCTCCCACCGATTCCATGCTGGCAGATGGAGGCTTCGCAGCACAGCTCTCAGATCAGCCCCTGCACTTGCCACACACTGCGCTTGCACCGACACCGTTTATCATTCTGTTTTTACTGTTGACGGGCACTTTCTTTTTTTTCTCCATTTCCCTTCCTTTTTGGCAGGCAGGATTAAGTTTAATTGTATCGTTTATGACAGATACGGAGTGAGGTTTGGCACTAATTCAAGACAGACCGTGCAGAGCCATTTTATGGTTTCTTTCTACCTCACTTGCTGATGTGTGGTGGTGACACATTTGACAAAAAAACCTCCAAGATGGAAGGCTGGGTGGAGGACTGTAGAGAAAGAGATTAAAAACGAATTGAGACAAAACTTTTATACACACCAATTTACAATTTTCAGTCACCCTTAACCACACCTTCTTTCCTGCATTTCAGCACCTCATACAATCTCATTCCTCTACAAGTATGATGGGTTGAATATAAAAACTTTGTGGTTTGCAGTTAAATCTTTTCTATGCCGTGGTCTCCTTTGCGGAGGTGGCCCCCCAGGGCCAACGACCCAAAGTAATCTCATAATTAGCTGAATGGGATTGGAGGAAACTGCCAAATATGTGCTATTTGTTGTTTAGAGGTCACACAAATTGAGGTGTCAATTGAAAACAGAAAAGTCTGGTTTGCTGTAAACTGACTGAAGGAGCAGGATAATGTTGGCCTGGTGCAGATAGGCATAATCAGTTTGGTGTGGGCCTTCGGGGGGGCTGGTTAACACGTGACTTTAAAACGTATTCAACAGCTGATGTTCATTCATCAGACAGATGTAGTGTTAAGGCAAGCCGTGTGTGTGTGTGTGTGTGTGTGTGTGTGTGTGTGTGTGTGTGTGTGTGTGTGTGTGTGTGTGTGTGTGTGTGTGTGTGTGTGTGTGTGTGTGTGTGTGTGTGTGTGTGTGTGTGTGTGTGTGTGTGTGTGTGATTTTGCAGACCACCAGGCATCCAGACATGTACTCCGCCTTTGAGCTTAATACAACTGATTGCACCCTGATCAGTGCTGGTAATAGTTAAAGCTTCAAAGGCTCTGAGGCTGCGGCTGTTATTTCCGAGACTTAGATGGTAGTCCCCAGCTATCGGAAAACATGTATTCTTCATCTCTGTTATTTCATTGTATAATGTCATACTGTACGTTTATCTACAATCAAAGAAGACTGAAGTGAAATGCAGATTCTAAGAATTGTTGCTTTCCCTAGCACCTTTAAGACTTCTTGTCCCTGTTGGTTCAAGGAGAAGTTAACTTATTATCACTCAAATAATGATTTCACACTCATGACTGATGACTTAAAAGCCAAGTGTACGGAATGAAAGAAGTCTTAAAAGTACTCAGGATTATGATACCTGTGGATCTGATGATGAAGACGTATGTTACATCCCAAAACAAATGAATATTGAATGGATAGAGTTTTGTCAACAAATATACTTTTCAGTTCTTTGCATTCCTGAACCTCAATTATCCTCTGTGATCCTCTTCTTGTTTTTCTCCATTGCTGTCTTCATCTGTCCCCCCCTCTGCACAGGTGAGCTGTCACACTGGACCCTAGAATTACACCGTGTGATCCCCCCTCCGCTCGTTGAACAAAGACTCACACACACTTAAACGCCCTTTGGCACGGAGGAAACCTCTACAATTGCCTTTCAAACAAACACACATCACACGTTGGAGAGGGTTTCCGAGAATAGATGTAGCTAACATGAACTTAAATGGTCTGTATAGAAACTGTGGTGGAAGAAAATGATGGAAATAAGCCGGAGGGTCTTTGTGGTGATGCTGCATTTCATTGGGCTCTCTGTGGCTCGTCGTCATAACAGGTAAGATTTGATTTTTTTATCTAATTTGTTGCACTTGTAAATAGTTATTTAACTTTAAAGCATCATTTCCCCTAAGAGCAGTCAGATGCTCGACTCTTAAGACAGCAAGAATCTGTGCAATTTAGTCAACTTCTTCAAAAAAGAAGGGGTGTTTGTCTCTTTCACACTGATTGTGGGGGGGCTCTTCCAGTACAGTGTGAGTGGGCATGTGAAATGAACCTACTTGGCCTGTGTCTAACCATTTAAAAGCCTCTTAGGGTGTGAGGAGATTTAACAGCGGCTATGAGTGAAGCTCGTTTAGTGGCCATGTAGTTTATTGCGCTTTTGTTTATGACAGCAGATTTTAATGAGGGAGAAATGATTAGTGCATGAAAGTTCTTTTTCTGGTGAATGCTTGGGAATGAGGAAGGTGTTTCATAATATACAGCTGCAGTCAATCTGTTCAAAGGAAACGGAAAACTATAAAACGGTTGAGATATTTATCGGAAAAAGGAGATTGTAAATGAGTGACATTTCACGCTTAACCCTTACTTTTAAACTTGTTTCAGTTACCTTTACATTTGTGTCTTTCTACTTGTGTCAGGATTTGATTATTGTTGACATGACACTGCTACAGTATGTTATGTTTTGCATATCTTGCAATAAACCGCTTTTCTACCGCTCTTGATTTTTTATTTCGTTATTTAGTATTTCTTGTGTATCTTTACTAGATGGATTACTCTGTTGTTCTTCCTTTGGGGGATTATTTGTTGATCTTTCACCTGTGATACTCTTTATTTCTTGCATGAGGGTCAATGTAAGTAAGACAGTTAGTTTAAACCTTTGCGAACGGTGTTACTCATTCTCACTCATTTATTTTTAAATATTAGAAACATACCAATAGTCTTAACATTTCTTTAAGTCATCCTATTGTATTCCCTATCATATAATTTGCTGTCCGATACTGTCTGCAGTTTCCAACTTGTTTGCAGTATAATAAAGGCTGCTGTCTTCAACTACATTTATTCAAAGTAAATGGTAAATGGGCTGTACTTATACTGTATAGCACTTTATCCAGTCTTTAAGACCCCTCAAAGCGCTTTGCATACTACATGTCGTTCACCCATTCACACCCATTCATACAGAGCAGTGTATGTTACTCTAGGAACTAACATGCATACATATTCACACACCATCGGCCATGCCATCGGGAGGGTTAAGTATCTTGCCCAAGGATACATCGACATGTTGCCTGCATGGGCGGGGATCGAACCCACAACCTTCTGGTTGAAAGACAACCACACTCCCTCGCAGCCACAGTCACCTAAATATAAGTTTGTCTGCATACTCACATGCATAGTGCAATAGAGCTATGTTAAATCAATATACAAGCACTTCTTATTTTTATCTGTCAAATATCAAATATTTTAAGATGTCTTCGTGTTGTTTTTGTGATGCTTTTCTGTGTACAGCAACAGCTGTTAGCGCTGTGCCCAATGCAGATTTCCTCCAGGGGACAATAAACTCTTTCTAAAGTGGGGGCAGACGAATAGCCTCCCTCTGTGCTTTTCTAATCCTGAAGTGTTCACCTTCTTTCAGGGCGTCAGTCTGTGTGGGTGCTGTGCTGAAACTGAAGCCCTGAAGGCTTGACGATGCTTAATGATCTGATAACCTTTTGTCCCAGCCTCCACAGGTCAGGGGAGGATGCGCTGGAGCACACTGGGGGTCGAGCGCTGCCAGGACTCTGCAGCTATGGTCAGACTACTTCCTGTTGTTTGGGATGGAGGAATGTTAACGGCATTTGTGAGCGTAAGTCATTCTGCAATTCAGTGACAGCATGAGTACAATGACATATTACTCAAAGTTCACAGGTTATCAGTGCGGCATCTCTGGAAAAAAAATCCAAGTGTCATGGAGTTCTTTTTACATTTTTCTCATATTTTACCTGTTTCTAATTAAAAAGTGTATCCTCAGTTGTAGAAACAAAAGTTGTAAATGTACCTACATGTTTCACTTACACACAGTTTTGAGGTGCTTTTTGAGGTTTGCTACATTACTCATTTGCCATATTTCAGAAGGCTTTAGTGTCTTTATTCTATTAAATGTGTGTTATTTAAGTAACTAGTTATATTTGTGGATGAGGATGATCCATGAGCTTTTAAAAAAACAACATAGAAATAACATGACCTTGTGAAAAGCAGTTACAAAATATTTTCAACAGCCATTTATGACAGTAAATGCTGATGTTGCTCAATATCTGCCGAATGTATTAATAGGAAACTGCTTGCTAACAATATCACCACATCAAATTTAAAACCTGACACATTTAAATGTTGTGTTTACAGCTTTTTCTCTTACTTACAAGTGAAATAAAAGAATGCTCCTCTAATTTACACATTGTATACTTTAATGATGGATCGTATACACCGTGTACAGCATTGATGTAAGCATGGTGTATGTTGTGTCTGTTCTCCTCCACAGCTGTGTGCAAGAAGTCCTGTGTAAATGGAAAGTGTGTGAGACCAGACAAGTGTTTATGCTCCACAGGATATAAAGGACCTCAGTGTAATGAAGGTAGACTATAACGCAAAAAATCATTGTCAGTCTTATGTTTCTAATTTCTTAACCCATTCTCATGCATCGCTTACCGCAAGGGTTTCTATCTGCTGCTCGAATAATGTTTCATATTGGCTCCAGATGTGAATGAGTGTGGTTTCCTGGAGAGGCCGTGTTCCCAGCGCTGCATGAATACACACGGTAGCTATCGCTGTTACTGTGACCCTGGGTACACACTCAGCGCAGATGGATACACCTGCACCAGTGAGTCATTTTCCTGTTCAAAAAGATCATTTCAAACTTAATCTAAAAGCCCAAATTATAAAATGTCTAAACTGTCAGGTCATATTTCAGTATATATATATATATATATATCAGTTTTACACAAAAAACTGTGTGCCATCTTTATACCATAATAGGAGGTTAATGTATCTGAAGAGTTGGTACTCCGTTTACACACCTTTTTAGGCTAACATAAATGTTTATGACAGAAATTCACGGTTTATATTGTAGAAAGTGATATCATAACAAATGTAGGTGGTGATAGGGATTTAAAGGGCACCGAATGTAAATAATTGATTTATATGAGATACAGATTCTTGTTTTTAAGTAGTGTTAAGTGGTCATTTCATGTGTGTGTGTGTGTGTGTGTGTGTGTGTGTGTGTGTGTGTGTGTGTGTGTGTGTGTGTGTGTGTGTGTGTGTGTGTGTGTGTGTGTGTGTGTGTGTGTGTTGTGCAGCTGGGATCCACTTGCCTTTTTTCTGTGACCGATCGTCAGCCAGTGTTTCCCTGTCTGTCTTCCAGGAGAGGCCGCCTGTTTCTCCCTGCGTTGCCAGTTTGGTTGCCAGATGGAGGAAGGGGGAGCGGTGCACTGCCTGTGTCCCCCCGGCCTCCACCTGGCCGCTGACAACAAGACCTGTGAAGGTAATACTCCTTCAGAAAGCCCCCTAGCTTATCACTACACCTCACTTGTTTAATGTTTTCAGTATCATGTTAGCGTGATAGTAAGCCTGAACTGCTGTTTCAATTCACTTTGGTTCCTTCAAACCGGCCTCATTATTCAGTCTCACATCGTGTCTGTCTGTTTCAAGCTTTTACTAATAGTGTATCCGTGTACATCAATTTCAGCTTGAAGGGAAAAACCTACGGAGAATTATAACCCCTTAGCTTGAGGCGGTATTTAGCATCTTTCAACTTATTGTTTTGGTTTTTCATCCATAAACCTTACTATTTTGGTTGTTTCTCACCACTGTCATTAAACCTATTTCCCTGTTTTCAATCGATAATCTTGAAAGGGGACCTATCATGCAAAATGCACTTTGTGATGTCTTTTATACATACATATGTGTCCCCGGTGCGTCGGGGAACTCACGCAGCGTCAGAAAATAAAACCCTCTCTCTTTTCCTCCGTACCCAAATCTTTTAAAAAACGGGTGTACAACGAGCGGATACAGATTCCATCCGAACTGACGTCAAATCGGCGGCGGACCCACAGAAAGTTGCTATCAGAAACAATGCCTGACGTGTTTTGGACGTAATCTCGTCTTTGTTTACATTAGCAAGCCTAGCTAACACTCAGAGCTAACCTGTACTGGAGAGGCACATGTGTTTAAAAAGCAGGAAATAAAAAAAGAACTCACCTTGTGATAAACCCGCAAGAGAAAAAGCATTTGAGCTCCATACTATTTCAGAAATAATCATTGACGAGGTTTAAACAGGATGGCGTTTTTATCACAGCTGAATTTATCTCCAGTAGAATTCTGATCAGGCATTAGCTCCGCCTCCTCTTCTTCTTCTTTTCAAGCTAAGGACCCAAGATCCGCGTTTCTCTAACAGGGCTTCAAAAGAGGGGTTTGAGCAGTATGAGGGATGGCTACAATGGGTGAACTGTTTGGTATTTTGAAAAATCTTCACAGACATGTTTTGTATAGGTATGGCCCTACAATATGTGTTTCAAATATAGCATGATAGGTCCACTTTAAATAATTGATGTACACCACCTGCCCAGACTAAGTTAAATGCTGGTAAAATACCGTAGGCTGCACATTTAGCAGCTAAAGAGTCAGGATTGTATCGTGGTGGGAGACCAAAACAGAGCTAAAAGGAGAGCAAATATTGGACTTACATCATGAGGTGGACAGTTAATAGATTCTAAATGAATGTTACTCACAGTTGTCAAGCTAGCACCTTGTCGTGGACTCCAGTGATGGGAGGCAGGCAGCTCATCCACATACAATTTATTTATTATCGTCGGAACGGAATGTATACAATTTTTTCCACAAATATAACACTTTTTTTTTTAAAATGGCTTAATTTACCCAATTCAGCTTTAAGTTCCTGAGTTCCTGAATGGTTCCCGCTCCCCTTGGAAAGTTCCTGCGTTCATACATAGTCACACACTGCAGCAACACATTTGTTGACATATCACCTAGCCTTGCCAAATCATTTCTATTTGGATTTACGTCTAGTGCAGGTGATGCACACGGCTTCCAATGCACATTATGTTTACTACCTGCTGTGAACTTACCATTAGCACCTCTCAACTGGGTCTGTTTACCCAATGGTAAAAGCCTTTAATTACCTGATGTAGAAAAACATACCCTGGACTCTCTCCACAGTGTCCCAATGCTTTATGACTTCAGTCCTCAGCAACAGACACCTCCTGTCCTGTAATGAAGCGAGCCTTCAGCAGCCTCTCACGGCTGTTAAGGCATGTTCACACTGTGGGAGAGTTTTTGGTGGGAAACATTCAACGTTCAAACAGAGGGAAATCATAGCTTTGGTGTCACTGATGCACAAATGTGTTTGAAGTAGTGTTTGACAAGTATATGTACTATACATGGAGTAGTAAGTTTTGTATTTACAGTATGGTGTCTGACATTTATTCTCAAACTTGAAATAATGATTATATGGGGTAAGGATGGAAAAAGTATGATACACTCACTTGCTAGATTATAAATTAAACCTAGGCATTTTCTGTCTATAAACTGTTATCATTTCTGCACCTTCCCACATAGGAAGTAAATAGACTATCCTGCTAAATTAAGTCTACAAAAAACATTAAATAAGATAGATTTGACTTTGAGGAAATTAGAAAAACATTGTTTTGTGTGTCATAATTATACAACCTTCCAGAAGACACCTTAAAAGACTTCCTTCTGCACACCTGAAGTGAAACATGTGTGTATTTGGGTCATTCCTTGTTTTTAAACAACAGAGCCCCTTTCAAAGCTTCAGTGCAAAGAGGTGGTTGCAAGGTCAAGGTACTGATTTGAGCCTTTCGTGTCTTTTTGAAGGTAATTATTGTTTTGAGCAAAGACAAGAAACATTCAAGCAGTGTTGTGTGGACTACGACGCCAAAAATGTGGCCTGTTGTGCAATGAAATGTTCCAAATGCGTTGCTGGTGTTTGACATGTGTTTGTGTTGCAGATGTCGACGAGTGTCGGCGAGATGCTCACGTGTGTCGAGCACGGCAGACCTGCAAGAACACCTTCGGCAGCTTCGTCTGCGTGTGCCAGGATGGCTTTGTGATGGGGACGCTCCAGGGCTCGGTGCAATGTCGAGGTGTGGTCTTTATTTGTTACCAAACAAAGTTAATGCTAATAATGAATATTGTGGTTTTCAAGCAATATCTAGTAGTTTCCTTATTGTTGTTAACCAGATGGTCACATGTTATTAATGTAATCTCATAAAATAATGAGAATGAGCTTTAGATGGCCCCTTTAAAGTATTTGTGAGGTTATATGTATTTTATTTCACATAGTCTGACAGTAAAGATGAACAGGAAATGTGGGAAGAGAGTAAAGAGGATATCATGCAACAATAGACCCCAACAGAAGAAAGTATTAAAACAACGCTTTTGACCGCCAGTACAAAGTTTAGGACTTTTTTTACGGCCACATTGAGATCTGTTCCATGTCCAATCCTGTCAGTGACTAAATGGATCACAGCACAGCTCCACATGTTCTCCTTATCTGTGTTAATTGGCAGAGAGAGGGATCATTGGAAGATGTGCTTTGGCAGCAGAGGATCCAGAGACCATGTTTATTTAATGAGCACTCATAGCTCACCCACTCAGCTGTGGGCTCTCCCACGTGCTGTTTTTGTTTTCATCCATGTGATGAGCATTGCAAAATTATCTGTCGAGCAGGTTTGAAAACAGACACTTCTCGAAACCCTTTTGCTCCCTCCATGCTGATCCACTATGACTTAGCTGTGAAGCAGCCTCGCTCTGATAAGAAATTATTTAATATCTAACAAGCATTCCTCATTTATACAAATGTCCTTTCTCCTTCGCTCCACAGATAAGGATGAATGTTTAACCGGGTCTCACCAGTGCAGCCACCTTGCTCAGTGTGTCAACACAGATGGTTCCTACACCTGTCAGTGTTCGGAGGGATACTCCGGCAACGGACGCACCTGCTGGCCCAGGAGAGCCCCACAGACCAAGGCTGCCATGTACTTCAACTACAAACTCTCCAGAAGAACCAAGCCCAAACTACCTTCATCATAGAGCTATACTTCTAAAACATATAACGCTCAAACGAAAGAGGAGATTCAACATCAGAGGGTAACTTCAGAGAGTTAAGGTTAAAACACGGGTTACAACTCAGAACAAAGTCATTTTAAGTTATGTTGGTCATTTTCAGCACAACTAGAAAACCTTTTTCGTCTGTTATTTCTCCTCCTGTTTAACTAGGCGATAACCTGGACTACCCCCAGCTCCATTAGTTGCCTGTTTGACGTCTGTTGAAGGAACCCTTCATTTAACAAATGCAGCACAACATGGACCAAACTCTGTACTTTGCCTGTGTGCTCTTAAACCCAAATGGACTGATGACAGGAGGGTTTTCCCTGTGCTGGCGTCACCAGTGTCACAGAAACACCAGCTTTGTTATTGCCTGTGTGGCCTACTCTGTCAAACAAAGCAAATTTTGCTCATGATTCATCTCTAATTTATTACATATTCCATTAAGTTTCTGTTCTTGAAATAAAATCTGATTTGTGAGACTTCATCACAATTTGTTAATAAAATACTGACCTCTTGTGGATAGATAAGGGAAGTTATATCTCGGCTGCATTCAGAGTATGCTGAAGAGAGTTAGTGAAACTAAATACTTTTAAAATGATATTTACTTTTATTCCTGTCTACCATATGATGTGTCTTTAAGGGATTTTCATGATGCATTTTTTCATGAATTCCAATTAAAAGTGTATCAGAAAACCTGACTCATGTGTCATACGTTTAGAGGTATTTGAAACCCTGCTAAAATGCAGACTGATGTTTTCTTACCTTGCTGTTTATCTTCTTCCCTCTTCCTCTGTTTTGCCACAGGGAATGTTTTCAGACCCACTAAGTCACACGCAGGGCAGACTACCACACAGCAAGAGAGCATAGACAGGTCAGACCAACCAAATACCAAGAATCTCTGTCTGTCAGCAGCTGTCTGGAAACCTCTTCCTGCATTCAGAGAGCACAAAAATGGAAATTGAAGTTGGTTTTTGATGTTTTCCTCAGGTCAATTTCACGTTTCCGTCTGAACGATTAGGATTGTGTCCCTGGGAGACGGGGAATTGCAATACTTGGAGATAATAACTGTAATGATAGCAGATGATGGTAGGGGGCACTGTGTGTGTGTTGGGGCTTCAGTTGTAGTCCTGGAGGCTTAGGAGCGCTGAGAGTCGGGCTTGCAGTGAGAACAAGCAGCTGCTGCCTGCTGAAGGGCCCTGCCACTGACCCTATTCATCCCAACAGCAGGTGTCACATCAAGTCCCCGCCTCACCCTCGCGCACACACATATGCTCCACACACACACACACACACACACACACACACACACACACACACACACACACACACACACACACACACAGATGAGTGAGTGTGTGTGTGAGTGAGGGGGGACCTGGAACTACTTACAGAGAACAAAGAGGGAAATCAGGAAAAAATGCAGCCTCTTCGAATAAATCTCACCACAATGCTGAGAAAAATCCCCAACCTCACCCCCAGAAACGCAAGAAAAACCTTGTTTCTCTCTTTCAGAGCAGTCAAAAGTGTCTTACAAAAGCAGAAATAGAAAACATTTTAGATAAAAGGATCCAGGCCCCTTTCTGAAAAGGACCTCACACCAAGTTGTGTGTAATTCCAACCAGAAACTGGTTTATTTACCAAAAAATAATAAGATTTAATGCCAAAGCACTTAGGCCACAAATAAAGGACAACAAGTGGTGGGTACGCTGAAAGGGGCGAGGGAGAAAAAGGGAGGATAACACCGGGGTGCACATTTTCCCTTTTCTTGTGCTTGTTATTTTCTGGTTCTCTGTTTACACGACACACAAGATTTCACATGGAGGAATAGCTACAGGAACAGTGGCACTAGCCGTGCACATTGGCCTCCGCAAAATAAAAAGAAACAATAAATGTCAGAGGAATTTGGACATCTGCAGTGACACAAGTTCTCACAATGGGGCAATGGCGATTTCCCCAGTCAAAGCGCTGCTGCCCCGGCTTTACTTATATAAAGCAAAATCAACATTTATCCTGAGAAAGTGAGCAATGATGCTGACAAGTGCATACAGCCAATGACAATACAATAGCAGAGAGGCTAGGAACAACCGTGCCACCCAAGTTGCTGAAAGACCGTGCTTTCAAACACCACCACTGAACTGTAACACCACTAAAACCCCTGTCTTGCCCATACTGTCCTTTTCACTTTAGCTTGAAATAAGCCAGCCTTTTTTTCACTTTGCTCCATAAGAGGAGGCTTTTCCACGGCTAATTCTGGTATTATGTTCCTATTGGACCCGTTTCTCCTCTGACACACAGTCACTATAAAGAGGAACACAGTGCAGTGTTTCCATGAATGAATTAAAATTATAAATGCTGACCAATCCCACTCAGGGGGAATGAGCCAAAGCTTGAACCCTTGGCGTAAAATTATAAATCTTGTTAGGAAACCATTTTCTCTTGCTTGCCTTTGCTACAAAATCTGCAGTAGAGTAGAGAGAGTGTGAAAGCTCACTGCCTACAGCAATCCTCTACACACTATTGAAATTGACTGAAATGAGCTGAACTAAATAAAGCTGAGCTTATTGGTTCTGTTGCCAAACCATTCCCTGTACTCATGAATCTTTGCCAAAAAGAAAACGAACCAATTTCATTTGTTTCAGTGTACAAATTAAAATAGAATCACATCACTGCAGCTTAACTTACCCACTTTACCCAGTTTTGAGACGGGGATAATTACAGCTTCCTCTTATCTTAAAGGCAGCACTGTCCTCTCAGTCACTTTTAAATCACATTACATGGAGTAAATACATGTGAGTCACTCCCTTCTGTGTGACCCCCGGGAGGAAAAAACAGCACGTGCACCCGCGCTTCCTTGTAATTCTCATTCATACTCATACACTCCCGATGAATGTTCTGCTACACGGTGGGTAGTGTGTGTGAGGCTGAAGGAAAACCTGATGTGGAAATATCCGATAGACCTCAAACGTCTTAAGAAGTTAACTCCCAGACACCCTTGTTCCAGCACACACACACTTTCTTTCAAATTGACTGAGCCTTCGTGTATCAGTAACCTTAATTCATGTTTCAAATGCTCATGACGACTTTGAACTCTGTTTGAACAGTCAAAAAAAAAGTTTCCTTTCTTCTGTCTGCTCCTATTCTCTCCTCAAGGTAAGTATAACAACTGGAACAGCCACATCATAACATGAAAGTGGAGCCTTGACCTGACAGGAATTCACTGTGCCTAAATCATTCTTAATATGAGAGCCAGGCAGTCTTGTTCGGGGGATTATCCTCTAGAACAGGAAAGATTTTCAGCTAATCTATATAGGAATGCCCACTCTGGAGAAGGTGAAGGGAAGTGGCTGGGACCAAAGGTTTCTCTTGGAAGCCAACACACTTCATTATTCTTTTGTGCAGCAATTACGGCCCAAACACTGAGAAAAGCAATATATTTTTGTTCTCTTACAACCTGTGTGTTCTCCAGGATACGGAGAGAAGACTTTGCATTAGTGAGGAAATGAGTAGTGGTGATTAGTTGATTTGATCAAGCCTCAAGCAAGTTCGCCAATCATTTCTAGGTTTCCTGCAAATCTAATTCTTCTAACTATTTTGTTGCTTTTCTATGTTTTATATATAGGTATACATTGAATATCTTTAAGTTGTAGACAACACAATTGATTTTAAGTTATTGCCTTGGGCTCATGGATAATGAGTCAGTTTTTGTCATTTTAAAGACAAATCAGGGCAGTTTTACACTTTTTGGTCCAGTTTTTATATCTTGTATGCTGAATTTGGAGTCGGTTGTCTCCTCGAGGTTATATAGGCATGTGTGCATGTAAATGGTCGGTAAAGGCTAAAAGTTGCCTCCAGAGGGAGTTTCTCTCCTCCACTCTCCCCCCTGCCAGAAACGCCAACACTGGAAGCTTTTTATTAAGTTCCGTAACATAGTGACATCACTATGCAACACTCGCGCTTCTATTGGCTAGCGCTCCAACACATTGTACTTGATAGGCTGGAGCAGGAGGGGCAGGACAACTCTAAGTGATTGACCAATCACAACAGAGCCGGCCAGCTAACCAATCACAGCAGACTGGCACACAATACAAATATGAACCTGAAAAGTCGTCTTTAAAAAATAAGAGAATAGTGAACTTCTTTTTGACAGGTGGCTGGAAAAAGGACACCAAGTAAATGCTAACAGTGCTCTGGTTTGCTTAATGTAAAAATTAGCAATAGTTTGAGAGAGCAGCTTTGGAGTTATGTGCACGACTGGATGGCTTGAATGTGTATATATTTGAGAGAGAGAGAGCATGTGTGTGTGTGTCTGAATGCATGTGTGTATATATGAAGGTGTGTAAGGAAAGTTCTGTTGAAAAAAAGGGACGGGCAGCGTTTTAATTAGTGCTGAACTGGAAGCTGAAACAGTGGAATGGTTGTAGGAAAAGACAGCTGCAGAGGCTGTCTGCTGACCATTTAACACAGCTCTCCCTCGCACCATGCACCCTTCCAACTATCCATGTTTCTCTCCCTGTCTCCTTCACTCCTGTGCTGGTTCAGGTGTCTGGGGCAGCTATGAGGAAGCACTGGGTGGCACCCACCCAGACTAGCCGAGCTGGCAGCGTCCACTCTGCTGAGGAATGTATGAGAGGGTTGCTGGCAAGCTCGCTGTTGGCAGGTTGTCCCGCTGGGGAATCACTCAGTGAGAGCAGAGAGCGGCCAATTCCCTGTCAGTTGCCGGTGAGATCACAAGGGCAGTAGTTGGGGAACATAGACTAAGACACAGAGACGGCCTGTATTCATTCTGTGTAATACCTTCCCATTCACTCTGCAGCCACCCCACCCTGCCTTCAGGGAGACAGTCTTGTTCAGAGTGTAACTTAGTAATTAAAACAGTGTTCCACTCAAATCTGTGGAAATTGTTTTATTACCGTAGTGCTAAAATTGCATGTTCATGTGCTTGAAATGATGTCCAGCTCAACTGTTCTGACAGTGCACAAAAGGAGCCTGGTACAAGACACACTATTTCGACACATACATATTTTCATGTTGTGTTATCTATGTTGTTGTCATATCTTCATTTTGACCATGCATGACCATAGTGTTGCTCAAGAAACTTCCCCCATTTCCAACTCCAGTTCTAAACCCACACAAGCCAGGCCAAACCGAACCTCAATTTCCACTTAAGCTAAACTTGAGGATGAACCGTCAACCCCAAAACCTCACCTCAACCTGACCACACCGCGACCACCGCTGGCAGCCCGTCCCATCGCTGAGATGTTTGAACCATTGGTTGAGATATTGTTTTACTTTAGGCTCTGCTCTGTCTATTTTGGCACCATAGAAATCAACACAGGCCTCCATGTTAGGCCAATGAATAACTGGCAAACTATTTCAGTTTAAAAAGTTTTCTCGAAAAATGTAGTCTATTTTGACAGAAAAGTTTAAATAATTTGACGTGGAATGTTTCTTGAAGTCGGAGTGCAAGTCTGATTTTCCATCCAGATGAACCAGTGTTTAGCTGTGAGTCAGGTGCTGCCAAGACTTTAAAAGGCTCCTTTTCAACTTCTTGGGGGACAGTAACTTTATGCAGCGCAACACTGACCTCTCATGGAAAACAAGGAGATGTGCAGTCAAGGAGGGAAAATCTGAAATGTTGCAAAGTGCATGTTTCTAGTGTTTTGAGATTATGTTAGAGTGTTTATATAGTTATTTATCTCCAGAAAGCCATGAGAGGATATGCAACAAAGTAAGAGATTTATTTTCTGTACAACGTTCCTTAAGGATACATTTAAATTCCAATATTGTGGAGCCTCAGTTCATGGACAAGATCCCACATTCCATCAGGGGTCAGCTTGAACTCCAACTATTCATTAAAGGGAGTGTGTACCAATTCAAATGTTATGGAAAAGCTCTCTATACAAAATTGAGTTAATCTTCTTAATATGATAATAGATAGATACTGGCTGTATTCAAAAAGGTTTATCCAACAACTAACATGTCCATCATAATTTCGCCTCTAAACTATACTTAAAGTATCAAAAGTAAAACTGCTCATTATGCAGATTGGTCCATTTCAGAATAATATATATTATATGTTTTGATATTGTGCAACACATTTTAATTACTTTCTATAAAGCAGGGTAGCTTACTCCAAATGTAACTAAAGTCTTATTTGATTATATTTCACATCATTGATCCAAATCTGTAAAGTAACTAAAGGTATTAAATAAATGCAGTGGAGTAAAAGTACATGTTTTACCTCTGAATTGTAGTGGAGTAGAAGTACAAAGTAACATAAAATGGAAATACTCAAGTAAAGTACAAGTATCTCAAAATTGTACAGTACAGTATTGAGTAAATATACTTACTTCCCACCTCTGCCCTTGAACAACAAAAGACTAGAATGAACAATTATCTTACCAATATATCATTTCTTTTAACATCACTATTCTTATTTTTCATCGGATTTCTCCTTAATTTCTCCTTTTTTAACAAATGTTGTTGGGGCTTTCAGTTTGGTCAACAAATCACACATTCACCCTTTTAACATGTATTATTAATCGTAATATACGGTGGATGAGAAGTTTAACGAAGCTTGAGACAAATTTACATTTTATAAGACAAAATTACATTTTATAAAAACAAAATTACATTTTATAAAACAAGTGTACAAGTCCAGAAACACTTTAACATTTGCCGAAACACTTTAACAAACTAGAGAATCAAACCGGAAAGGTAATGTCCATCATACCAGAAGTGACGTGCAAGTGATTGGCACAAACTTAAATTTGTTTTGTCTGATAGACCGCCGGTACCTATGGGTGGTACGAGTGTGTTTATGGTCGTTAAACATGTTTTGTCCGTTCTGTGGAAACCACCTGGGCCAAGTGACACGGTTTTGTTCATCACGATATCATTTCTTGTGCGCACGAGAAAGTTACCGGTTCGCCAAGTAGGAAGTGGAGCTGTGCCTTTTACTCACCGCCTTCGCTGTGTTTACCTTCATTAGAACAGCCAAAGAGCGACTGCACGCTGCTTTGTTTTAACCACACACACCTCTCCACACACACACACACACACACACACACACACACACACACACACACACACACACACACACACACACACACACACACACACACACGACGCACACGACGCACTATACTTACTTACTTACTTATTATAACTGCCTGATTATTACGCCTTATTATTAGTTTTATGAAGGAGATGTCCGTCCTCCAGGGCGTGTGTGTGACACTGGAATCTGTTTTCAGAAGATATTATGATAGTGTCATCCGTTCCGGTGCACTCCGACAGCACTGAGCACTACATCGAGATTAAGATTAAACACATTTATTTCATTTGGGAACACACACATATACCTATGGAGTTGGCCAGATGTGTGCAAATTACTGTTCATGGTAATTTGTAAAAAAATGCCGGTGTCGGACACACCGAACACAGACAAACACACATACACACACACACACAGACACATCATGCACCGGACATCTCCTTCATAAAAAGAGTAATATGGGGAATAATCGGGCAGTTCGATGTGTGTAGAGGTGTGTGTGGTTAAAACGAAGCAGCCACAGAACACCTCCCTAGGGAGGCGCCCAGGTGGCATCCTTACTAGGTGCCCGAACCACCTCAACTGGCTCCTTTTGACGCGAAGGAGTCCCTCCCGGATGAGTGAACTTCTCACCTTATCCCTAAGGGAGACACCAGCCACCCTGCGGAGAAAACCCATCTCGGCCGCTTGTATCCGCGATCTCGTTCTTTCGGGTCCAAGTAAATTCCCGGCCTCAGGCCGTAATCTTTCGTGAAATCCCCGCTCTTGTCACCGGCCGCAGCGTGAAGCAAATTGGTTTGACTTACCCGAGGTTTTACCTGGTTCACACTAATTTCGCAAACGCCCTGGCGGTCGCTCGACGGTCTTCGGCACACGTAACACGCCGCCCCGGGGGCCAAGTAACTACCATCGCGGTAGTAAATTCGGGCCTCCGGCCGGAATCTTTCGTGAAAAATCCCCGCTTTGTCACCGCGCAGGTGACAGCAATTGTTTGGACTAACCCGTTTTACCTGCCGTTTCACACTATATTTCGCAAACGCCCCTGGGGTCGCTCGAACGGTCTTGCGCACACCGTAAGCACAATTGCCCTCGCCGGAACACTGTACTATTGCTCCGGTAGTAGAATTTGCGTTTTCGGCCGTAAGTCTTTCGTCGAAAATCCCCGCTGTGTCACCGGCGCGATGTGAAGCAATTGTTGACTACCCCGTTTTACCTGCGTTTCACACTAATTTCGCAAAACGCCCTGCGGGGTCGCTCGAGCGTCTCGGCACACGTAAACAACCCCGGGGCAACGTACTACCATCGGGGTACGTAAATTCGGGGCCTCCGGCCGTAACTCTTTCTCGTGAAATCCCGCTTTGTCCCGGCGCAGGGGGAAAGCAATTGTTTCGACTACCCGTTTTTACCTTCGGTTTCACACTAATTTCCGCAAGCGCCCTTCGCGGGCAGCTCGAGGTCTGGCACACCGTAAACACAGCGGCCAAAGTACAGCTACCATGGGAGTAAATCGCGGCTCGGCCCGTAATCTTTCCCCGTCGAAAAATCCCCGCTTTTGTCACCGGCGCAGGTGGGGAAGCAATTGTTGACTACCCTTGTTTTACCTGCTTTCACACTAAATTTCGGCAAACGCCTCTCGGGTCGGCTGCGAGCGTCTGGCGCACACCGTAACAACGAGCAAACCAGGGCCAAGTACTACCATGGTAGGGTAAATTGCCGTGGGCTCCGGCCGTAATCTCCCGCAGCGAAAATGGGCGTGGCAACACTTGTGTTTTCCCTCGACTCGGTCTTCCGTTTCGAGAGACAGATGCCCGGTAAAAAAGCAAAGGATGGGAGTGGGTACCAGTACTTCCT
>NW_011333040.1:4349782-4352223 GCF_000735185.1 Notothenia coriiceps
ACTGCTCCGATTCTCCGACCCATCTCACGCTCCATTGTTCCCTCACTCGAGAACAAGACCCTGAGATACTTGAACTCCTTCACTTGGGGTAAGGACTTATTCCCTACTTGGGACAGTCCATCGGTTTCCTACTGAGAACCATGGCCTCAGATTTGGAGGTGCTGATCCTAATCTCCCAGCCGCAGACCGATGAAGCCATTAGAACCACATCATCTGCAAAAAGCAGTGGTGCAATCCTCAGTCCACCGAACTGCAGACCNTGTTTCGAGACTTGTAAATTTGTCTCAGTTCTTGTAAGTGTTTCGCTAATGTAATTTTGTTTTATAAAATGTACATTTGTCTCTAGCTTTGTAAAAGTGTTTCGCACTTTGTAATTCTCGTTTGCACTTCTCAGCCACCTTAGTAATGTGTTTAAGCACACTGTAGAAAATATTCTATATATANTGCTAAATCTGTCTAAAAATGTCAAATATCACTTGTTTTGCATCAATCTTGATACAGGGTACTTATTATATGTAGTACTTTGGATTCCTAAAGCTTATAGTCTACTAGCCCATCATCCAAGGTTAGTTTTCACAATAAGTACAAAATATATTTTGGACAGACACTATAATTTACAGTTTTTTACCATGTTCAATCTGAATTTTCTTTAAAATAAAAAACATCTATATTGAATCTGACTTTTCTACATCCAACTGACAGGTTTATCATTACTTTGAGAAAAAAGATTATTAATTTAACCCTTTTAGAAGGGAAGATATGGTCATTTGTTCTGGGAATGTCATTTTCGAGCCTGAAACCTGAAAAACAGGCTCTGGGTTTAACAGGTTAAATAGCAATGACATTTCATACAAATTGCATTGAATTCAAGTACCAAAGAAAATTAATAATAGTTACTTTGGCAAAACTAGGAAATATGTATAAACAGTAAACCACAAAAAATGATGATTATATTTATTGAGCTGAATATCGTGACAAATTGAGCCCTATTTTCAGTTATCTGTCATGTCCGCTGTATTGAAAGCTAATGGAATGGAATTGGTTTGTGCATTTATATTATGAAATGCCTTTGGACTGTCTGCTATATATATATATGTTGTGTTCCTCGTCTTGTCTGTAGCTTGATTCAGGCTCAGTTGGGCTCCATTTCGATCCAAGAGTTTGGACTTACACAGGACACAGTGAGGATCTTCAAGAATGGGATGCGCATCAGCAAATGTACGTTGCTAAAATCAGGGATAACAAACAAACAATGTACACTCTGTTTGAATTGATATTTGTCTAAACTCTGATTGTATTTTGATGCTGAACAGGCCTGACAGAGTTTCTGAGTCACCGATCCAAGACAGGTTTCTCTGCTGTGCTCCACTCCCTGATGCTGGCTAAGTGCTTCAGAGCTAAACTGTGGGAAAACTCGCCCTACGTCTCCAAACAGCTGGAGAAGATAGGTGCATCCACATAACATATTATAAGATCTTAAATCGAGGGCTTTTCACATGCATTTTCAAACCAAATCTTAACATTTGATAATAATTCACTGTGTTTTTCAGGCCAGACACTGTCAACTGCCATGGTGAATGCTGGACTCACCACTTTCAGCAAAATAGAGCAAAGCAACCCCAGAGAGCTGGAGCTGGTCAGTTTCCCTCCCACTGCTTTTATCCTTTTCCATCCCTAGTCGTTCCTCTGTGAGGGTAGTGATGTTTGGCTCCTGGGGTTATACTATAGTTCAATGTATCATTCCTAATGTTGAGAAATGAACAATACACCTTCTCTTCCCTTCTCCCTGTCCTAGTCTCAGTCCTCAGTGCAAAAGTCCAAATCCTTTCCAAAATTCTAAAATGTTTTTATCCTACAAAATATTTTTACTTCAACCCTCCTGTTGTCTTCGGGTCAAATCTGACCGATTTACTACTTTCGTCAATCTTAACTTTTTTGTTTTACATTCGATTGAATTAAGGCTTTATGATATCCTTCACAGTAGACATTGGAACATAGAAAATTGCTGATCACCACTTTCATTGAATTTTGGATGATTTATTCAATTTTGTAACACCCATGGTGTTCCCGGTCAAAAATGACCGCCATAAAGAAAAGGAATTAGTAACCATCTGGATCAGATAAAACACACACACGAACACACACACACACACACACACGAACACACACACACACACACACACACACACACACACACACACACACACACACACTGACGACTCGACCGAACGGACACCGACGGCACACACACACACACACACACACACACACACACACACACACACACACACACACAAACACACACACATACTCTAGATGTGTTCTCCCCCCTTATGTGCCCATCCCCCCATGTGGATCACACCTGGCACACGCAATACATGTTCAGTGTCTATTCTTTGTTTATTTACAGTTGTTCATGTATACCAGTAGTCTGATACAAT
>NW_011333040.1:4352268-4364186 GCF_000735185.1 Notothenia coriiceps
TTTTTATATATAAATTTTTTTATATTAAAGTTTTTATATATATAAAATATAAGGAAAATTAAAAATTACTTGGTTCATTATAGTATGTTAACCATTAGTCATTTTACATATTAGAATGTTATTTTAGAACAATTTCTAACACAATGCTACAGATTTCAATGACTATTCAGTGTACAAAGGACGGACCGGGAACGGGAACGTAATGCATCAAATAGTAATGCCAGAGAGCGGGGCCCCGTGCGGTGTCAGGGCATGACCGGGGGCTCGTTTTGTCGTCGTTGGTCGTGCAACGGTTTCAGAGTATCTTCTGACACGGCGCTTTGTCATTAAAGGTCGGTTAGCCTCGCCGCAGTTTATACAACCAGTGCCTCTCGGAGGTGCAACGCGGGCGTGCAACGAATGCATCGCAACGTGGCACTCAACAAAAAAATCTGAGGCAAACCTCCTTACCCCACTATAGATATCATTGCGTCACATACGCCTCCGGCACCCTGCCACTTCTGAGGGTTCCTTTTTGTGTGTCGGACAATTGAGAATCGTGAAGTCTCGAGTGTCGAAGAAGTATAGGACAAGTCTTTGATTCTTGCTTTCAATTTGTTCATGTTTGGGTGGTATGACAGAACACAGTACCGCTTATGTCAGGGACCAAATAAATACGAGACATATCCGGGCAACAACACTCACACCGCCAGCTCGTAAATGTTGCATCGATCGTTCTAGAAGGTAATCTTTTGTGCGTAAAATTTTCCAAAAGCGTTACGGCAGACAGACGTCTGTACAGTTTCGGATATTAAAGTACCAAAAAATGATAGGCATAGTCATACAACAGATGAAGCCGTAGTAACAACTTTGACATAAGTGTTAATTTAGTGGCCAGGTTTATACAAGGGAGAACGCGAACATCGAACGACGGCTGAGCCGGAGTCCGAACCGCGGAAGAAAGTCCGTTTGGCCCCGGGGGAAAGTGAGGGGTAGACGAAGGAGGAGAGTCTCCTTCATTGGGCTGCCCTCGAGGTACGACGACCTCTCTGTGGTCCCGGGAGAGGGTGATAGAGACGGTCCGTCCTAGCCGGTTCCACCGACCCAGCTGACGGTAGCGGAGGGGCTAAGCGCGAGTTACTACGGGCCCACGGGAGCCGGGAGTTGTGGTCCCAGTGTTTGCTCGGACGAGACGATCCCGGACTACTGTGTACGCAGTGCCCTTGAGGGAGGAGGGTAGACTATGAGCCGCAAGAGATGGAGAGACCGTCGTCCGAGGCCCGACTCGGAAGAACGACCCGGGAGTCACACGTACTGTATTCGGCCAAAACGGATTACAGATTCCTTACCCCTGCTCAATACAGAAATAGACCACGTGCTGAGCAGTGGTACCAACCGGACGAAGTCAGTGGTGTGACAGCCTCTGTACGAGGAGGCATGCACACGGCTCAGCTCGGTCCCCTCGACAAACCCCGTCGAACGGGACATCCGTGACCTCGCACGACGGGATTGCGATCCGTCTGGTCTCGTCGTCGATAGCCCAGAAGTATCCGGACAAGGGGTGAGGCGTTCGTCCGGGTCCCCGGGGAGATGTCGTCGACGAGAGTTCCGGTGGTCGAATGTCAACCACCAGACGCGTCCAGCGGTCGCCGGGTGAGTAGGGTGGAGGGCCCCCGAAAAGCACGGTGGCGGAAATTTGATTTGGCTCCGGCGGAGCACGGGAGTCTCGGAACTGCCGCGGGGTCCCCCGAGGTCCTCCGATTCACCCAATCCGGGGGGCTCTGAGAAGCCCCCTGCCAATTGCCTACGAAAGGTTGCGTCGTCGAGTCAGAATGAGCCGACAGAGGCGATGAAGGCCGCGAACCCACCAAAAGGTACGAATGTTCACTGGATAGACGTTAGCGTGAAAAACATGTTAGAAAATATGTACTTATAGACACAGGGGGCCACAAGGTCCCTTGAGTGGTTCACAGTCTTTGTGTGGAGAGATAAAAGGAGGTATGGGTTTAGAGATTTTTTCCCCGGGACGGTTGCCTAGACGTATGTCTGGACTAGGTCTAAACTTTGGTGACAGACTGAATTCCTTTCCACCGTGATGCCGATAACCAGTTGAAGAGGTGATAGTCGCCCTTACTCTCCAACCCGGTGCCGGCGCGGTAACGCGAGCTTTTTCGCGACCTCTGCGACACGAGGACGGTGTTTTCGGTCGCTTGTTCTGAGGAACGTACCAACGGTACCAACGGGAACGACAAATAAGAGAGGCGACACGGGAGCAAAAAGGGAGGGGGCTCCGTTCCAACGTAGGAGGACGAAATTTTGTTTTACTTTTACTGAGGATATTATCGGTGTGTACATTCCTATTAACGTCGCTACGCCAGTAATACCCCTTTTCTTGTGTCTGTCCGACTTAGTCCTCGGGCTTCGCCCCCTAGATCTAGCCGTAGTCCGTGTAATACGGTTACACGTTACACGTGTAATAGGGCGAATAATGTAGAGTTTTTTTCATTGCTGTATGATGGGTATAATTTAAATTTACGAAAATTACCTAATCTTTGTTACGCTAAAATAACAAATTGTTTTTATCACATACATAAGCTAAATTTAACTGTATGTAGGCGATGTTTTATCAGGCAACCAATGACAAACTGATTGCATCCGTTGCCGTCCTTGACGGAAGTTATGCAAAAACTCCTCGAAAACTAATGTCTAACTTGTTTGTAGCAACGGAAACGAAATCTTTCATCGTGTTAAGTAATTACAGTTTGGAACCTTTCATAGATCTATCAGGGACGGGATTACGGTTTCATTGACCGTTGACCTTATACAACAGCGGCAAACTACAGATACAGACCTGGCGACGCATTTTCCTCCCAAAAGACGGAGGTAATGTGAAGAGAAGAATGAAGATATTCTTATTTGGTGCCTCTTGCCTCTAGAGAAAAAGAGGGGAGAAGAGCGGGCGGACGTGCGCGCGTCGGCTCGACTCAGGAAGTCTCGTGGCGAGGGGACAGGACGTCACCCCACACCAGTCGCGCGCAGTGTCTTAGTCGGGGACGTTTTGTCGCGACCTTTCTTACGTATATCTTTCCGCTTTACTCCGTACCGATTTTAACGTCCTAGACAAACCCACAAACTTTTTTTTGATATAAGATTATATGAAATTATATTCCATACCGGGATGTTATCATACAGTATATCGACTATCCCCGTGGAAAATTGGGGTCCCCATGCGTTGGCGTTCAAGGCCTGGGATCGGAAGCCGGCCCTGTTTTACTGTCAAAGTCGCTAGGCCGTCTCCCGGGATCGAGACCGGGTTCTCAAACAGCACGGAAGACAGGTTCCTGCGGTAGCTCGGTCATCTGGAGACGAATCGGGTCCCCCAAGATGAGCCGGCATGAAAACACACTCGTTCTTCCATCCGTTTAAAAGCGGACTAGAACCTGGAGTCTCCTTTAGTTGTCCAAGGACCCCCCCCCCCTTCCACGACGGTTAGATATACGACTGGTGTCGTGTACTGTCGGCACCCTGAACTCCCTACGATTTGAAGGTGCACCCGGCCCGTTGTACCACGGAATATAACGTTCAAGGAGCCGGGAACCCGTCCGACGGTCCGGTAACTCCCGGGAACCCGGGGCGACAGCAACGTGGCGGTTTTACGTCTACCACCGACTTGTCGGGAAGCGAACCTGTGGCGGTCACCGTGTCCGCGGTCCTTTCAGTCCCACAGGGCGTCGCACATGGGAGGGTGAGGAGCCAGTGTGACCTCTCCGTTCCGGGATAGAGGACTACCCGACGGTACCGCGGTAGGTAGGCGGTCCTCTGGTAGTGGTATCCCAACTCCACGTCATGTCCGTCCCGTTCCTGGCAAGTCCCAGTCACCAGACGGGTCCTCCCACGGCGGTACGGTTGCACGAACTCGAAGCCCGGACACGCGACGTGAGGTGCGTGACCCCCGGTTTCTTACACGCACAAGGAACCTGTCGTACAATCGCGACAAGGGCGTCTGTCGTCAGGGAAGGATCTCGTCACCGGCAAGAGTGAGGTGGGACTTAAATTACACCGGACGATAAAGAGTGGGCTGTATAAGCCCAAGCTCGGCCGTGGTTGCCGGCCCACGATGTCCAGCCACAGGGAGAAAGGACTCTCCCCGAAATGCCGTCGTAGGGGATCGTGGTTCCCGAGGCAAACCCTCGGACGGGACGGACGGCCTACGGGATAGTAGAGGAGGGAAGCTCGGGGACCCGGGTCCACGCTCGAATTAACCGGACAGGAACTTGCGTCGTAAAAGACGAAAGGTACTACGCCGGTCCTTTGCTCAACCTCTCGATGTACCGGCGAGAGGCACTCCGCTATGTACGGACTGCCACGTTTGAGGCTACCGAGCCGCACAACGGGAGACCGGCTCTGCACCCGCGGAAGGACGGGTTCCACCGAAGGTGACCCGGGGTGAGGTTAGCCGGGATCAAGTCGGGACGCGGCGCCGGAAATTGGCAGCGGTTGTCCTTTCGCCGTGCCGACTCAACGACACGGGACACACACGAGATCTCCGCATATAACGATGTGCCCGGGTATAGGTGCTCGTCAGTCTCGTCGAGAAGGTAAACGGTTTTACCGCCGGTGCTCTTCCCGACACGAGGAAAGGTTCGTCGGCCGACAGGGTGACCCAATACATATGTTAGAGTGTACGGATACACCGCCGGACACCGCGGGGGGCGCGTAGTCTCCCACTCTACAGTCGATATGTTCCTCGTAAAGTCCAGAAGCCCGACGGGGACTCTCCCCGCCACAGGGTCCTCTGGATAGACGCGGGAGCCCTGCAGCACCCCCTATGCAGATCGTGTAAGAGGTCCAAGATGGGCCGCAGGTTACAGCAGTGAGTGGTAGTAAACCCGCACCAGACAACCGGCTCGAGGCCGACGAAGGTTCATTGACTGCCGTTCCCGAACCTAAGAAAGTACTGTACTCCAACCATATCCAGTTAGGTTCACGATTAGCTTGCGAGGGACCGCTAGTCATTCCTCTGCTTTATCTTGTCTATTCAATGCTGACATTGTCTACATCACGTGGAGTAAAGTCTGAGGTTAGGCAATGTCGGAAGGACGGGGATGCTGGGGACCGATTCTGGTCTACCTCCTTACAATTCGGCGGAGGGGGCCTCGGATAAAAGGTTCTCCCCGAACGGTCTACAAGTTAAAGTCCAAAATTGGTCCTCTACTGACGCGAAGTAAGTGCTTTATGTCTTTCTGGTTCAAAGTACTCTGTAAAGTCAACACAAAACTTTCCCGATAAACTTGTGTAGGTTATAAATTTTTTTTTTTTTTTTTTTATTTTAGTGATTCATATAGATTGGAACATTTAAGTTATTATATATAGAAATATTTATATAGTAGTTAATATGCTACATTTACAAAACTCGTATGTCAACTAAACGATACACGAGTATGGAAAATGGGAAATGTTAGCAAACGAATTATACGTCATATAAAAAACATATAAAAAACACAAACGAAGCGAAGACCCGAGGGGAAAGCCTGGTGTATGACATAATTAAAATTGTAAATTAATAATAATTATACTTCTATAATAATTCCTATCTCTATTCTGACAATCGAAATAACTAACTTTGGTAAAATGCAATCTTACACAACAGGGGTGCCATTAAGTCGTTCCCCGACGTGTCCAGTGTAAGGCTGGTTAATAAGATTTTGTTATCCACGAAAGTCGTGCAGAAGGTCAAACTAACATATCTCCTTCTAGACACCGACTTACCGGTCTGCTAATCCACGACCGCGTAAATAGTACGTCCACTAGTCTGATCTGACGGACGGACACGTCTAAAAGTAGAATTTTTGTCTAAGACTAAAATTCTGGATAAAGACGCGAAGTATTTGTCCTTACTATTCTTATTCCTATTACGCAAACTGAACCAAAATTAATTAATCACTGAAAGTAAATTGGTGATCTTGGCCGGTTAGCCCACTTAAACACACTACACACACACGTTACATTGAAAAAAAGGTTTTTTTTTTCTGCACTGTTTTCAGCGCACTGTTTTTCAGGTTCTAGGGAGGGCCGGATGCGCAACCCTAGGACCTAGACGGCTCGCTCCGAGGGTATTTTATATTTATGTAACAAAAAACACTTAATGAGCTCAAATCGTCGCAATTATTGCAAAATTACTTCAACTTTATTTTTTAATATTTTTTTTTGTATGTGGGAAGAGGTGGGGCGGTGCCCCTAGCGCCCCTATGGGCCGGCCGCCACTGGTCAGCATGTCGTTGTGTCCCTGGGCAAGACACTTCACCCCAAATTGCTCCTCCTGTGGGGATTACCCACAGTATTGAGTATGTAGGTCGCTTTGGATAAAAGCATCTAACAAGTAACATGTAATGTAATATCATTTTGAATTCAGCCTAATTATAAAATCTGCTTCTCAAAATACATTTGCACAACTTTAAAGAACGGAGAAACAGGCAATGAAGAGAGGGAGAGAAAAAAGGGAAGATGAAGAGAAGACAGAAAATAATGATAGGGGAGGTTGAGAGAAAAGTAGAAATAGAGTAGGCAGATGGAAATAAATGGGCCGTACAAAAGCAATTCTGTCAACAGCCGAGAGTGGGATGAAATGGAGGCAGAGGAAAAATAGAGAAGGAGGAACTTAATGTTTAGCTTGGGTCCACCAATAAACTAAATAGACTTAGTTTGGGTCTACCAATAAACCAAACTGACTTGTTTTGCTGCAGGTCTAGAGGTGGGATAAGTAATGTATCCGGCTAAGGGAAACAAGATCAGGTAAATCCTTCCCAAACCTCTGTTTGCTCGGCATATCAACTGCTTTAGAAGGATACTAAGGCTTATATCAATAAAAACTGAAGGCTGAACTTTGGGGATTTTCTAGGATTGCAGATGAAAAACAAGCAGACTGCAGTCCACCCTTTTTCTCCTTCCTTCTCATCACAAGAACTCATTTAGAATTTTCCAAAACTGGTTTCTTGGTCAACCAATTAATTATCGTATAGTGCTTAATGAAATTCAATATACAATCGCACAATGCAGTCTCTTAAATCATACATTGAAGTCCTTAAATGGCCACCATAGTGTACTGTAGCCTCTTTTTGACGTTATCTAAATCTATAAATAAGTCCTGCTTGGGTAAACAGTGTCTTACTGTGCAGACTTTGGGAAGACAATGGCACATCCTCGCCCCATTTTTCCCTTTGTGTGAGCTCCCCTCTTTTTTCCTCTGTCCTTGTCTTTGTCACTAATGTATGATTGGCATGCAAACTTTATCCCTCTTTTCCACAATCAGACAGTAAATTGTGGGTTATGATGTGACTGGGTGAAATCCCTTTGACTGAACAAGCATGTGTATTGGGTCATTAAAGCCGGGGGTGTGACAGTGATGAATGTCCCCAGTGCAATGTAGAGGCGAAGTGTGCTAACACACAGAGGGAAGGACTGCTCCTATTATTTGGGCTGTCACCTACGTCAGCCTCGCACAGCAATAATATTGATGGTGTCTTCCTTAACACGAGTGTCATTAAGTGTTTTCTTTTATCTACCATTCCGTCTATATTTTAATTTCTTGTATGTATTTAATTTCTTTCTCAAGTAACTCTCTGTTTTACATTGATTGTTGTGACCTTCAATATTTGAACGTTTTTTGCGGGGTCTTACTAAAAAATCTTTGTGGTAATCTTTTTATATTTTCCAAATATTCTTTCATACCTGCAGTAAGCCTTATCCTTAATGCAGTTTCTTTATGAAAACATTTTTAATTGACATATTTTCAGTAAAGTAGGAAAATCCTTTTTGAAAAGATGAGATACCATTGTTTTGGAATTTGTGTGTTTGAATATTTGTGCTGGGCATTCACAACTTTCTGTCGTTATATAGTCTCTTATATGCAAGAACATACAGACAATCAACATTAATACATATTTTAAAATCCTTATCAATGAGTCAATACTTAATTTGTAGACAAATAGTAGTAGACAAGGGTTTTACAGTCTCTAAAAAAGTGTTTGAAGCTAGACTTTGTATAAGAGAGCCCCCCAAGGTCTACCACCCTTTTTAGAGAGTAGAAATAAAAAAGTTGAAAATGGCGAGATTCAACAAAGGGAAAAAATAAAACACCGGGGGAGCAAGGTCATGGTCAGCGCTGACTGAAAAGATAATAGAGATTCAGAGGCAGAGAAGCAATGAGGAGAGGAGAGATTGAGCAAAAAGTGAGGATGTGATGAAGAATAAGAAAAGGTTGTAGAGCGAAAGATTACAAAGGACAAAGATAAATATTAAGGAAAAGTAGAAAAAAATAGATCTGTCGAGACTTTGTCGCAACCACACTGTTCATAAAAGACAAGCTTTGAGTTGAAGGAGAGGCACATTGTGACACTGGAGTTCAGTAAATCAACATTTTCATTTTCTTTGTGCAGCAACCATTTAAAGTTGGCAACAAGTCGAGTCTAGACTCATTCAATCAATGACAGCACAAGAAAGGGAATTTAGTGGAATAGTGACTTGTTGTACTTCAACTCTGGAGATCGAATGTTGCATCCTGTTTTTTTTCATCTTCAATGATGTACTTGAGGTAGGGCTGTGCAATTAATCGTATTTTAATCGTGATTACAATTATGGTTTGCGACGATTTATGAAAACAGCATAATTGACAAAATGCGATTATTTTGCTGTGTGCGCTTTCGCCCCTCCCTAAAAGCCCACTCGGCCACGTGGGAGTGATATGAGTTGTGAGTGTTCAGCGCGAGCGAAGATTTCAGAACAAGAGCAGCAACTCGTTAAAAAGAAGGGTATGAGATTCCCAGTTGATCGCGAGATGTGTCTAAAAATAGAACAACAATATTCTGTTTTATCGTTAATGTCCTGTAACATAATCTTCCTGTGCCAGAATAATGCACTTGAAGCACCAAAGCTTTGTGATTGGCCGGCGTGACCCCATGTGTGGGGGCGTGGCTGGTGGGCAGTGGGCACTATTTCGCTGACGTTGTCCGTGTCAACAGGAGTGACAGTCTGCCACACACAAGACCGCAATTATGGCAGAAGCAAAAAAGCCCAAAATATATAATTTTCACTCTGAGTGGGAGGATGATTATTTTTGTATCTATTCCAATTCAAAGTCCATCTGTCTCATCTGCAATGCGAGCGTGGCTTTATCGAAGAAGGGTAATTTAGGAGCGCCATTTCAAAACAGTGCACAAAAGCTACGAGACGGAGGCCCAATCCCAAACCACGCCCAACACCCTACCCCTCCGTGACGGAGTGAACTCCGTGGAGTGACACTCGCAGCTCAACGAGGCTCCCTCCTGTCATATGGAGGGAGTAAATAAAGCGGCAAGCTTTGGGACAAACTCCCCTCTCTCCGGCAGAAACAGGAAATGCCGTAACTCTATGTAACAACGGTTTCAAATCAGCATCTCTTAGACACAAAATTAAAATGAATAACTAAAATAAAACTCAAAACATCTTTCATTGTGTTACTTTTTTGTAAAGCTCTTTTAGTTTTAAACCTGATGTTTATAAGCTTCTTAGTTTAACAGTCTTTAAATATACACAACTTTATAATAAAATGCACACATTTACCTTTTTCTAGACTAAACACAGATGATCCTAAGTTAAAAACATATGAGGTTATCATGAGGTTGTTAACATCGCAGTTTATCAGTGGATGTTTGCTGGAAGCCTGGAAGTACTTGTTAACAGCGTGTTTCCTGACGGATACAGCGTTGACTCCGGTCAGCACCGCTGCAGACTCGCTGTTTGAGGGCTTGATAGCCCACTCCCCCTCCACACCGCTTCACACTCGTTGGTTTGGAACACCCTCAAATATGGGCGGACCCTCCGCGTGAACGCGCAAAACCGGAGGGGAGGGGTAGGGGGTAGGGTGAGGGGGCGGTTTTGGGGGAAATGGGCCGAATTCCCTCCTAATTCCTGCCCGTACCACTCCCAAAAGAATGGGGAGGGACCTGAAAGGACAGCTAAATGCACAGCAGTCCATTTCAAAAGGCCCAACAACCAGAGCAAGGCCTGCTACCAATAGCATTTTTATCGTGTCAGTCACGTTCTTGGCCAAAACACTGGAAAGTCCTTTCAAGACCGGCGGAAGTTTGAAAGAACCTTCCCTTGGAGGCTTGCGACGCGCTTTTTGGGGGGACAGTAAAAATAACAGTAGCATTCCAACAGGTTTTGAAATATTAAATAAAAACAATCAAGTAATACCGTTATTGTAATCAGCTGTAAAGTTTTAGTTTGTTTTGAACTTCTTCATTATAATTATTGTACAAAATGGTATAAATGCCAACATTAAGAATCTTGTTCTGTTTAATTGGATTATAGTCTATTAAATAAACAATCAGGTTAAGTAAAAAATAGTGTTGCTTGTATCCCTATTTTAAAGGCATTTCTTTTATACTCCAAATAAAAATGCCAAAAATGGGTTTGATTCTATTAATTTTGTCTTTTTTATTGCACTTTTGGCTGCCAGAATTCCTGTGTAGCTTCAAGATCAGAGTTGTTTAATTATAAGCCCCTCAATTTATACTTTTGTACAAACACTATTTTTTATATAATGAGCAAAGAAAGGGTTCAGAGTCTTTTTCCTTTTTTACTAGTGTCCATAATGTGCAGCACTGCCACAAGTTCCTCTTCCAGAGAGGGGTCTTCAGTACAGGTGGCAATATTGTCACCGCTGCCGCTCTCTCTGGAAACCAGAACAATGTAAACAGGCTGGGTGTTTCTTGGCCAACAAATCTTTAAGAGATTACATGAGCAGCCTTACAGCATTTGCCATGTGGCCACTACAACAATTTTATTTGTGTCTAATGTAGTTCAACCATTTTTTCCTGTTACTTTTGGACCCATGACGGTTGGCCAGCCTTCCACTTTAACTGGTGGAAATATGTTGAATATGTTTTTACTAAAATGTTGGGCTAATGTTAAGGAGTTTCAGTAAGTTGTGACGGTGCACTGCCAACATAATTTGGAATTTTAATTTATTTTGGTCCCTAAATTTATTTTTATTTATCAATATAAGTACAATTTTAGTGTGGTTTGGAAGTGCGCCTCCAACCATATTTTGTTTGATCTTGTTATTGGTAAAAATATTAATTGGGTTTTAAAGTTCAAATAAAATGGTCAATGAATAATCGTCAAAATAATCGTGATATTAATTATTTACCCGAATAATCGTGATTATTGGAATTTTGGCCATTAATCCGCACACCCTAGGTGGGATTCTTTCTTGTTTATCATAATGAGGTATTTTGAATGTCCGTTTACTCCAACAGGGCCAGTGATTCAGAAACCATTTCAGATTAGCCCACTAAAGCACCGTGGTTAACTATTCCTCAAAGAATAAGAAACATTTTTTCCCATAGACCCATTCCTATGTGCATGTTGCATATATGGGAAGCAAAGATGCAAACTACATGATACTGCATGAATGGGGGACTAAAGGCCCTGACACACCAGCGAAATCGGTCCGTTTTCGTTATCCGGACGAAGCGTGCCCTGTCGCCGCCAAAACTATCAAATTGGTGTGGTCCCGACACCGTGCCGTGACACGCTTTATTTGGCCCCTTTCATGGGCCCCGATTCAACATGTTGAATCGGCCGTGCGTCGGCCACAGGCCAGTCGGACAGAGAAATCACCCTGTTGGCTGTTGCTAGCGATATCATGAGAAGAAAAACAAAGCATGGAGAATGTCTCACAGAACAAAACAAACAACATGGTGATGCTCCAGACCAACACATGAATCATACATAAAAAACAAAACAAAAAAAACACAATAAATAAAAATGTTTAGATCTACGTAGTCTGGTTCTTCTTTCTCTGTCTTGTTTGTTTGCCCTCAGAATGACGAATACAGCACACCGACGCCTGCGGTAAGGAGAGTTTTATTACCACTCACGCATGCGCAGTTCGA
>NW_011333040.1:4364231-4402989 GCF_000735185.1 Notothenia coriiceps
GGTCCTTCTCGATCGCGAAGGAGGAGCGGTCAACTCCGAGTCCTCCGGATGACTGAATCTCACCTTATCCCTAAAGCGGAGACCCAGCCACCTCTTGCGGAGAAAACCCATCTCGGCCAGGCTGTATCCCGATCTGTTCTTTCGGTCATGGACCCATCCTTCATGACCATGAAGGTGCAGGGTAAGGAAACCGAAAATGAGCGACGGTGAGACAGAGATGCTTTGCTATCTGGCTACAGCTCCCTTTTCGTCACAACGGTGCCGGTAAAGCGACTGCAGTACCGCTCCCCGCTGCTCCCCGATTTCCGACCCATCTCCACGCTGCCCTTGGTTTCCCGCACTGCTGAGAACAAGACCCTGAGATATCTTGAATCTTCCTTCACTTTGGGGTATAGGACTCATATCTTATCGGAGTGGGACAAAGTCCCATCGTTTTCCTTGCTGAGAACATGGCCTCCAGATTTGGGGTGCTGATCTCACCATCCCAGCGCGCAGACCGATGAAGCCAGAACCACATCAGAACCACAGCATCTGCAAAAAGCAGTGGTGCAATCCTCAGTCCACCGAACTGCAGACCCCCTCCCCCACGACTTCGCCTCGAAATCCTATCCATGTATATTACAAACAGGATTGGTGACAAAGCGCAGCCCTGGCGGAGGCCAACCCTCACCGGAAATGGGTCCGACTTACTGCCGAGGACCCGGACACAGCTCTCGCTTTGGGAGTGCAGAGATTGGATGGCCCTGAGTAGAGACCCCCTCACCCCATACTCCTGCAGCACCTCCCACAGTAACTCCCTGGGAACTCGGTCATACGCCTTCTCCAAGTCTACAAAACACATGTAGACCGGATAAGCGTACTCCCAGGCCCCCTACAGGATCCTTTGCGAGAGTAAAAAGCTGATCCGTCGTTCCACGACAAGGACGGAATCCGCATTGTTCCTCCTCAATCTGAGGTTCGGTATATTTGTTTTTATAAAATTTAATTTTGTTTTATAAAATGTAAATTTGTCTCTAGCTTTGTAAAAGTGTTTCGCACTTTGTAATTCTCGTTTGCACTTCTCAGCCACCTTAGTAATGTGTTTAAGCACACTGTAGAAAATATTCTATATATATATATTTTTTCAAACTTAATTGGTGTTACAAGAGGATATTTTGTAGTCAGTCATTGATTAAGGTTCAGGAGGAAAAATCTAAGATGTCTAAGTGGAGTAATCAGAAGACAGGTGTCTCAAGTGAAACAGAGTTGAAGGGTTATTTCAGGAGAGTGCGCCCCCTGCGGCCAGAAGACAAATGTGTGGTTTTAATGCAAGGCCCGCAAACTGAAGCATATACAGTGGCAGTGCCAAGTGAGTAACTTACATATTACTTTCATTCTTGATAAATGCACGGCGTAAAACAGGTTATCTATGATTGTTTTTGCCATTTACGAACTATGGATGGATACAATAGTTTGACAGGGGTGATCTAAATGCGTATCGAAGCGCTACTATTTTGGTTAAGCATCAGTGCGCATGCCCAAAGCCCAGCTGATTACCTGGTGGAACGCTGCAATATGATTAGCTGTTTTAAAAACTGTCTTCAGGTTTTCGTAGTTGATAACTGCGGTCACCATGAACGATGTGGACTATCTTCTGGGCCCCAAAATAAAAAAATCTTTGTTTGTTGTAAGAAAAACTTGAGAACAAACCTCTTGGTGCCCACCTGATGCAGGATAATGTTGTATACCAAACCGCTGGTAAATATGATCAAATGTAACGTATAGACTTTCTACAGGAAAAATGTCAATATGCTAGCTTGTCAGAGAAGCTTTTTTGTAGCTTTAGGTGTGGGTTCTCGAAGGAGATGCTGCTTCAAGAAGACAACCTTTCGGGATTGTTATCTTTCCTTCAGGATTACCAAATATGAAAGCAACAAGACAACACGATCAGGTAAGTAGCCTTATCATGCTGGTTATCACCTGTGTTCACAATGTGGAAATTGTGAAAAAGTGCAATATGTAGCCTAGAATTGTGCATTGTTGGTGTGTATTGTGCAAACAAGTAGTTGTTGACCTTCTATTTTCCACCTCAAAATCAACTTCATACAGATACAGAACATGCAGACAGTTACATACTGCAATACACAATAATTGTAACTTCTGCAGGTATTAGGTGGGCCAGTGCTAAAACAACAGAACACATCCGGGATATCACAGGAATCACAGGTTTAAAGACCTTGCTCATGCATCCATGTATGCCCCCCCTACCACATTATCTATCTCTTATCAGGGAGGATGTGGCTCAGTGGAAGGTGTGCTGGACTTCAAATCAAGGGATAGCAAGTTCGAGTCCCACTGCAGTCAGCACGTCGTTGTGTCCCTGGGCAAGACACTTCACCTCAAATTGCTCCTGTGGGGATTGTCCACAGTACTGAATGTTTGTAAGACGCTTTGGATAAAAGCAAATGACATGTAATGTAATGTTATCATTTGAGGAGAATATTTAAAATGAATATAACAACAAAACAAGGACTGCAATTCAGTTGTCTCATCATGCGTGTTGCAATACTTTGTATACGTTATTTAAGGTTGCATGGATATTCATGCACATTTTTTTTATTTATTTCATATGAGCTCAAAGTTCTTAATTATATTTTTCTGGACATTACCAGCAGTGGAAATAGGTTGAACATATTGTATACAGCGACTTGATCTTGAAGTTTCCAAGTCCTTCACTGACCACTTTCCACCTCTAGGTGGTGCTCAGTATCTTCTTGAAAATTGAGCTGCTCTTCTGTTCATTGGGCACTTATGCCTAACCATATATTTTAAGATGTATCTAAACAAAATGGTAACAAATTAGTAAAAAAGATATACAAACACAAGCTTTATTATTATTATTAAAAAATTACAATATTTTTGATTATTGTCAAAGGGATTAAAAGTATATGGTTCATGCAGTCAATCATGGACATCAGTCACATAATCATGAACCCCTTTTCATTATTGTGTAGTACTGTTACTGTGTGCATTTTATTTTTCTGGAAATGTTATATCTGGTATATAAATTGAATTCTAGAATGGTGGTACGAATATTAATATTTTGTTCTCTCTTTGATATATGAGATACAATCAATTTAAATTTGGCGTGCCTCAATCAAAATACAATGCTTAATTTATGTTTATGGTAGGGACTGGTGGAAGTATTGTTTATTTAAGGTAATAAAGCACACTATTGTACACCTGACGAACAAACACAACGAATGCTCAAAACTCATAAAGGGCAGGTCAGAGGAAGGTATGATGCTCTGATGTCCTGAGAGGAAGGACTGCTGTAAATGGTCATGATCGATATACTTCCATCCAAAGGGCCAAGTCTTTAAACTTGGGGGGTGGGGAGAGGAGATGGGTGGTGCACTTATCTGAGATCAACACATGACACCACTCTCACACGTGAGCCTCGGTTCGTTTACCCATGGAATTAAGTGAATGGGAGTTCAGATGGAGGGTTTTCTAATAACTTTGTGCAGTAAAGTGAGCTCGTTCTGTAAATGTCTGATCCTGTCCGAATCCCAATAAAACAGATCAACCCCCTCCTGTCCCATTAATCCCACACATACACATCTGTCCTGGTCACATGACAGCTATAACCACAGGGAACAATTAAAGATGGATGACATCATCTCAGTGTCTGGGTAAAGTGTCTGTCCCTGAATCCCCTGTGTGAGGAGGGAATTCCCAGGGTGGCCGTGTGTGTGCTTTACTTCATTTACAGCCATGTGACCTGCTGTTGTTATGGGTTTAATAAGCATTGGCTCTGGAAATGGTTTGGAATCAAATTACATTTTTAGCAATTGATTTTCAGACAAATCTCCTACGCAGAGGCCTTGTTCATGTCTTATTCATGTCATATGGTGTCATGATACTAAAAGAGAAAATGCCAGACAAAGATATTGTCCTTTTATTTTGTCACAAAGCTTTTTCACTTGTCTCTGCTGCATCTAAAGATTATTTGTATGCGGTCTACATCTTAGTTAATTATCTTCTTTTTGTTTATGGGTTGTTTCAACATATTTAAAAAAGTACCTCTTCAAAAGAGCATGCAAATAAACTAAATAATGCTCACAACAACACTCAGCATTGTTTGGCCAGGTAGCTCCCCCCTACCATACCAAATCTAACATGTATGCTGCACGTCACCCCCTCTCTCTCCCATTTTCTGTTCTAAGCCAGTCAACAACACTACATGTTTTAACAAGGCATACAAAATAAATCTATGGCATTGCTAAAATGCTAGCTGGTTTGCCATGTTCACCATCTTTGCTTTGTAAGAATGCTAGACACTGGGAATTTTGTTCGTTTGTAAGGAATTTGCTCATATTGGACAAAATCATTGGCTAATCCAAAGCTGAATGGATAAAATATTAAGGGATCATCATAGTTATTACAATTCAAAACCACAAATGTCTGTACCGAATTTCGAAGTTATCCATCTAATAATTGTTGAGATACTTCAGTCTGGACAAAAAATGTTGGACAGACTGCCATCGCCTTCCCAAGAGCTATCTTAAGTTACATTCTGCTGGAAAAATTCAATGCTTACCTTACGTAATCCAGGACATACTGGTAACCTTACATGTGTTTCACAATCACACATATCCAGAAGACCTTCAACAATTCATCAACCCCATATAGACTATTAAATAATGTGCCACTAATGTGATAGAAATATCTGTTATGTTGGCATTAAATGCATTTAATCAGTTATAAAGAATCTCATTATCCACTCACACCTCTTTTCTTTTATCTATGTCATTTAACCTTGAATGTCCTTGTGATTCATCCACTAGCGTGATCATTTTCACTGAAAACAATCAGTCATCAGCTTTGTTTGATGAGCGGTCTATTTTTGCCCTGCAGATCTGTCTTTGGAGGCCAAACCAGGAAGAGGTGATGTCATGATGGCTATCGCTTACAATGCTCCTACAGCCAGCTCCAGATGCACAGACCCCCCCCCTTCTCTCTCCTGAGGTATGACCTCAGCCTGGTCCTACAGAGGCAACATCTGCTTAATGATCCGCTGAGCAGGATGCAGGTTTGATCTGACGCAAGACATTACACTGGAGAGAGGGGGAAATATTCTAGGTTTCATCCAGTGTAGCTTGGTGTTATTAGGTCACAACAAGAATAGTTACAGATCTGTCTCCTTCAGTGGTGGAGAGTAACTAAGTACATTTACTCAAGTATTGTTAATCGTTTTTTTAGATATAATTGTACTTTACATCAGTATTTCCAATTAATGCTACCTAATATTTCTACTCTGCTACATTTCAGAGGCAAATATCATACTTTTTACTCCACTAAAATGATTTTACACTCTAGTATCTTTGAACATGCAGTACTGTACTTCTAAAATACACACTATTTCAGGTATCTAAACTTGATCCACATTGACAAAATACTTAAATGGTCTTATATGTATAAAAAGAAGATAATATAATAACCGTAATATAATACTGTGAACATATTCATTCTGTATAATGAGTACTTTTACTTTTGATTCTTGAAGTACATTTAGCTGATAATACTTCTGTAGTTTCTATTATTCTAAAACAGGTCATTTTGCAGTTTGAGTACTTTCGCTTTTTGAAGTATATTTGACTCGTAATGCAGAATTTTAAGGCCGTATTTGTACTAAATGATCTGAGTACTTTTTCCAACACTGATTTCCTTGTATACAAATGTATAATAATGAATTCACTAAGATTGATGAAAATATTTTTGAGACTAAACTTGCCCATTATTTTTTTCCAAAGCCCTCGAAAAAAACTTTGGCAAGAAGATCCAGTAAAGTACTGAATGTACTGCTTGAAAATGTGACCCTGACATTCTTCAGCGCTGCTGTCAGATGACTCTGACTATCTGCTCAGTCTGATGAGGATCTTTCACAAACATGCTCAAAATTAAACCTTTTCTTAAGCGTGTAAAGCTTGTTTCTTGGCTTAAGTGGTCTCCTAAATGGTGCCATACTCCAACACATAAACGTTATGGTTTGTAGAGAATAAACACACATGATAGATAACATGTTAATTTGTAAGCTTCAAGGTGCTGGCGTGTGTATATTGTTAACTTTAAGACAGAGTCAGGCCAGCTTATTGTATCAGTTGTCTATCTTTAAGCTCAGCTAGGCTAATCAGATACTAGCTGTATCCCAACCATGGACCCGACAAATACAAGTGTTAACAGTAACAGTCGTGTCCAGGGGCGGACTGGGACTAAAGATCAGCCCGGGACTCTCGACCGGCCCACCTCGGTACCGCAAGTAAATACTGCTAGTGAATTGTCACTGGGGGGGGGGGGGGTGCTAGTGACTCATCCAACCGGCCCGCTAAGTCCGACCGGCCCACTTCAGTCCCGATCGTCCCGATGGCCAGTCCGCCACTGGTCTTGTCCTATAACTAGGCAACAAGGCAGTCAAAGTGTATTTACATAAATGTAGACATTTATTTTAAAGTAAAACGGAACGCTTGAAGCTAAATAGTCCTGTTGTAGCCCTGTTGGCCTCCGGTGTAGTACATGTCTTGCTTTCTATCTTTATTGCATACCATCGTTCTCAATTTGCTTTATTAGTCCGTCCATAATAAGAAAAGCGCATCCGAAGCATATTTTAAATGGTTTACGATGTTGATGCATGATCATTTATGTCTGTTTCATTTGTTTTTTTTCAGGCCCATGAAGTGAAAATGACAAAAAAGGGATTTGTCTTGCAGGTCTCAGCAAGCCTTTGCTCAGCAGCTGATGTCAGAAGGATCTTCAAAGGTGTACCATTTCAGGCACAAATTCATTAATCATACAGAAACCCCCTGAACCTGATGCCAATTCTTTTCAGGTGTAAAGCAGTGTACCCCTCGGCTTTTTAGAGTCTCAAAATTCACTCCACTTGTATGTCTTTGTAAAATGAATGAAAACCCACACAAACACTGGTAATACCATCAAATGCAGTAAATCTTATCAGGACCAAAAGACCCTTCCTTGGTGAAGAAATGCTTCAGACAGCGCACCTGTACAGTGAGGGACAGCTGGCCAACATACAGGTGAACTGCCATGTGTCCAACAGCGTCGGCAGTTGGTTGAAGTTCATCGTGTCACCACCCCCTTGAACGAAATGTGCTGCGACTGCTTTGACTGACAGCTGTTTTATCTCGGGTTAACTGTCCCGCCTAACAAGTGACTGTGACAGCTGCTGTCAGACTCTTCCCCTCCCCAAGACTCAAAGACTTCTTCTCAATAAACCAGAAGCAGACCACCCTCCGTACTGAGCCCGGGGAATCTCTCTTGTCGGGGTGAACTGAATTGTATGTGTGTGCATGTGTGAGGGTGGGGGGTTGCAGTCACAGTCCTCAAGGGAGTCTCATTTTACACAGTGGGTTTAGATTGGAATTACAGCATTGTGTAGTGAGAGGACCAGTGATCAAACCTTTAAAATATTTGCAAGACCAATCAATCACGTGTGTTTGAGATGAATTGTGTAAGATAAGATTTCTGCCTATCATGCATGCATCATATCAATGAACTTGTGGCATGTAAATGGACATAGCGAGACCAGAGTGGCAAGCTAGTTGGACTTGAGGGTATTGCCCCCCTCTGATTGGTGCATCCTCTGTCTCTGTGCAATGAAGGTAGAAAAGGAAAACTGAGAGCCCCTGGAGACAGCATTCAAATTTTACCACCCCAGACATTATTTCTAGAAGGACTTGCCAAATGAGCCACCCGTTTGAAATGTGAGCTCGCCTGATGCTCTGCTGCCATGCCTCGCATTGCTGCTGCGAAGAAATTTCGATGGGCCTGCCAAGAGTCCTCGGATGGCAAAATGAATTGCATGTGTGAAGGAGTGTCATCTTAACACTTGTGTCAGTCATCGTTAAGCATTTCTACCCCGTGCTGATTCATGGAAGTCTATGGAATTAATGTTGCAATCAATCCTAACCAGTGAGTCCGCTCTTCCTCCGTCCGGCTGGAGACAGGCAGTGCTCCAAGGTTTCTAAATGGTTCCCGCTTCTTCATGAACCTTGCCCTAATAGAGCCTACTACTAAGTGTTTTAAATGTTAATGTCCTGTTGACACGTTTTGAATGCAACATCTTGACCTTCATAGTTGTTGTCCTGTTGTGCTTTGGGTTGAGGAAACAGATTGAAGAATTTGACTATTTCAGGACCTGGAGTTCTTTTAGACATGTGTCCTTCCATGCCTCATGCATGCCTGTGATTCTGAAACAGACAGTACAACAGAACTAACTGCCAAATAAATATTGATGTGACAGGATGAGAATTTAAATTTGAGGATGACACTTTTTTCCTCAGCTTTGGGAACAGTATGTGTAACGAAGCCAACATTTAAAAAATAAATTACGTTTTTTACAACTCTCATCTCTGAATGTAATACAGCCAAAGGGATGCTGCTGTGACTATTCCTGAGGTTTCTCTTCTTTTCTCTCTTAAAGTAGTCTCTTTTTGTGTGTATGGAGTTTTCCCTGTCTGAATTAAAAGCATTTGCCATCAATGGATGCCTCATATGCAACAGTTTTGCATCAGGACAATGGTTAAAAGGCAACTGATGCGACATTTAAAGCTGATTAGTGTTCCACAAACCTGTTGTTAAAACCATATACTGTAGATAGCAATGTTAACTTCATTATGATCCAATCATGGCTGGTTAGACTTTAACCCCAATGGACTGGATGTGTGGTTTAAACTCTTGCCGTACTAACATTTGTATTTGTATTGTATTTTTTGTTTTGTTTTGTTTGGACCTTTGGATGAGGACAATACACAGATGATGAATACAATTATTCTTCTGGCAAAATTACTTATTTTTAAAGCTCAATCAAGGGGAAATCTGAATTTAAGGTGTGTAAAAAGTAGATTAAAAACACAATTTATTTTGGAAAGGATGATTGCCACAAAGAATCAAAGGATGGCTCAACACACCATGAAATAGGAAACAATCAGCTCTAGCGAAGAGTGGGATAAAAAGGAATAATAAATTCTTTTGATGATATTGGACTGTCAACCTGTTTTTTTGTTTTGTTTTGTTTATGAAATGTTGAAGTGACCAACTGACTGTATTTTATTATTTTCTTTTTTCTGTTTTCTTTTTCTTTTTTTCTTTTTTTTTTGTTTTTGTTTTCTGAGATAAGAATGTCTCTTGTTGTTATTGTAATGTCCATGTTTTTGTGTCTGTAGCCTGTGCAATAAAATAAAATAAAAATAATAAAAACATTTGTATTTGTTCCTGACCAATACAAATGTATACTTTGTTGCATTTGGCCAAGTTCATCTTCATACAGGCTTTTCACAAACACACCAAGAGCTTTAAATGTAAAGTTAAATGAACTGAAGTAACTTGTATATTGTAGTTAAATGCTTAATATCCACCATGGGGATGCATTTAACCGTGTTAATAATTAAAATATACATATTTTTTTGTTTTGTGTTTTCGGTCCAGAACAAGTGGTTGTGATGAAGTCATATTTCAGTCTGAGAGTCATTAAATGTCCCCATGTCTTGTCATGGCTTTAGATTCGCAGGATGCTTTCTGTGTCTCTTTCAGCATCAGGTTACCTAAAGTTGGCTTTAAGTGACGTGTACTACAACCTTTAGAGAGATGAGAGTGAGCTGACACTTCATCAGTGGCTGGAGTCCTGCTGTGTGATGGTTCAATAATAGGGACTGTCATCTAATTGCCTCTACATTCAGTTCTTACCATTACAGTGTAGTCGAGGAATAGTAAATAACAGCCCTATATCTTTGTCTGTTCAGAATATGTATGAAACCATGGTAGTAATATTTATACATTAAATGTTTAATTCTCTTCTCTGCTAGTAACCCTTGTTATAACGTTCTATTATATACATAGTTTGAGGTATTATAATACATTACAATATTGATTTCAATATGTGTTTTTACATTTTGGTTTACTAAATATTGTAGATGAAGGTACATTTAATTCACCATGTATTTTATTGAGTAGTTTAGGATTTGACAATGCAAACATATTTTACAATGTGATTATATGTTATGCATGTTGAATAATCAGTTAAAATTAGCACCACTTTAAACACACTTCAGCAGCGGTAACAATAATTCAAACATAATCATGTGATATAAAACAGATCTCTAGTTTTTAAACTCAGGTTTTTTTCATTTGGCCACAAATGAAATTGAATTTAGCAACAGCAGCTAACTTCAATGCTGAATTGCATGTGATTTGTATTTGTGTAAAAGTACATTTGTATCGTTGCTACCCAGTAATGACCCTTGCAGACAATTAATGATGCACGATTAATGCTTTTACGTTTAGCAGACCTTCTGTAAGAACATGTTGATTATAACGATTATAACACTACATTCTTTAACTTGAGTGAGGTTTTGAGTGCATGATTTAAGTGAAGCATCTGAGTATTTCCTCCACCACTGGGGTGTAGTAAATGTAGTTGATTGTTGTGAGTATTCGAGAGAATCGTTATTCTAAAAAAAAGTTTGTGTAGCCTTCTCTCTATTCCTACTCATAATCATCATCATCGTCCACTCCCTACCTCCCCCTCCTCGCGCTGTTTCCCAGATTTATTCACGTGCAGCTCGCTCCCGCCTCACTCAGACATTCTGTCGCCAGCGCCGTGACGTCACCTACGCCAGGAGCCTCCTCCGCTCAGAACGTTTCCCTCCGCCTGTCTTCAAGATAATCTAGTCCCTCCTCACCGCTGCAACCCTGAACTTGTTTAATAAAACTCGCAACAAACACTGTACTATTCCTGTAAAAATACTCAAGTAGCCATCTGTAGTGACGTGAAATACGTGTCAGTGCTTTTGATATTTTAGATCTCAGGCATTTTACCTGTCTTTTGTCTATAGTATTCTATTTTTATCTATAACCCCTTCAACTTTGTCAACAAAAATGTCTACCTGTTCAAATGATATTCTGATTTATTCTTAAATATGACCCATATTATTTCTGATGCACATATAAATTGTTTTGGGTCTTTTCTGAGGAAATGACACTTCATGTCCTCTGCTGCTGCCCTGGCTAAAGGCTATTTTCATGCATTATCATGAAATATTAATGAGATGGTTTGAAGAACTGTTGGGAGTTTCACCCTTGACATTGCACAATAATCCCTCTACACACCCACCAGTAGAAAAACCTACATCAGGGCTGGACTGGTTGTATGTGTGTATTACTGTTTTGAGGTGAGAAATTGAGATTATGGCATGTGTAAGCATGCTCCTGTGCTTACCCTGCTCATGGACACTTTTGTTCTCCTGACAACTTAAATAGAGCTTATCATATCACAATCAAAGCAAGAGGGGAACTGAGAGGCAGGTTTAACACCGTGCAGTTCAGAAGTTCACGATAAACCACAGAGTTGCCTGTCTATCAGTTAAACTGCTGCAACAGATTACTGGCCAAGTTTGAAGAAGGAGAGCTGTTTTATGTAGTAAAAAGAGAGAAAAGGAATTAATTAGTGCTTCTTCGCGGTTCAAACAATGTCTGAAGTTGCAGTAAAACTTGTGTTTTGAACATATAGTAGTTTTCTCCCATAAACCCCCATTTTAAAATCATTGTTGTTGTGTAGGGGACGTTCAGAAAAAGATGCATAATACATGCAGAAAAGAGCTAAATGAAACAACTTTCCCACATTTTGCATGGATTTTTTGCCTGGAAAAGTAAAGAGATGCTCTTTCTGCCTTCTTCCTCACTCTGCAACAAACAAGCAACATTTTAGCACAACTTGCAACAAACAAACTCTCTCATCTGAAAAGAAGCTCTCTGGTGCTGTGAAGCTCTTAGTTTTAGGCGAGAAAACAGCATTGTTTCTCACAGTTACATAATCACTTTCCACACAGTGAACGAAGATGTTGGATGTGTGAAAAGTAGGTCTTGTTATTGTCGGGGCTGCATCCCCGCGGCGTGATACTGGCGCTCAGCGGAGGGTGAAGCGGCTCCGCGACTGACTGACGCCAGGTCGAGCAGACCCAAGACAGGCAGAGAGAGGAGAACAGGGAGTGAGAGAGCAGAGAAAGAAAAGGTACTGTAAACTTTCTGATTTATTTTCCAACGTGCTAAATGAAAAGTTTCTTTATGTGTATTTCCACGTGTTGTTGTGTGCATGGCTCTGTTTGTAAGGAAGTAGACCCCAACGCTTATCAACACAGTGTGTCACTTGGCAGCTTCAAACTTTTTTTTCCTTCACATTTTTAAACCTCACTCTCAGTCTGGAGCTGCAAATGTAGCCACATTTTCATGAAGGTGTAAACTACTTGTTTTGGCTACGTGATAAAATGATCAAAGTTTGATTACGAACTATAGTAATCTCTTGCAATAATGTAGCTAGACTACTGTATAGTGCAGAAAATTAGTAAGTTTAAATAGGAACATGGCAGAAGGGCTGCATTTGTACACTAAAAGCACCATACGTTGGGGTTAAACTACTCTAAAGCAGGTATTAGTAGAATCACCAGTTATTGTACATGCACACTGTTGTACACAGTGATTATCCATGAGTAAATACAGATAAAACTGCAGTTATTAGACACATGGCATGGGCCTACTTGGTTTATTAACCTACAGGATACGCTATATAATGAATTGCATGGTCTATGAAATGTCAGAACATTTGAAAGATTACCAATTCCAATTATATGAAGGCAAAGCCACACATGTATAGGAGCAAGGAGTGGACTATATAGCATTATCTTCTTGACAAATTACTTCAATTATTAAATAATTTCCTTTATTTCTATACTATATGGTGGTATAAGGATGTTTGGCTTTTTAAACTACAATATGTGAATGATCTGTGTTCACTTTGCGTGACACTTGTTTACTGATGATATTAATGAAAAAGGAAGAATGCAATTGGCCTATATTGCATTTCCTTGTACACAAATCACTCATGATACCCTTTTGCATCTTGCTACTTAAAAATAGTGTTTATCATTTAACTCTCTTTTGGCTGCTGCAGACTTGCTGAGGCAATTTGATTTTATGCACCGGTATGCAGCACAGGACATGTGTCTGGTTTTAGGTATGTCAATATATTTATGAATCTGTGTAAGTGTGTATGTGCAAAGGAAAGGGGGAAAGGAGGGAGAGAGAGAGAGACCTACAGCAGCTAAAGCTAGATCTCCTGACATTATTGAAGATGACATATCAGATTACCCAAAGGACAGGAATTTGTCCTTGTCCGTGATTTACTTCCAATTGTTTTATCATTCCTGCATTCTCAGGGTATGCAGCTTTGAATTTGGTTTGAAAATCAAACAAATGGTGTTTTTATAGGATTAAGATGACATGGTTAGTCTTCTTTAATAAAAGGTCATTGAGAGATGTGATTGTCACATGATTCTATCTGCTTAATATCATTCTTTATACATACAAATCATACCATCATATCTACCTCAATACACCCGTCTATCCATCTATCTATATCTATCTATCTATCCATAGCAAAGGCAACAAAAACCCTACTCAACAACAAGGTGTAAATATAGGTTAGCAGCATTCCTGTATCCAGAGAGTCAGTCACAACAGTAGTGAGTGAAGGAAGTTAAACCCTCCTGAGTGTCTGCCCGGCCGGACAGCATAGCCTGCCATGTGTCGGGGTGAGGTGTCCACCCTAACACAACACTAACCCAACACTGAGTGCCATGCATGGTTGAGATAGCTGCTTGAAACCCCATGTGTTTGCTAGTTATGTCCGCAGTCGTGTGTGGGACGGACTGCTTCGTCTGGGACATAAAGAGTCTCATCCCACATCAGACAGAACAATACTGACCACAGTTTTGGTGTCAGAAGTTTTTGTTTGTTTTTGTTTTACTATAGTAGAAGTGTGATTTGCTAGACTTCTGTCACTTGTTCTAGTTTAATCTTTAGGTCAGGTCAGAGGTGTGTATGTGTTGGTGTTTGTGAGGACAAGTGACCCCAGTGAGTTTAAAGAGCCCCCAGGTCAATGCCATGTCTAGTCACTAAAGGCAACACCTCCCATGGTTATTTCAAGCTTTCTCTGCAACAGTTTTTAAAAGACATGGGGCTGTGGTAAATCAGTATCTACTACTTCAGGCTATTTAGTCTCTCTGCTTTTTAAACCAATGCAAATAGTAATACTTGTGGTCGGGATGGGATGAATGATCAGCCAATATTATTTAGTCCCAAATACTGTACATTTGTACCTTATATTGGCCAATAAATAGCAAGACATGTCAGTATAGGAACTCAAAATGACCTGGGACATTGAAAGTTTGTTTACTAAAGAGCTTGAACAGGTTTGCATTTTAATTTTAATTTTTTTCCTTGATTTTATTTATTTTTGATTTTATTAATCTGTGTGAATCTTTGCTGTCCTGTTTTTTCACGCTTACCCTGTTGCTGCTTTGTACAACTGAATTTCCCCTCGGGGATTACTAAAGGTTCATCTTATCTTATCTTATCTTAAAATGTATTTTTCAACCGTAAAATGTCCATCTCATATTCTGGTCCACAACTCAAACAATGTGAGGGATCTTATAACAAACAATAGGTAAAAATTGCCTTGTTCAGTTTCTTTATGTTTTGTTTTCTGATCATATCCTGGTTTGAATTGTGTCAATTATAAGCTACTATAAATTAGAAAGAATAGTTTTGTAAATGTGCTTTCATTGGGATGCGACTAGCAACTATATTCACTATCAATGAGTCTGCCAATAACTTCTCTGATGTGAAATGTACTCAACAATGTCTTCACATTAGGTCTGAATAACAGTCCAAACCCCAAATATTTTACATTCACAAATATCTAAACCAGATTTGTTCAATGTTTGGCTTCAAGTGATATTAAACTTTGCAACAGCTGCCCCTCTGGAGATGCTTTCAGACGTCATTGCTGCATGGCTATGATTTGTATTTGTGTAAAAGCATATATTGCATCCTTGTAGTGTATCTCTTAACTCAGTAATGACCCTTGAATACACTTAATGGAGAAGTGCTGGGTTAAGAGACCAGATACACGAGGGTCTTCGTCTCTCCCCCTCTAGAAAACAATCACTCTGTCTTATGTCTCTGGGTTCGCCGTCACTCTCACTTTCTTCCACTCTTTCTCTTTCTGAATCATTCCCCCTCCTCTTCCTCTCTCTCCCTTTATCTTCCACTCTCTATTCCTGCACTCCTCTGTTTATAGCCAGTGACTCCATTGAGCGGGGGCTAATGGAGGCCCCATCCAGGACCCTGCTGATAAATAATGTAGCTTCTTTATAATGCTCCGTCCCTGGGGAGGGTCCGGAGAGCATCATTACTGCCTCCTCATCCTACACAGCCCAGGCCTAAATTGATTAACAGACACTGAAGCAGTGCAAAATGATCCATTGTGCTGGTGTAGTGGCGAACAGCTCGCACCAGGTGGGTCAAAGCCCCCGTCTGACAGTGTCGCATGATCCCACTCTGTGCTCCCATTAGCCCTGGATCTCTGTCCGCTGGGCTAACGAGCTACCGCTAACACAATAGAGAGAGCATTGCCTGGACTTAGCTGTAGGGAATGTCAGAGTGGTTTTTATGGAGCTGTTGTGTAAATGTGGTGTGTGTGTTTCAGCTTTTATAGGGAGGAGAGCAGCAGCCAAGGCCACTGCAGGCATCTGTGGGACTCTTCATTGACTCTGTAAGACATGGTGATTAGCCTCAAAGGTTGATGACTACATACAGTTGTTTAATGTAAGTAATACAAGTCAAAAAATGCCTCGCAGTTAATGATGTTAGTTTTCTATCCCTCTGAAACGTCCTCTTTTTTTCTGTTTAATTGTTGATTTAATACATTTGTGCTTTGGGCTGTTTGTCAGACAAAACAAGCAATTGATTTTTGCAACCTTGGGCAAATCATTAAACTGAAAAATTATATTTAGTTGCAGATTATGAGATAATTGTTAGAAGAAATTTAAACCGCTCACCATATCAAAGATTTTTTAAGGGGTTCAAACAGGTCCAATGTTTTTAGGTGGAGAACAACCAAACCAATCAGACATTTGTTGGTGGGATTTAGTTTAATCTCTCAAACTACATGAATGAAAAACTGTGTCAGAAATGGCAACAAGAATCAAAAGATCAACGCAACGGTACATGTTGTTTTTAGTCATTTTAAAGAAATAACTACTTTCATATCAGCCTTGTTCTTTGAACTGGAATGCAAACCAATATCAGACAACATGAACACAATCATGATGCCAAACTAAATGGCAATTTAGTATGATAATACGTTTATGTCATGCAAACATCCTAGTCTATATATAGGTATAGTAGGAACAGGGAGGCACCTTTATATTTTGACTGCCTCACTGGCAACTCTAAACTAGCATTATCCAAAGAACCAACACAAAGCCATATCAGACTCTTCAAATAAACATGTGGTCAGGCCAGCATTCAGATATTTCTCTCTGTCAGGGATGAAAAGATCTGAGAGATACCGTCTCCAGCTGCAGCAGAATGACAACAGACGGTCGGGAAGCCTGCTCCAGATGCTTGAAACGTCTTGCATCTGAAATTGATTAACAGTCGTCTTCCCGCAACTAGTTCTGAACTTGTGCCGATAGTGCTGGATGTTACTGAGAGGCCATCAAAGCTCTGCGGCTGGAAGTGGATCCAAAAGACTCACTGTGTGTCTGGATGGTGACCGTGGTACAGAGATGATGTTGCAGTTAGTTATTCTCTTCTGAACTTGATGTATGGTTGTGCTCAGCACTCAGAGTTCAAGTAGGTATTTTGCTTTGCGTGAGGATGTGTTGAGTCAGTTCTGCGTCAGACGAGGTCACAAAGTACTATCAGCTTTTGAACATTTGGAAAATATTTAATGATATTATACATAAAATAATAAACGCGGAACAAGGGGAGTGCAGTCTTGACATTTGAGATGTTCTTGGGTATTTAACTCCAAAACTTTATTAGCACCTTCAGTAATGTGTGCATAGCGGTCAAATATCAAAAGTAGGTATTCGATGTCTGGTTGAATATAATACTTAAAAACATTTTTATCAAATATTCAGTTGACAGGACAATCAACCTTGTTTGATAATTGAAGTTTTTCAAGATAAGATGTTAATATTTGATGTTTCAAATATCAGGGTTTAAAAACGTCTGGTGTTTTTGTTCAGACAACTTTCAACTTGTAGAAAAACCTGTTTCTATTCTTTAAAGTAAGGCATCTAAATAAAATGGATTACGTGCCCTGACAACAAGAATTGTTTGTTTTTTAAGTTCGTAGTAATATCTCTGCAATAGAGCTATTTTAATGACTAAACAGGCGGGAACAGAGGCAACACCCATTACATTTCTCTCTGACCCATCCTCCTCCAGTTGTAACAATCAGGAAACTGGTGAGAGAGAGCGAGAAAGGAAGTCAGGGGTGGTGAGTTGGGGAAACTGCCTTTTTCTCTCCCACCCTGCACCTGTGAAAAAACCTGCTGCTCTCAGCAAGAGGAAGTGATGTCACTGCAGTGTGAGCGATGACAGATATAACACAGAATGATACAGCCTGTTTCCTGTCTCTATGATGGTGGAGAGTTGTTATTTTTGGATGCTAGCAATTCATGATATCATAGTGAAAATGATTTCAGTGTGGAGATATGTTGTCCCTTGATCTCACACACACACACAAACGCACACACTCCAGTTTCCTCTCCCTTGTATGTAAGTAGTAGCGTAACTTATGATTAGCCAGCGTGACTCTAAAGCTAAGCTAAGTATAGGTACAACTTGCTGCTTTCCCATCAGTGGGGTTGGCAATAGTAAGAGCACAACACACACTACACACAAACACACCCACGTTGTAAACAGCACCTGTTCTCATCAAACTACCCTCCCCGTTGGTCAGCATGATGTAGCCTACACATGCAGTAGCTGACAAAGATAGAAATCGCTATTCATCCCATAATCTGAAGGGCCAAGAATAACGACAGGGCAGTCTTAATGATGTATTTGTTCCTGCGTGTAGGAAATCCAATATACTGCAGGCTTTACTGTCAGGGAGTGATGCATCCCCACCCGTGAGTCAGTGCAGATAAAAGGTGGAGGATTTCGGACAAGCTCTTTATTTGATTCTAGGAGGAGTGCATCTGAGCATTTGTGCAGAGCCAAACCATAACTATGTTTCTATCTTCCCTAATTGTATTTAGAAAGAGAACTTGAAAAGAACTGGGAGAGCTTCTGTTTTCCCATTTAAAAGCTTGAATGCGCGTTATGTCCTGGCTACAAAATTGCTCCTGTGGGACCCGGGTGAATGGGCACATTTATCCTGGGGTCCACGTGCATTGCCAGATTGCTGCCCAGTGTTTGTGGGTTGGTGGCGTTCAAGCTTTGTAGGACATTTTTCTCAGCAGGCGACTCTGAAAGTATGGATACAAATATTGCATAAATAACCAAATTAAAGACAGCAACTAGGGCTTTTGAAATGTGTGGGTAGTATTTTAACTGAGTATCCGACGTTGCCTCACACTGATAACTCCTTTAAGATGATTGACTAAATATGATTTGTACTCTAAAAGGAAAATTGAATAATTCATTATCAGCATTATTACCATTACTTGCCGCTGATGCTAAAGCTGAAATAGTAAATCAATGCTAAACAAATTATTCGGCTGCCATACTGTATAGTTACTGTAACTGAAATAAATGTTGAAGAAAAACAGCGTGGCAGATTGAACCTACATTTAACAGTGTACATGTCTGCAAAGTGACTTAGGGGTTAAACCTGCGGGCTAAATTCCTACAGGTTGTGTATGCTACATATGAAGTCATTTACAGTAAATTACATTAGAGAGAGCGGTGGTAATGTGACAAGCCATACGCACAGGAAGCTATCCGGAGAATGCCTGATTGGGGCGGACGTTCACGGGAGGCTGTCCGTCATGACTCTTCTGCCAGTTTCCCAGAAGCCATGATGGACTGGGCCATTATTGCTATAATGGTGACATGATCTCCTTATGAAGTGTTGTCCAGGCAGTCTTCTGGTGAGCCGTCAGTGCTGCTCGGGGGCAAAAGGGGGAGAGGTTTATATTCACCAGGTTGCTAGAACTTTGTGAGAGAAAGGACACAGTTAGCAGGACTGATCTGCAGACATGTTTGAAATCTCTGAAAGAAAGGACATTTTACTCATAAATGCTAACCTAACTCTCCTTTTCTTACAGTAAGTGACTATCAAGAGGATCTGATCCTACATCTTGGAATCTGAGGATTACCTGAAACTCCAAAAGGAAGATATTTTCATCCTCTAATACTGGACTTTCCCCAACCGCTGCTCACACTTTTTTTGGGCAGAAAGGAGAGGGGAGGAGGACGGCTCGTCCATCATGAACGTCACCTCGCTCTTCTCCTTCACCAGCCCGGCGGTCAAACGGCTGCTGGGTTGGAAGCAGGGAGACGAGGAAGAGAAATGGGCGGAAAAGGCCGTGGATGCTCTGGTTAAGAAACTGAAAAAGAAGAAGGGAGCCATGGAGGAGCTGGAGAGGGCTCTCAGCTGCCCGGGTCAGGTCAGTAACTGTGTGACCATCCCCCGCTCTCTGGACGGGCGGCTGCAGGTGTCCCACCGGAAAGGTCTGCCGCACGTCATTTACTGTCGGGTGTGGCGCTGGCCCGACCTGCAGTCCCACCACGAGCTGAAGGCCCTGGAGTGCTGCGAGTTCCCCTTCGGCGCCAAACAGAAGGACGTGTGTATCAACCCCTACCACTACAAACGAGTGGACAGTCCAGGTGAGTGATAAGGACCTGAAATCGTTTTTTTATGGATGCACTGCGACTATCAGGACCAATACTGACCTTATTAAGTGAATAAATATTGTTGGGGCTGACACACATTGTCAGTGGTTTTTATAAAACAAGAAATTAGTTATATTAATTCTGTCACCGCAATCCTTTTATTAGGTGGAATAAGAATGACTCAGATTTTAATTTAGTTGATTGGTAGACAAAAAGATTGAGGATAGACCCAGAGAATAAAAATAAACTTGATAGAAATTATTTCTAAATTGATGTTAAGAAATCTGGCCTAGTGGTTACAGCACCCCATTGACTGTGATCACAACATCCCCATTTTTACTTTTCCTAAAAAGAGGGCAACACATTTTATTTAATAGAATTTCAGGAACTTCTTTAGCAGTTTTCTAAGTTTGTAAATGATTACTCCTACCCAGAACTTTGTCTCCTTTCATTTTCTTGAAATTACTTACTGTATGCAGATCTCTCTTCTTACTGCCTCTCTTATCATTTTTTCAAAAAGGTTTTTTATCTGGTCAAAATTACAAGAGAACACACCACCCTCCTTTTATTTATCAAACTGTAAGACTGACTACAGAATTTCCGCCTCATTAAGAGATTATAACAAATCAAAGATTAAGAGATTTAAAAACTATCAAATGGGTTAAAATAATAAAATACCTAAAAAGGCATTATTTAACTATGTTGGGAAGGATTTCTAGAAACAGTCCAGACACTTGGGGCCTCCCTTCACTGCAAAGGTAGTGTAGAACCAAGACAAATCAAACAGTATTTGGCCTCTTACTAAACTAATAAGGGTCAGCTGACAAGATAGAAACAGCTGTGTGCAGGATGCTAAGTGTGTTAGGGGCCAAGTGTGTGTGTTAGTTCATGTGTGTGTGCAGCAGGAATTTCCATCTGGGGGAGAATGAGGGCTTTGTTTTGGGCATGCTCTGTGCTGTTCGCCTTTTTGTAATAGTTATGCACACATGGAGACACACACACACACACACACACACACACACACACACACACACACACACACACACACACACACTCTTGCTCGCGGGTTACAAAAAACAGGATACACACGTGAACACACACACATGACTACACACAGTTTCTCTGAGGATAGCTGGAACAGGAAGCCTCTCACTCACAAACACAATTGCAGGAAAGAGTTGCACACTTTTTGTTTTGGCAGCGGGTGTAGGACGGAGGGCTAAGGTGATTAAAGCCCACAGCACCTGTCTGTCCACACCCTCCCCCCCTCCTCTCTCCCCTAACAACACCCGTCTACACACAAATCCTGTCAATCTCCCTTCACTATTCCACCAAACACCTGCTTCACAATATAACCTTTGATATAAACTGCTACATTGATGCATTGGCGCCCTGCAGCAAACATGGGCTACCTGCAGAATTACTGACAGCAGCGTGGGCCCGTCTAGTATTTCAGCACCAGCTTTATTTATCTGCACAGGTATTTATAGACGCAAGTGGAGCATATCTCTGTGGATTGTATGTACCGCACCTGAATAGCCCTCACATCAGCCAGGATAGTTTCTCCAAGTGATGAATTACTCAAGAATGGCTAGACTCAAAATGTGTTTTCAGAGAGTCTAGTCCAAATACTGCTGGCAAACCCCAACAGGCTGGAAGCTGACATTTGGAAAAATGCAGGGACATCTGCAACAAGAATCTAGACATAAAGAGAGTGCCAGAACAATATTTCATTATTATGTTGGAGTTAAATAACTTTCTTTTTCAGTTTGTGTGAATAGATTTCACATGTCTGAGACACAAGCCTAAGGTCAAACTATACATTACACTACAAAGTTATTTTTTATGGATTTGATGGTAATCTTGGGTTATTTTTATAGTGTTAATCTACTTTTATATCATGATATTGATATATGTTGTGATATAAAAACAATCTATGAATGAACTAAAATAATTAAGGTGGATAAAATAAAGAGAGATGCATCAAAGCACTTCCTGTTTTAACCGTTGTTATGTCTTCCTCAGTGCTGCCCCCTGTGTTGGTACCGAGGAACAGCGAGTTCAACGCCAAGCATACAATGCTGCCTCGCTTCCGCAACCCTCTACAACAGAATGAGCCGCACATGCCGCAGAATGCCACCTTCCCAGAATCCTTTACTCAGGTCAACACAATGCCCGCCACTTTTCCCACCTCGCCGGTAAACAGCTACCCGAGCTCGCCAGGAAGCGGCAGCAGCAGCGCCACCTTCCCTCATTCGCCATCCAGCACGGACCCCGGGAGTCCCTTCCAGATGCCAGGTGAGATCCACGGTGAACATGTCTTCAACTTTTATTTGTTTTCCCCCGTACTGAACAACAACAACTCACTTCCCTGTCCTTTGTGTTTTCCTCCTTCCTGATGCAGACACCCCTCCTCCTGCCTACATGCCCCCAGAGGAGCAGATGACGCAGGATATCCCCCAGCCGATGGACACCACCCTCCTGGCTCCAACATTGCCCATAGAGAGTAACAACCGGCCAGGTAACCATAGCAATTACTACAGTATATCAAACAAGCACACATCTAACCTTGAATTCCCGCTGATATCATCCACATAAAGTTGTCTGCACCTGCTCGCCTTGATCTGCAGGTGCATGGATTTCTGGGAAGTCTAGTTATTTTTAAAGTTGTTTTATTTTTCCTGTGGTCAACCTCCAGATTAAAAAAACAAAAGCCTCAGCTGAGTTGGTCGGCCATATCCGATAAGATCTGCGTGTGGAGAGGATCTGCCAGTTTACAGCGAGCCTCTGTCTGTGGGTTCTAGCTCAAAGCCTCAGCAAATTAAGCCTGGCCTCAGAGCCAGGTTTTATGAGGTCTATAAAAGCTTATAGTGTGTCTTCTCTGCTGGTGGTAATGACTTGAAACTCGTTAACGATAAGATCACTAATTACCCCCATCTTCAGATCTGAAATGTGGTGCGATAATTGCTGCTATCTCCATTCTGTGGTTTTGGTTTTATTGTACTAGAGACACATCTGAACCTGGCATTCACAAATACGTAATGACTGTACAGTATAATGGACATGTTTAGACTCCACAGCTTTGTGATTGAAAGGGTAATTCCATTCGTTTCTTACTGATAACGTTTTTTTGCCCCAATGTGAGTCATTCAAAGCAGTTCCTAACGTTTTTATTTTGTATTTAAACCCTCTGCAGTATTAGTTGTTTCTAATGTGTATAATTTATTATGTTCTTGGAGAGTTGACAGTAGCTGCACTTGTAGTTTTGCTGAGCATGAAGGTCTCACAAGTACAGATAACCTGTGTGACTGTGAATTTGAGATAAAACAAAGGATCAGATTGAGCTCAAAATAATCCTCCATCAACCCGACACAGATCTTTGAGATTAAAATAAACCCCTACATCAGATAAGCAGAGGAAAACATTCCATTGTAGTCTTACTTTTCAGTTTACAGACTGACTTCCTTGTACAACTCTTACCCAATACATAATATAGTTAATGTGAACTGAGGTAACATTAGGAAAAGTAGATAATTAGTCACATATTAGATTATTTGGATCAGTGGCTCCAAGCCTTTTTTGTCTGTAACTCCTTTATACAAAGCAATGTCAACTTGCGTCCCCTTATCACAACAGGCATATCTAATGAGTTGTAAGCGATGCCATCAAAGAAGGATTTTCTCTTCTCCAAATTATTTCTAGAGCATGAACTTATTGCAGGCTGGTATAAATTGGCTTGTATAAAACATGTCTGACTGTTGTACTTGTTCCTGTCACACTTGGGTGTAGCGCATTCCTACATTTCAACACCAAAACTTTAAAAAACAAAATGTTTCTTCCGTGGTTACATTTTGTCTGCACTAACACACCATGCAGGTGTTTGCAGTTAAATTATTCTCACCTCATGTTGGAATAGCAGCTGGACTTTGGTCTGAACTCTAGTTTTCCACACCTGACCATCAAAATATTTGTGCTTTTTTATGATCATGCACTCAGGGCCCAAACATTCTGCCCACACATGGAGATAGCAGCAGCAGCAGCAGCAGCAGCAGCAGCAGCGGGAAAGAGCTGTTGAAATGTTTTCTGAAGTGGGAGTTTGGGGAGTTTTTTTAATTCTTTTGCACAAGCTGCATCCTGTACAGCGGAGAGGGTTTCTATTGTTGGCCAGCTCCGGGAAAGGGACAGACAAAACACACCTGCTAGCCAGTGCCACGCTACAGGGGAGGTTTGGGAGAAGTATGTGCTTAGATAAACATGATTTATTCCTCTCTCTCAGATAGGGAGGGGCCAGCTGGCACTGGCTCAGAGAGCATGGCCAGGCACCTTCTATTGACAGTTTTTCTGCTCAATAAAGCTGGCACACAGACAGTGGGCATTTAGGATGCGTCCATATTGATTTTGGTCCGCATAAATGTACTCAACTGTAGCCGGTGGGTCCTATATGTTTATTCAAATCATTATTATGGGCTTTGGGGGATAATTTGCATGAAACAATTGTGCAGATGAGTAAGATTCATAGCTGGCATCAGTGGCTCCTGGCATCCGGAGTCTGCTCAGAGGAATCTTAAATGTGCATATAATGTGTCTGGGTCCATCTCTGTGTGTACAGTGTACTCAGCTCAGTCCTGTGACCTGTTAATGTGTTTCCTGCGCAGATGTGCAGCCGGTGGCCTACGAGGAGCCCAAGCACTGGTGCTCTATTGTTTACTACGAGCTCAACAATCGTGTCGGAGAGGCCTTCCAGGCGTCCTCCACCAGCGTGCTCGTGGACGGCTTCACAGATCCCTCCAACAACCGCAACCGCTTCTGCCTCGGCCTGCTCTCAAACGTCAACCGTAACTCCACCATCGAGAACACCCGGCGGCACATCGGCAAAGGTGCAGTACGGACACAACCATTTAGCGAATGACTGTCAGCAGCCAAGGCTAAATCAATTCACTTTGTCAATAGGAACAATAACAACAGATTGAGTCAACATGTGTGTGTGTATTGATTGTAAATGGCCACACTGATGTTTGGGGGCCTTTGTTTTTTGCTGATGAAAGTGACCAACACTAATTCTCCTTGTTTCCTCTCAGGTGTCCATCTGTATTATGTCGGAGGGGAGGTGTACGCTGAGTGTCTGAGTGACAGCAGTATCTTCGTCCAGAGTCGTAACTGTAACTATCACCACGGCTTCCATCCCACAACCGTGTGTAAGATTCCCAGCGGCTGCAGCCTGAAAATCTTCAACAACCAGGAGTTTGCTGAGCTGCTGGCCCAATCCGTCAACCACGGCTTCGAGGCCGTCTACGAGCTCACCAAGATGTGTACCATCCGCATGAGCTTCGTTAAGGTAGGCTTTTTTAATTAAAAGTATGACATTTGTTGACTGGATGATGTTAATCTTTACCTCCCTGTATTTAAAAAAAACAATTTGAGCCAACTGACTTGGTCCATTGTTAGTTTTTTTATTAAAAAAAAGAAGAAATATGGGAAAATATAAACATGTATTTTGACTATCAAATAAAACTTAATTTGGAATAAAAAAATCACCAACCCTTTTTGCTAGTATTATATTTTTTATGCACAATGTACTTCCTGTACTTCCTATTAATTTATGCACCCCAAATGTGCTGGTTGTAAGTTGACGCCTTTCTCTGCAAAGTGCAATTAACAGTATCTTCGGGCAGCAACAACTTTTGGATGTTTGGTGACATTATATAAGGCTAAAACTGTTTAAAAAACAGTTTTCTCCATGTTTAGAGGTCTACGTTCATCCTCAGTAAAAAAATCTGTAAAATGAATACATTCAGATACTGCAAAACTGTTTTCCTGAATTTGCTACAAATATCTACAGTAACAGTGGAAATCTTGATAGAAAATTAAATCTTTATATGGACTCAAGCGGAGCTCAACATTAAGTAGGGTCTCTCTGGTAGCTCACCTTTAGAGCAGATGCTCCATGTACTAAGGCTGAGTCCTGACCACGGCCCTTTGCAACATGTCCTCCCCTTTCTCTCCCAGTTTCCTGTCCATCCGAGAGAAAATAAAAAAACAAGACTTAAACAAGACATATACAAGTACAGCAGGATGTAGCAATATCCTGTGGCATAATTCAAAAATGTTTTGTCTTTATGTGTTCCAGGGCTGGGGAGCAGAGTACCACCGTCAGGATGTGACCAGCACACCCTGCTGGATTGAGATTCACCTGCACGGCCCCCTGCAGTGGTTGGATAAGGTGCTAACCCAGATGGGCTCCCCCCACAACCCCATATCCTCCGTCTCCTAGGCTTCGCTGTCCTCAGCCTCGTGGCTGTCCATACCCCAGCATTTTAGTCTAAGTAGCAAGAATAGCTTCCCAGATTGGCTTGTGGTTTAGCAAGTCTGCCTTTTCCCATAACTGATGGAGGTTTTGACTGAAACACAAGCTGATCTGGGACCAGTGGGGCTGGGCGTTTTTGTTAAATGGGTCGGTTTGTTCTCTACTTGAAGGATGTTTGAATTGGGCACATTTACAGTCTGGGAGAGGCGTAAGCAAAGTGAGCGTGATGCAACTGGAAGATACTTGATCTTTGTGACCAACTGTAATAATTAGACCATCACACTCATCATGACGCAAGTATCCTCCCTGATCTTGCTCCAACAATGTCTCTTATTCATTGTTCTATTGCTAGTTTTCATCTAAATATCAAGATAAATGTGTAGTTACAATAATAATGGGACATTCCAGGTCACCAAATTGCAGCTGGCGGATGTTTACTGCCCGACTGCAACGAGGTTGACATGAAATGTTCTGTAAATGTTAGCAGGGAGTTGGACTGAACATTTTTAATCATCTCCAGATACTTAAACAAGTATGCTGTTTTCCTCAAAATGTTTTTTTAGGTTAACAAATTAAAGCATTACAACGTTTTTATAGAAATAGAATCACATATCGCCATGAAAAAACAACAGGGCAAAACTAAGGGGAGTTTGAGAGTTACGACAGGGGTTTAGTGTGGGGCATGGCACTAAAAGGGCATTTCAGACGACTCATGAAAAAAATATTAATGTTTAAATGTTGCTCATCTTGCATTGAATGAGTTTTATGGAAAAAAAGAATAGTGTTTAGATATATTCACTATTAGAATATGTGCTGTGCAGTCTGGTTTTGCAAAGCATAGTTTGGTTAGTGTAGTTTCACACATTTAAGACTGGTAGCTTAACACCACAAGAAGCAGAGGCAAGTGCAGTTTAGTTTGTCCTTCGCTGTAAACTCTGCAGCAAAATCAAATGTGTCAAATACAGAGTGACATTGAGGACATAAATATTTCAGCAACTGTGTCGTTCTCTTATTACATTGACTGAGCAAAACGTTTTAAATGACTGCTATGGGAAAATGTTGAGCATTCAAATTGTAATTGTTGACTGAAAAAAGGTTACTGATGTCCCAATATTAATTATTTTTGTTTTTATAAAATGCAGATGTTGCCATTCGATTATTTTATGCAATCCTCTTTGCTATTAAACTGTATTACTCTTTACATTCTTTTTGTATTTTTCTGAACATGTTTTTTTTGTTTTGGTTTGTCTGCACTTTCACACATTGCCTCTTTGTTTTGTTTTAGTTTCTTTCTCCTTCTTTCTGTTTTTGCTCAGTAAAACTCCCAGAAAAGCAGTTTTATTCCATGAATATCAAGCCTCTACTGGAAGATTCAATAAATTTGTTTCATTACTTGCAGTATCTCAGACTCTTTTGTGTGTGTGTGTGTGTGTGTGTGTGTGTGTGTGTGTGTGTGTGTGTGTGTGTGTGTGTGTGTGTGTGTGTGTGTGTGTGTGTGTGTGTGTGTGTGTGTGCCTGTGCGTTTAATTACAGGCCACCCATGATAGGAAAATATGCAATATGGTATTGTCGGGTCTTTAAAAAACATCAACCACTTTTTGAGTGTGTGTGTGCGTGCGTGCATGAATGTAGACCTCCAATTAGGGAGGTGCAACAATTAAAAGTGTAGCCAACTGCACTAATATGAAGCAGGATTTCATTTTCTATTAACTTGCTGGAAAATACATGTGGGTTTTCTTTTGTTTTATAGGACACATTGTGACAGTAGTGGAACAGTTATAACAATCTTCCATGAAACTCCCTTGGAAATCACTTATTCAAGCGTGTGTGTGTGTGTGTGTGTGTGTGTGTGTGTGTGTGTGTGTGTGTGTGTGTGTGTGTGTGTGTGTGTGTGTGTGTGTGTGTGTGTGTGTGTGCGTGTGCGTGTGCGCCAGAGTTCCACATGACTGTACATGACGTGGGTGGTATGGTTGCACAGTGGTTAGTACTGTTGCCTCCCAAGAGTTTGCATGTTTCTCCCAAATTCCACAGACAGGCACGTCAGGTGGACTGCAGACTGTGAACGTCTAGGACTTAGTTAGTGTGAGTGAGTGTTGGGACCTTTATATATACAGTCTATGGTTGGGACTCACACGTCAGTCTTTACTTTACCAGACTGAAGACAATCTTCCTGGTTTTGTAGCTAAAATTGGGTGGAAACAATTATAACATCAGTGTTTACTCTCCATCTTTCACTTCAAACTCTAACTGAAAACACAATATAATGTGGCTGTCTAGATATAAGATACAATTTTCAATTTAGGAGTAATATTGCCACATGATGTCAAGTTTTATGCTTTTTAGGTAGAAGAGCTGTGGGTTCGGGTCATAGTGTGCATCTCCAGAGCCATATAATAGAATATCTATATAATAATAATAATATATAATATAATAATAAAATCTCTCTATATGGCGCTGTCACAGACTATAGTAGGCTCTGTGCATGGTTCAGTTTGGATGTGAAAATTAACCTCTGCTGCCACCTTCTGCTGAAATGTGTCCACTGTCCTCATAAGAGTTTCAATTTTTTTCGTAAACGACTAACATTTACAAATCCTCAATTTTTTTTTAAAGACAATTGGCAGTCTTACATATATTTGATAAATATCTTTATTTATTGAACGTTTTATTTCATAAATGTTTGGACGGAAGAATTTGTCGGGGGCGCTGCGTTACGTCACCGGAAACAGGAAGTGGTTGAACGTAACAACCGTAACACCTCCATGTAGCTGGTACGAGGTCAGAGTTTTTATTTTTCTTCTAACAATTGTATAAAGTGTTTTATTAGCTATATTACACATGTGACACAGTATATACTTGCAGCTCAGATAAACGTTGTGTTTACATAATGTTGGCCCAACGTACAATGAAGGATCACCGTTAAAAAATCATGTTTGTTGATGTTTTTCTGGAAGTTAATGAGCTATTTCCAAGCATCATTGCATGTTCCAACATGAATTGGCGCTATATTCATGAAAAAATAATACGTAGTCCTCAGTGTATTAATCATTGCAAATTTTATTTTTATAGCTAATGTTATTTCTAGGTAGCCAGGGCAATAAATGAGCTGCAAAATATCACTACCTGAGAAGTACTCCGTTCTTTGAAGCCCTTTACCCTCTATGCTTTTTTAGAGGGAGGAGGAGAGTAAAAAGTTGACACCATTTGTTACACAGAACTTGTCCTAAATTCTTACTTTTTTACCACATGAGAATTGATTAAATGGTAAATCCAAATTAACCTGCCAAGACCTTAAGAACCACACTTTTTGTAAACTAATTTAGGAAATCTGTTCATTCTCCCAATGTCCTGGGTTTCAAGTTGGTGGTTGTAACGTGTCATGTGGTTGTGATTATCCTAGAGGTCGAGTGTTGTCAAAAAAGAAAACAAAGTTGTTGGCAGACCTTTGACCAGATAGCAAACCATGGTTGATACAACTACCTCCAATTTAGCTTTAAGAGTGGAATGTTTGATTATTAAAGTATTTTACAAACTGGTTTGAAGGAAACAAGTCACCCCTGACTCATTGTTTTTCCTCTTCTTTCTCCTCCTAGATGCCCTACGTATTCCCTAAAATGAGACGGTTTGGTTTCTCCCTCCTCCGCCACATCTCTTCTCTCCCCTCAGCTAGTCGGACATGTTGCCTTCACCGAAGGGTCTTTACTGGTTCTTACACGAGCACCATCATGGGTCACGGCTTCCAGCAGCACAGGAGGAATATGAGCAGCTCAGCCCTCAGGCAGCACATACAGGACCTGAGTGGACCTGAGCAGAGACTGTTGGATAAACTGTACGAAGGTCTGATCGGGGGACAGCGGGCGTCTCTAGCTGAGTCCATCACTCTGGTGGAGACCCAGCATCCCAGGAAGAAAGAGCTGGCCCAGGTGCTGCTGCAGAGGGTGCTCGCCTACAGGAGGGAGCAGGAGAGCCGGAACGGGGGGAAGCCTTTGGCCTTCAGAGTAGGTGTGTGGTCTGGCTAACGTTTTTTTTGTATGTTACGTATGTTACTGCTATGCTAGGGAAACGACACTATAATTCACGCTCACTGGCCACTTGTTATGTCGAAAGTTTTATTTGTTTTATTCTGTGCACTTAGTTTCAGCTGTGGTTTCTTTGAAATGTACTGGAAATGTTGACCACTCTTGACAATTACCCTCTAAACTTGACATTAAAGTGTCCGTTCCAAACGTCCATCTTGAAAGGCAAGATGTTTTCCCCTAGATTTTTGCACACCGGATTCATCAGGCTTCCTCAATATAGTTTAGTTACAAAATCAGAGGGATACGTTTTTAATAAATCTGTTGCTGATTGGATTGCTCTGTCGATTCCTCAGGTCTGTCCGGACCTCCAGGAGCAGGGAAGTCGTCCTTCATCGAGGTGGTGGGGAAGATGTTGACAGGACGTGGACACAAGGTCTCAGTGCTGGCTGTAGACCCGTCCTCCTGCACTACAGGAGGTGAGTACTGATCATCATACGATACTGAAGAAATGATGATATTGTGTGCTTTAGTCAAGGCAAGATAAGTATATACTGTACATTTTGCATTAACACAAAGAAACACATTATAAAATGTCCTTCAAATACATTTAAACAAACATTAAAGAATCACAGATGTATATGGCAGTTTGTAATGTGAGGTGTAAAGATGTTTAGCTTATAGATTTAGTAATGACTGTTTGTACATTTGATATAGTAATATCGCTATAACTATAATATTTGTAAACTCAACATCACCACTGTGTTGTTTCTGACACAAAGAGAATCCTCCCTCTTGTTGCAGGGTCTCTGATGGGTGATAAGACTCGTATGACTGAACTCTCCAGGGACATGGACGCTTTCATCAGACCGTCTCCGGCCTCAGGAACTCTGGGTGGCGTCACCAGAACCACTAACGAGGCCGTAGTTCTCTGTGAGGGGGCGGGATATGACATCGTCCTCGTGGAGACCGTAGGTAAGACACTGTGTCTTCAGGTGGGTCTGAAAAGGAAGGATATTATTTTGTATTTTTTAATCACATAATAACCCCCCCACTTTCAAAACACTGACCAAAACACACCTCTTCAGACTGGCATTTAATTTGTGAATGATGCTGTGTTGCTGTTTTAATATTTATTTATTTTGTATTTCTATTCTTTATTCTATTTTATGATTTTTTTTTATCAAACCACTGTAAAGCGTCTTTGAGCACCTGGAAAAGCGCTTTGAAATAAAATGTATTATTATTATTATTATTATTATTATTATAATACAGCTCTCATTGAAGCAGTTTTCCTAGTGTTATTCACATCTTTTTAAATAAAAACCAACGTTTACCTTCTGTAGATTTCCTCCCTCAAACTCCTCCATCATATTCAATCTTTCATTTTAATCAAGTTTCTTTACACCTGAAAAGTGAAAAGAAAAATCTATGACAAATATGTTTTGGTGCCAGTAAATATCTGATTAAACATTAGAAATGAAAAGTTACATCACAGCAAACAAACTCAAATAGAAATATTCAAAAAGACACAATCAACATCAGAAAAAATCAACATAAATACAAAAATAGATATAATTATACATATATAAACTAAGTTAGTAACTTATTAAAGGATGTTAATAGGAGGGCTAATTTTAGTTTTTTATTAAACGATGAATAACCTTTTTTTCTCTGCTCATCCGATACTGTAAAATCTATTTAACAGGCAATCTGACTGCAGATTAGAAGCTCTGTTGCTGTGGAGTGTTTTTAGATTACCATTCTTCAGTTGCTCAGTGATTTGAAGACTGAGCATCACATGTTGTCATCCTGCTGATCCGTGGTGACACATCCTTCTCTCTGCAGGTGTGGGCCAGTCAGAGTTTGCAGTGGCCGACATGGTCGACATGTTTGTGCTGCTGATTCCTCCAGCAGGGGGCGATGAACTCCAGGTCAGTGAAGAACCAGAGAGCAACAAGCAATTCATCAGATGTTAGGAGCGGGAAGAAATAAAGTTAACGATGTGCCAGGTTTTTATGTAAAGAAAGAAAAAGCTTATGTCATGAGTTGATCAGCCTAACTAAATAGCAATTATATCACAAGTTATCATTGTGGTCCATTAAGCAGTTATTTGTCATTTGAGTACTGCAGGATTAATATCAGTGTCTCGAAAACACGTGTTGGCGACTGAAAGACATCCAGTGTTTGGTCTTTTCCTGAAGCATCCTTCATCTGCAGTGTCTCAACTGAAAGAGGACCACAAACACACACAAAATATGATACCATTTTGAGATTTGGGGATATTTATCTCCCATTCTTTCTGACATTTTCAACACCAAACATGTCGTTAATGTCTCTGTTTAGTTAACTACAGCAATCTGAAAGCCTGTACATTATTTATATCACACTTTATCAGTAGAGAAATGCAGGAAATTACTTTTTTAATGCAGTATTTTCTGATTTATGGCGCAACGCAAAGATATTTCGCTCTGTGCAAACCTTTGACTCTAATATGTCAACAACATGAACCTGGCTTTATCCAATGTTCACACAGGAGTTCTACATCCTGACACATCCTTCATCTACACTGTCTCAACTGAAAGAGGACCAGAAACACATTACAAATATAATAAAATGTGGAGACTTTAGGATATTTATCTCCCATTCTTTTACAGACATGTCGTTGATGTCACTGTTTACCAAACTACCACTTTTTCTGAAAAATGCATAAAATGATGCAATATATGTTAAATACATGGTTTATACATGTAATTACTGGGGTTCCATTTCTTCTGATTACCTAATTTGGGCGTGCACATTTGCGGCGCGCAAACCTACCTCTTTTGGATTTGGAAAGGTTAGCATGTATGCTATATGTCATAATTGTATAGATTAAACTAGTTAAACTGTCTGTGCTTTTAGCGAAACTGTTATGTGATCTGAATAACATTTTTACCTTTTTATATCATAGTTTATTTAATTTGCATTGCTATGTGTTTCGTTTATAAATATATATCACTTATAGAGATTTGATTTGATTTCTCATTGACACATTGCATGACTAGAGAACAACATTGATGTCATGTCAGCAGCAGTATACCAAGACCTGATCTGAAACTACATTTCAACAGGTGAACATTGTTTTTTAAAGGAACCTTTACAAATAAACTAAATTGCTTTCCTTGTTCAGATCAGTCAGAAGTTGACATCAGTGAGGGACGGACAGAGAGCACCAATATCAAAATAATAAATTAGTAAACTGGCAGCCGAGCACAGCTCCATCCATCCATCCATCACTCTGTACACAGATCCCTCAGCAGATTACATGTCTAGACATCAGATTTATTTACAGTGTTTTAGGAAGTTAATGAGCCTCCCACTGTGTTCTGCCAAAATCCATGTCCAGGGTATCAAGAGGGGCATCATCGAGAGGGCTGACCTGGTGGTGGTGACCAAGGCGGACGGAGACCTGATGGGGCCGGCCAGGCGGATCCAGGCCGAGTACACCAGCGCTCTCAAGCTGCTCAGGAGGCAGTCCAAGTCCTGGAACCCTGAGGTGTGTGTAAGACGTGGAGAAACAAAAGGGAAATAATTCAACATGACTCGGTTCAAGCCTCGCACAGGTACAGTGTGTGTGTGTGTGTGTGTGTGTGTGTGTGTGTGTGTGTGAACGAGTGTGTGTCTGTAAGCAGTGTAAGTGAGGCAGGGAGCCAACAGCAGAACGAGTAGGCTTTTAATAAAACAAAAAAAGGATAATTGACAAGTGTTCAGCGTTTGACCTGTTGGGCCGCCACAGCAGAAGTAACACCGCTCTGTGGACCCAACAAGCCGTCCCACTGAGGGGTCAGCTGACCCAGGAGGGGGCGGGAAGAGGAGGAGGAGGAGGATGATGATGAGGATGGTGGTGATGATGATGTCATGGCATCACAGTTTCAGTACTGCAGTGTCTCCCCCCTCCCCGCATGTCCCCGCTCACCCGCCTGCCTGGCCTTGTCCCTTTGTTTTCCCAGCCCAATGCAGCATCTGCCCACTGGGCATTTTGCCAGGAAACTCCCCCACCTCCCGTTCCCCACTCCTCGCCCCCGCCCCCTACTCCTCCTGCTCTGAATACTCTGCTGCTGCGTCATGCATTTTGCTGATTAGAAGCCTGCGCACTCGACATAAAAGCTGCTCTTCATAGTCTCCTCTGTATTTATCCTTACTTCTGCTGTCTTGCCCTCTTTTGTGTCTAGTTGCGTGATCTATTGAGTCTCTCGCTGTCTCTCATCTCCATCAGTCTGCCCTCTGTTGTCAAGCTCACTCAGCATGAAAACGCAAAGCATGAATGGCATGGCCTAAGTGCTACTCTGATTTCTAAGCTCGTTCGTATGTGTGAAAAATCTTGAGACCTTCTGATGAAATAGCTTACCTAAAAACTAGGGCTGCAACTAACATTTATTTTGAATCAAATAGTTGTTTGTGTTTTAACATTTATAGAAATTGTAAGAAAACAATGATTAGTTCCAAAAGCCCAGGGTGGCTTTACATTTCTAGTTGTCCGACCAATTGTCCAAAATCCAAATGACATTCGATAAACAAAGATATGAAACAAACACAAAAACGTCCAAGGCCCAAGCTCCAAACCTTTAAAAGGTATTATGAAAACTGGGCTTGTAATGTACCTGTTATCAGAAAGACTAACTGAAAAATACACTCCTAGGTAGAGTGAATAAAACCAACTCTATGTGCATGGCTAAACAGATTCCAGTAGGGGTAGGTAAGGTAATGTATGGATGGTTTTTAGTTATAAACTGGCCATTTAAAAAGATAATTAGCCAACATGCAGTACGTTTAGTCTCACAAAGTTTGATTTCCTGTTTTTGCATTAGACTCAAATCAAGTCCTTGTAAAATGATTAACTCTCTGATGTAATTAGAGGATTTATAATTGGCTGTTGATCACATGCCGCCAATATTTACCAGCCTGTCACATTCAACTTTGTTGATTACCAGTGGATGTCAAATTATCTCCAAATGATACATGTAATTTCATTACGCTTTAGCAGCCTGGAGATAGTGGAGTATGACGTCCACACTAAAGAATACCCTCGTCTCTCCACCTCCAAACTCCTTTTATTCTTTTTAATTGTGATAAAAAACCGAAAGTTAACTTTTATATTAGCAGGTTCATGAGTTCTGCGCCTCTAAATGAAAGGCCTGACCTCTTTTTGTACTTGTTTTTGTACAACTTCTGACTTCTGTTTCTGTGTTAAATTTGAAACCTGTTACCCAGAATGTCACCTTTTGCTCTTGAATCTGCAGCAGGCTGTGATAAGAAACAATCTGTCACTTGAACTAAATAAAAGTGACATTTATCCCCAGACTGCTCCTAAAAACAAGGTGTTGTTGGGAGACAAATCCTCACTCTGTAAAGTGACACGACAGCTTCTTACAGGTTGGAGGTTCGTCGCAAAACAGTGGAAATAGCAGCGACTCCCAACTGCAATTAAATCTATGCAAAATGCTGTTTGATTATTAAAACAAAGCTTAATGCACATGTATCATGTCTCAGAGTAATTACACTCTGTAAAGCCCCTGTCACATTGTTCCGAAATTGAAACCAGATGAACACACGATAAAGGAAATGTTCAAATTCGGTTCTGATCGTAACAACATCGGGCCATTCGTGAGGGCATCTAAAGGCCCAGATACACCGGCCCGAAATCGGCAGTAAATGGGAGTCAGGCCGAACATGAGCGTGGGCACGCCCTATTCGGAGTGGTGTGCGCCGCACCGTCGGGTCTTTTCTGCCGACCTGACGCCTTTTCTTGCCGATTCGGCGTCGGGAACACCACCGGAAGTCGGACAAAGGGATAACACTGATTGGCTGTTCAGCTAGCGAATCAGTGCATGAGAAGCGTTAACGGAAGTGAGGGAGGTAAACAAATGATTTAAAATGGAAGATGGAACACAAACGGACGGCTATTTCACCTCATCGGTTTATAGAGCTCCTGTTCGTTCATGTTTTCAATGGACGAGAGTGAAAATGGAAAGAAAAACGCTATTTGTTGTTTGTTTATATCACGGAGTCTGTTCTTCTTCTCTGTTTTCCGGTTGTTCCGGTTGTTGCCTCTTTTGAATGATGAATACAGCACTACCGCCGCCTGCTGGTAGGAGAAGTTATTGCCATTCACGCCATACGCAGGTTTCATACGATGCTCGGCTCGGTTTGCGGTGTGTTCAAGTCAATCGGTTCCAGTGCGGCGAAGTCGGGTAAATACGCAAGAGAGAGTCCGGCCGACGCAACAGTCGGTGTCGGCGTCGGCGACTTCTCAGGTGACTGGCCGGTGTATCTTGGGGACCTTTAAGGCCATACGTATGATCGGCCGGTGGAAGTTTCTCTCAGGCTCCGCCAAAAAATTGATCGAAGGACATTGCGAAAGGTTCATTTTCGTGTTGAATTCGTGTGTCCGTTTTGCCCTTCGTAAGGCACTCGTGTGAGGGCATCTTGTCAAATCGTGTGAATCGTATGAACATATATATGTAAATATAACCCAATTTGTGTTCTGTGAAACTGAAAAAGGATATTACATTTGTTTTTGCTAGCTTTCGTTGGCAGTTGTATGTCTTGAATGTAATATTAGGTTAACTTTCTGTTTTATTTAGATGGCTTTTTATTTTGAAGGCACAAGTTTACGCTGTTGACAGGAAGTTGTTGTTGCTATGGAAACCAAAATGACGGAGATAAGTAATATCTTCTATATCTACATATAATGACGGAGAAAGTTAAAGAGACTAAAAGTGTATATGTCTTAAATGTTAAGCACCGACCCGCGAAGAAGGCAGCAAGCTCTCGTTGAGTCTGGGATTCTAAATCATGCAGTAAAGTCCCTACGACCATATCGTTTTTTTTGTCTTTTTTTTTTTTTTAAGCGCCTTCGTGTGTGGTTCGGGTGCCAACGTGTGGCCTTCTGTAGCATCGTACTTGCTTCGGCGGTTGCTTGGCTTTGACCAAATTCGGGCCATCTTCGTACGAAATTCACAAATTCCATATTCGTGTGCAATTTTGGGACAGTGTGACAGGGGCTTTAGTGAAAACTGACAAAAAATAATTTTAAAATCACTAAAAAAAACAATAGTGAAGTCCGCAATAGAAATAAGAGCATACTTTCTTACAGCAGCTGTTTTCCTTAACAGTTTAAAGCAAACTAGCAATCAAACACATTTTTTTAATTAGAGCAAATAAAATGCTACATGCACAAGGCTACTAGGGGAACCATTTTTAACCATAATCTCTCTACTCAACTATCTATCAAGTTTTTTTTAAACAATTTTTGCCGCATCCCGGAGTTGGACAAAACACGTGACTCTGCAACTGCAAGTTTTTTTCGCTGGATTAAGGTCCGATAACGTCAGACAAAATAGCTTAAAAAAGGGAGTGCGTTTTCAACACATAAATTAAAATATGAGGCAGAAGTTCCATAACTCGAGCCTAAGTTTGGAGGGCATTTCTTTGGCCTCTGTGACGTCCTCAGGATAATTATCCAGCCTCGCGACCTGTTTGTTGGGAAAAAGGCGCTTTATATATGTCACACTGGCGATCCCGCCCCCTCCCCCTGACTCCCTCCTTCAGGTGAATGCGCGCCTCCCTCACGCACACCAACGAAGGCATCCCAGAGGTCTGGGCCATGTTGGAGTCGTACCGTGGCCGTCATGTTGGCCAGCGGTGAGCTGCAGGGCCGGCGGAGGGCCCACAGAAGATCTGGATGTGGAGTCTGATCGCAAGGACAACGCCCTCGCCAAATTCAAGAATCCACCTTAGTGTCAGAGGGCCTGCTCCCCCCAGCTGGAGAGCGGGTCCCAGAGGAGAAATGCTCCCCGGGGGCCTGGCTGCCGACCTGCTCCTCAAAGCCTTCACATCTTCATCCCCAAGTAATAACTGGACTGCACTTTACGAGGAGGAATGGACGCCTCGTGGCTGATCAGGAAAGCCCCTACCAGCATGCTAAACCTGGACAAAGTGAGAAAGTGACCTTGGATCTGAGGTTTCGCAAAAGAAGCAGCCTTGCTTTTTTACACTTCATTTTAATGTAAAACACCTCGAGCTGAGTCACCTCTCCAGCTAAAGACGTCAGTCCTTAATGAAATGCATTAATCCATATGAGGAAGAGGGCTGGACAGTCACTTCTCAACAGTCTGCTCAAGACAAGTCCATTTGAACAGTTTATAATGAAGCAATTTGATTGCTATGAGATATGATGGATGGTTGTTTTCTTTAAAGGTATTACTGGGATTGTCTTTATGGACAAAACACTACAGACCCTCAAATGAACTGTTTTTAAATGAGAGCAGTGCCAAAACATACAAAGTTGTAAAGGCATGTTGATACTGTTGGAGATTGTCCTCCAAATAGATCCCCCTTGTACAATCAGGCGACAGCAAGTGTGCTGCTTCTGCCATAGTTAATTGACATGACAAGAGTACTGTAAGTGGTGTGAGTCTATTTTTTACCCACATCCCATGCTGCGATCAACAAGAGACACATTTCATAACCCCAAAAAGTGGTTTAAAGCAATGATCAGGTTAGAAGAAAATGGATTATTATGGTCGTTTTTTAATTGGTTCTCGTGTTTGAACTGCCGTGGACGGTTGCTCCATATATCGAAACAATTGCCCTGCAACTGGACTTGCACAATGTTTCAATTCTCTATTTTGTGTTTCTGCATTAATAT
>NW_011333040.1:4403034-4407918 GCF_000735185.1 Notothenia coriiceps
TTCATGTCTGTAGGCTAAATAGGAAGCCATTCCCAGTAGATAGTTAGCTAGTTTAGCGAAATACTTAAAGGTGACCTATCATGCAAAATGCACTTTTGTGCGTCTTTTATACATGAATATGTGTCCCCGGTGTTACAGGGAACTCACCAAGTGTCAGAAAACACAACCCTCTCTATTTTCCTCCATACCCAAATCTCTTAAAAAGGGGCTGCAACGGATCTGATACAGACTGATCCAGATTTGAACACTTCTCTGACGTCACAGAAGTGGCGCTACGGCTATTGGGCCAACTCCACCAATCAGGAGGAGACAGCCACGGACATTGCAGTTCGAAAGCGCTGGAGACGCTGTAGTACATATGCCAGGCCTGTAGATGATGCTGTTCTCACAGAATCAGCCCATGAAAAGACAGTGTTAAATTGAGCGAAATGAGGAATGGCTAAAATGCATGATCTGATTTGATATTTGGAAAAATAAAAAGTATAAATATGCCTTATATAGGTATGATCCTACACTATATTATTCAAATATAGCATGATAGGTCCACTTTAAATTCTCAAATAATTATTCTATAAAGTATTTGGTTGTGATTTCTAACTTTATCTATATTGTATTTAGATCGTCAATAGACATCCACCATTTGGCAACCAAATCAAAGAGTCTGTTATGAATCTCCCAACGTACGAAGTGACTTTGGACCAGGTAAAGCACAATGCAGGGTTTTACAGTATATTAAAGGCATGCATATGTTATATTACATCATGTCATTGAGTTTTTTTACCATTTGTTGTTGACACTTGAGCTTATCCTATTAAAAGTGAGGCTACTTAACTCTGATTATTCTTAACATTATTTTTTAAAGTTGTTGCTTTTTCGCAGCTTCCAAGGTATAGCTGTGTTACGGCGGAGATCGTGGTGAAGGTGATCCTAAAAAACCAAGCACAGCTGCTGTCTAGGAACAAGGCTCCAGACCAGAACTATGTCTCACTGATTATTGGAAACTCTGACAACACGGTGGTCTTCCAACAGAAACTCACGTGAGGAAATAAAACCGTTTTCTTGTCTTTGTTTTCTTTCACATACCCTCTCTTTCTCTGACTCTATCACTATTTCAGAACCCAGACCTTTCACCATTATGTGCAAAAAGACAGAAACTAGTTTGGAATTTATTATGGATTTTCAGCAGGCATCATCTTTTTTTTCAGGGACTTGGCACTGCTGAAGTCTGGTAGCTGGACGAAGAAGATTGAAGTGGGGAAGGCCTCAACAGGAGACGGGATCAGCGTCAATCTCATCAGCTCACAATACGGTAAACCAGTGAAATATTTTTGAATTTTACATAGAAATATATCTACAATATGTATCACAGTTTGTCAACCACAACGTGACATTTTTTCTATTATTTTGCTGTATTTTATACATAATCTTTGCTACACACCATTGGAAAAAAAGTAGCATTGTGTTGAATATTACAAAAGGCTTTTTTAGCTATACAGTGTTATTTTTCCCTCCTCAAAACAAGTTCACCCCCCAACTCTGTAGAAATTAAATAATGTTAATGTAGTAAAAAAAACAGTTAAAGTTCATACATAAAATAGAATTAAATGAAATAGCAATAACATTTGGTAAAAACCGAGTTATCAAGTACTGCTGTAAATAATATTAAGAAAAACTAAAGAAAATAGGGGGGGAAACGAAATGGGAAATATGTTAAAATAGTCGTTGTTTCAGATGTTTTGAAAGCAAATCAAAATCCAACTGTATATTTTGTTGTTGCACACCATGGCCCGGGTACAAACTCTTTAACTGGACTGCCAGTGCAAGGATGCAGTCACTGAGCATGTTGGCCTTTTTTCTGTCCTGCAGTGGGCCTGGACATCCAACAGAAGTTTAACGTCTACTTTTCTGGAGCCAGGAAGTTTGAAACTGATAATCCACACCACTCTCTGCATGACCCGAGTGGACAGAGAGCGCACGCTGCACCAAATCCTCTGTCTGCAAAACCGGCTGCAACTCAATCTGTTTCTGCTACGGACCAAGGCACTACACTTTGTTACTGATAATTTGGTTAATGCTGAAGTATGGAACCGTGTGTATGGATATATAGTATGTTTTCAAAGGCAAGCAGAGGTGGGAGAAGTACTCAGATCTTGTACTTGAGTAAAAGTAGAAGTAATAGAGTGAAGGAATACTCAGTTACAAGTGAAAGTCCTGCACTCAAAATGTTACTAAAGTAGAAGTACAAAGGTATTAGCATCAAAATATACTTAAAGTACCAAAAGCAAAAGTAGTCATTATGCAGATTATGCATTATTTCAGAATAATATATATGATATGTTTTATAATGATTGATCATGAAAGTGTTCTCAAAGCTGGTAAAGGTGCAGCTAGTTTGAATGACTTTGTCTACTGCAGGGTAGCTTATGGATTTACTCCAGGTGGAACTAAAGTCTGATTTAAAACTTGATTATATTTACCATCATTCATCCAGATCTGTAAAGTAACTGAAGGTATTAAATACATGTAGTGGAGTGAAAGTACACCATTTACCTCTGAATAATAGTGGAGTAGAAGTACAAAGTAGCATAAAATGGAAATACTCAAGTAAAGTACTTAGTTACTTCAAACCTCTGAAGGCAAGTTGATATTTGTGATGACTTTTTCTCTTCAGATTCAGGCAATAAAAGACAGTGCAACCACTTCTGCAGGAATAAGGATCTTTGTGGCCACGAATGCTGTGAGTGCAATCTTTCGTGTTTCACTGTGTGCGTATTTGATTGTATTGACTGGCTGTCATGATCATTGAGGTCTTCTCTCCACCCTCAAGGTAAAGTAGGTGTCACTGTGGCCCGGAAGAGGTTATCCGATCCAGAATCCAGTTTCTCCTCCTATCTGCAAGACCTGAGGTGCAGGAGTGACACACTCGGGCAGACTCCTGTCAAACGGCTCAAGGTGAGGGAGGAAACCAGTAGGACTTTATGGAGTCTGTCCAAGCCTGAATCATATGCTCTTTGAAATAATAACCATCGCACAAAAAAGTCTGTGTATTGAATTGAATAAACACTATTCAATGTGTGGTAAATTAATATTAGATACGAACCTTTTTTCTAAAAATACACTTTTTATTGAGTCATCTATTAAAATTAAAAACAAGAAATAAGCCAGCCACAATGATACAGCCCCGTATTTGTAACATCGTAATGCATGAACAGATATTATACAGGATTAAACTATGAGGATACTATTAGAATGGTAAAAAAGACGTAGTACAGGTTGGTTGAAATATGGAATATGTTAATCCTTGATTATTTTCATCGTAGGAATTGCTTTTTCTAAATAACATTTCTTAATATAATCCGCCATGGTGGCAGTTGACTATACATTTGAATCCTTTTTAATAAGATAGCTTAACTTTGACAAACAATACATTTCTCTTCTTATTTGCTCATAAGTTAATCTAAAAAGTGTTTTATTACTGATCTTTATACATCTTGTGTTTTCTATACTGACTTTTTTATAATTTCTTTAAAATACATGCTGCTATGTGGAGTGCATTGAAGTGGAAGAAATGTCTTGTGTTTAAACGCAATGATAATAAAACATCTTATTGTGTTTCCTCAGATGAAAATGGGCGAGCAGGCTGTGTGTGCCAACATGCAGGAGTTTGCTTACCAACCCAGAGAGAGGCTACCTACTGCTTCCTGGTATTCAGAGTCACACTGACGTCTAACACCCTGATTCATAAGTGCTCATACCAGAACAAGTCTATTAACAGCTGCAAATGACATTCTGAAAAAGTGTGACAATAAAATAAGTTTCATTTCAATGACATCTGAAGAACTGATGCTAAATGATATCCATGACCTGTTTTATGGGATGAAGGTACGAAGGAAGTCAGTATGCAGCTTCAGTTAGACCTCACACTGAGACGGTGGATCTGACGGGGGAAGACTTCACTCAGCTACCAGACAGAGTTCCACTGGACCACATTGATGGTGGGAAACATGACTTGAACAACTCAGTATTACATTTGCATTTTGCTTACCCCTTTATCTTTAATTGTATGTCTCTGTCCCTCAGATTACGATGACTATGTGGAGGAGGCTGTCCCGACACCTGCTGTGTCCCACACTTACCATCATGGTATTGTTAAACAGCTTAACTCATCACGAGACAGAAACTGGTGGTTTAACATGATTTAACAGATTTTTACAAAACTCAAAAAATGTACACACAGCCAGTTTCACTCATTGTCCTGAGCTCATTAAACCCCTTTGGAGCGTGGTATGTGCATTTGTACGTTTTATAAGGATACGGTTAACATGCTTTATGAAAATCTGTTTTCTTTGTCCACTTTTAGATGGAGCATCCATAAAAGCACCAACAAAGAGATTGTTTCAGTTGTCCCTTAAAATATCAAACAATATCTTATTTACTTCGACGTCTTTGTTGTAAAAGTATATTACTGTAAAGGGGAAGTAAAACTTAGCAAGATAGGACTAAACATAATTCACAATAGACCAAATCTTTAGTCAGTGACATTTGTAGACACACATTTTTTTGGACAGAACTTAATAGAGAGGCGAAGTCCCGCCCATCTACTTCCGACCCATGGGACCTTATTTCGGAAAAAGCATGTATTGAAGTCAATGGGGAGAGAAATATTATCTTTCGATCCCGTTTGAATTGTGCCATGAATTACACATATGATGTTTGTCAATCTTAAAAAATCATTTCCATGTCAAAAGAGTCACAGTTTGTCGTAAAACTGTTGAAATATAAGACTATGAAAAATACGCAACTTGAAAGACAACAAATCCCAGATCCCATTCTGGGTCGCGTAAGTGATGTCATAGACGATAATGCTCCAAGTGGTTGCGACTC
>NW_011333040.1:4407958-4409535 GCF_000735185.1 Notothenia coriiceps
TTGTACTTGTAGTACAGCAACATGGATTAAACGTGTGTTTTTTTTACCACAATGTTGGGGAAATTAATGGATAAAATGCACGGATTATTATTATTATTATTCCCACTCCGATCGGGACACTAGGTCCACCGTTTCCCCGCAGCGAGGCTCCCCCCGTTGACAGTTTACGTGGGCTGGGCTGGGTGCAGTGGCGGACTGGCCATCGGGACGAATCCCGATGGGCCGGTACCGAAGTGGGCCGGTCGGATAAGTCACTAGCACATCCCCCACTCCCCCCTGTTGACAATTTACTAGCGGTACCGAAGTGGGCCGGTCGAGAGTCCCGGGATGATTTTTAGTCCCAGTCCACCACTGGCTACATGACCGTATTATCGATATTGACGCACCTAATTCCTAAACTTCTAACAGATACAACATAAACCGATCCTTCAGCCTCATATGAGCTCTCAGACACGTTCAAAATTTAACTGTCATCGCTGTCTGAGCTTGCTGCTGTGTGCGCCATTGTGCGTTTGCATGCACATGCTGGGATCCGGACGGTGCAGCTGGAGCTCTTGGCCCGCAATTACGTCACACATAATTTTGGCGGGATTTGAAGAATCCCCAAGAATATCCAGAATATGGTCAACATTGAAGGGGAGATTAATGGTTATCAAAGTACAAATATCCCAAATCAGTTCAGTAACGGTTTTCAAGGCGACAATATTTACTCAAATTGATGGGCTTGGATGATGGGTGAAACCCGTGTCACAGGCTCTTTAAGCCATTGTATGACGGCCGGCAGAGTTTCTCAGGCTCCGGCAGCAACTTCGTGAGCGGTGGCAAAATCTTTGGCATGCCAAAATATTGCCGAAGGACCTTGCGAACGTTAATTTTCATGTTGAATTTGTGTGTCCATGTTGCCCTTCATAAGGCACTCGTGAGGGAATCTTGTCAAATCGTCTGATCATCGGTGCCATCGGGAATTTTTTGCCTCACGAAGACAATACGAAGGAAACAAGAAGCTGCCCGATTGTCTTAGGAAGGCAACATGACTACTGCCCCTTTCACACCAACGCGGTTCCCGTTATAGCTCCGTGCTAGAGCTTTTCTGGTTCGGAACCGGTTTTTATTTTCAGCCCCCGTTTTGCTCACACCGCCCAGAGCCCGACTGGTGCTGCCGCTGCTGCACCGTTTACGTCGCTGATTTTCTCCCCAACGGCGTCGGCTCGATGATTGTGTTGCTTTTAATCATACGAAGCCAGACTAAATTAAATATCTACTTCTCAACCCTTGTACTTTTCTCCAGAGTGCCGTGGTTCATTGTTTATTAATGGGTTTCAGAGGCATTTACCGACCGCTGCAGTGCTGCCCACTGTTTGGCATCACAACGCTGTTATGAAAGTTTCTCTGGTATAAAATGGGTGATGTTAGTATAGCAACCGAAGCTAAACTGACTATCTTGACTACTTGTTGCTATCCTATTGTGTCATGAGCCGGCACATTTTACCGGCGTATATTTCATTATGATTCTATTTGTGATAGTCGGACATGAGACATGACAACCATGTATTGATTCCATTCGATAGCTGCTACAA
>NW_011333040.1:4409580-4414103 GCF_000735185.1 Notothenia coriiceps
GAATTCAGCTAGGGGCTTTTGGTGAAAGGTAATGTATGATGGGTTTTTTACTTATAAACCTGGCCATTTAAAAAAAAATAGGATAATAGCCCACATGCCAGCTACGTTTAGTCCTCACAGTTGGGATTTTCCCGTGTTTCTTGCCATTAGACCTCAACTCAGTCTTGCCTAATGATCTGAACTCCTCTCCGATTGTAATCTAGAGGACTACCGATGAATTAATTTGGCCTGCTTGATCAACATGCCGCCCAATTTATTTACAGCCTGTCTACTTACAACTTTGTTGATTTACCAGCGGATGTTCAAATTATCTTCCAAATCGGAGTACATTAATTGTCATTACGCCTTTAGCAGCCTTGGAGATAGTGGCAGCCTATGACGTCCACACTAAAGAATACCCTTGTCTCTCCAGCCTCCAAAGCTTCTTCGTTTCTGTTTGTAATGTGATAAAAACGAAAAGTTAACCTTTGTATATTCTAGCACGGCTTCATGGAGTTCTGCGCCCCTGAAAATGAAAGCCTGGACCTCTCTTTTGTTTACTTGCTTTTTTGTACAACTTGCATTTCTTCTCTGCTTGTTAAATTTGAACCTGCGGCTTACAGAATGTCACCTTTTGCTCTTGCAACTGCAGCAGCGCTGTTGATAAGACACAATCTGCTCATGAACTAAATAAAGTGAGCATTTATCCCAGACGTGCTCCTAAAAAACAAGTGTGTGCGCGAGACAAATCCTCACTCTGTAACAGTGACCGACAGCCTTGCTTACAGCGTGCGAGGTCGGTCGCAAAACAAGGTGGGAAATAGCCGCGACTCCAACTGCGAATTTAATCTCAGTGCAAAATTGCTGGTCTTGATTATTAAAACAGACGCTTGAATGCATGCTATCATGTCTCAGAGTAATTACACTCTTAAAGCCCTTGTCGTCACATTGTTCCGAATTGAAACCAGCATGAACACGACGATAAGAAATGTCAAATATCGTTTGATCGTACGAACATCGGGCATTCGTGAGCGCCATCTAAAGGCCCAGAGTACACCCGAAATCTGGCGTAAATGGGAGTCAGCGCCGAACATAGCGTGCACGCCCTATTCGCGAGGTTCTCGGGGCGGCGCCGCCGCGGCGCTTTTCTGCCGACCTGACGCCTTTTTCTTGCGCATTCGCGTCGGGAACACACCGGACGCTCGGACAAAGGATAACACTGATGCGCTGTTCAGCTAGCCCCGCAATCAGTCGCATGGAAGCGTTAACGAAGGAGGGAGGTAACACAAATGATTTAAAGGAAGATGCGAACACAACGCGCGCTATTTCAGGCCTCATCGGTTATAGAGCCTCCTGCTTCGTTCATGTTTTCAATGGACGAGAGTGAAAATGGAAAGAAAAACGCTATTTGTTGTTTGTTTATATCACGGAGTCTGTTCTTCTTCTCTGTTTTCCGGTTGTTCCGGTTGTTGCCTCTTTTGAATGATGAATACACACTACCGCCGCCTGCTGGTAAGGAGAGTTATTGCCATTCACGCATACGCAGTTCATACGTGCTCGGCTCGGATTTGCGGTGTGTTCAAGTCATCGGTTCCAGTGCGCGAAGTCGGTAAATACGCAGGAGAGTCCGGCGACGCAACAGTCGGTGTCGGCGTCGGCGACTTCTCAGGTGACTGGCCGGTGTATCTGGGCCTTTAAGCCATCGTATGATCGCCGGTGGAGTTTCTCAGGCTCCGCCAAAAAATTGTCGAAGGACATTGCGAAGGTTCATTTTCGTGTTGAATTCGTGTGTCCGTTTTGCCCTTCGTAAGGCACTCGTGAGGGCATCTTGTCAAATCGTGTGAATCGTATGAACATATTATGTAAATAACCCAATTTGTGTTCTGTGAAACTGAAAAGGATATTACATTGTTTTTGCTACTTTCGTTGCAGTTGTATGTCTTAAATGTAATTTAGGTTAACTTCCTGTTTTATTTAGATGCTTTTATTTTGAAGGCAAGTTTACCCTGTTGACAGGAAGTTGTTGTTGCTATGGAAACAACATGACGGAGATAAGTAATATCTTCTAATCTACATATAAAGACGGAGAAAGTAAAGACTAAAGTGTATGTTTAAATGTTAGCACCCCCCGAAGAGGCACAAGCTCTTACGTTGAGTCTGGATTCTAAATCATCAGTAAAGTCTACGACCATATCTTCGTGTGTGGTTCGGGTGCCAACGTGTGGCCTTCTGTAGGCATCGTACTTGCTTCGGCGGTTGCTTGGCTGTTGACCAAATTCGGGGCCATCTTCGTACGAAATTCACAATTCCATATTCGTGTGTCAATTTTGGGACAGTGTGACAGGGGCTTTAGTGAAAACTGACAAAAATAATTTTAAAATCACTAAACAAAGTGAAGTCCCAATAGAAATAAGAGGATATTTCTTACAGCATGTTTTCCTAACAGTCTTAAACAAACTAGCATCAAACCATTTTTTAATTAGACAATAAAATGCTGACATGCAACAAGGCTACTAGCACCATTTTAACCATATCTCCTATCTCTATCTATCAAGTTTTTTTTTAAACATTTTGCCGCATCGGAGTTGGACAATACAGTGACCTCTGACAACTGCAGTTTTTTTCCTGGATTAAGGTCCATACGTCAGACAAAATAGCTTAAAAAAGGGAGTGCGTTTTCACACATAATATTAAATATGAGGCAGAAGTTCCATACTGACCTAAGTTTGGAGGGCAGTTTGCTTTGCCTTCTGTGACGTCCTCAGGATAATTATCCATGCTCCGACCTGTTTGTTGGGAAAAAGGCGCTTTATAATTCACACCTGCATCCCGCACCCCTCCCCCTGACTCCCTCTTCAGGTGATGCGCGCCTCCTCACACACCAACGAAGGCATCCCAGAGGTCTGGGCCATGTTGGAGTCGTACCGGGACGTCATGTTGGCCAGCGGTGAGCTGCAGGGCCGGCGGAGGGCCCAGCAGAAGATCTGGATGTGGAGTCTGATCCAGGACAACGCCCTCGCGCACTTCCAGAATCACCTTAGTGTCAGAGGGGCTCTCCCCCAGCTGGAGCAGCGGGTCACCAGAGGAGAAATCTCCCCGGGCCTGGCTGCCGACCTGCTCCTCAAAGCCTTCACATCTTCATCCCCAAAGTAATCACTGGACTGCACTTTACGAGGAGGATGGACGCCTCGTGGCTGATCAGGAAGCCCCTACCCACAGCTAAACCTGGACAAAGTGAGAATATGTGACCTTGGATCTGAGGTTTTCGCAAAAGAAGCAGCCTTGCTCTTTTTACACTTCATTTTAAATGTAAAACACCTCAGCTAGAAGTCACCTCTCCACTAAAACGTCAGTCTTATGAATGCCTTAATCCATATGAGGAGAGGGCTGACAGTCACTTCTCACAGTCTGCTTCAAGACAGTCACATTTGAACAGTTTATATGAAGCATTTGAATTGCTATGAGATATGAATGGCATGTTTTTTTCTAAGGTATATACTGGGATTGTCTTTATGGACAAAAACACTACAGACCCTCATGAACTGTTTAAATGAGAGCAGTGCCAAACATACAAATTGTAAAGGCCATGTTGATACATTTGGAGTTTGTCCTCCAAATAATCCCCTTGTACAATCAGGCGAAGCAGTGTGCTGCTCCTGCCATAGTTATTGACATGACAAGTACTGTAGTGGTGTGATCTATTTTTACCCACCATCCTCATGCTGCGATCAACAAGAGACACATTTCATAACCCCAAAAAAGTGTTAAAGCAATGATCAGGTTAGAGAAATAGGATTTATTATGGTCCGTTTTTTAATTGGTTCTCGTGTTGAACTGCCGTGGACGGTGCTCATATATCAAACAATTCCCTGCAACTGGACTTGCACAATGTTTTAATTCTCTATTTGTGTTTCTGCATTGAATATAATATTAAAAGAATGATGTGAATCTTAAGTTGATAAGTGGAAATCATTCAATCTGTCAGTACCGCTGGCCAGGCTTTCTCTCGCCTTGTGTTTGCTCATGATATGAAAAAGGGGGGGTGATTAATGTTACCTCTACGAATATTAGCCCTGAGATTTCTCACAGACGTAATGAATTTTTTTTTTCTGCACTCTGGAGCCAGAAATGTCAGTGCTCAGTTTCCTCTGAACGAGTCTGCTGCTTCTTATTCAGGCATAACACACTTTAATATGTTCACAATTACTCTCATAATACACTGCACTCCTGGACGCCACCAGAGGATTAAAGACAAATAAGTCACACACTCATAACTCCAGTGCTCAATATGAATTTAAACAGACGTGCTGCTTTTTACAGGGTGAAGCAATGGAGTCCAGTGACAAGTGCTGGTACGATCTTTACAAAGGTTAAAGGTGACCTATCATGCAAAATGCACTTTTGTACGTCTTTTATACATGAATATGTGTCCCCGGTGTTCCAGGGAACTCACCAAGTGTCAGAAAACACAACCCTCTCTATTTTCCTCCATACCCAAATCTCTTAAAAAGGGGCTGCAACGGATCTGATACAGACTGATCCAG
>NW_011333040.1:4414206-4444536 GCF_000735185.1 Notothenia coriiceps
TGTAGTACATATGCCAGGCCTGTAGATGGTGCTGTTCTCACAGAATCAGAACATTCAAAAACAGTGTTAAATTCAGCGAAATGAGGAATGGCTAAAACGCATGATCTGTTTGGTATTTTGAAAAATAAAAAGTATAAATATGCCTTATATAGGTATGGTCCTACACTATATTATTCAAATATAGCATGATAGGTCCACTTTAAGGAAATAACAAGCATCATTAATTATGTTGAATTGGTATTAATTGATTAAAATATCTGTGTAAAATACCAGTGCAAAGTAGGGCTGCTACTAATAATGTTTTATATCAATTAATCCGTCAGTTTGTTTTTAATTACTCTATTTATCAGTCTGTTTTTTAAATGCTTGAAATATGAAAAATACAGATAACAAATGATTAGTTGTTCAACTTTAAATACACTTTCTGGTGCTTTAATAATACAAAACATTATTAATTGAACAGCTGAAGACCTCGGTACGGAACATTGGACATTTTAGGGCTGAGGAGGAAAATACTTTCCGAAAAATGGGTTGCTACAATCCAAATCAGTGTAGGATTCAAGTTGCCATCGTTACCCTTTTGTACTTTGAAATACAATGCTCCAAATCTAACTTGAAGCCAATTATAGAAAATCTTCAACTTCATTTAAAAGTGATCTGAAAGCTAATGGATGCATAATACAATTGGAGTAATTTGTTCTTGTTTAAAGCCAAGTATCTGTTTTAAACAAGCTACACTCTTTAAAAACTTTAAAAACCTTAGAAAGATAGTAACGAAAGTAAAATTTCTATTCATTTCAGTATGAACAGCAGTATTCACGATACTGCATCTCCCCCTCGCTCGGGTGTCAGTTTCTACTTTGTGCAGCCACTAGAGGTCTCCCAAATTCCACTCACTCTGGATTCATTATCCTAATGACTGGGCCCTGAGTGCCAACCACCTCCTCTTCTTAATGCCCCCGCCTCCTGCCCTCCATCCATTCTTCATTGAGGTTGCCCAGGGTGCCAGGTCACTCAGAGGTGAGGACATCAGCAGCTGCCACTCTCCTGGAGCAAAGGCTGTACTGTAGTCTCACCCTCAGTGCCAACCCTCCTCTGCTACCCTCAATCCCCAGAGAAAAGCATAAAGGAGCCATGCTTGGTACAGTACAGAACCTTTATTTCAAGGGGAGTAAAAAAAAAAAAAGGTAAATTCAATACTAATCCACGCTTGTCCTTGCTGCTCTGCTTTGAAAATAGTGAGCCCGAGCCCCCCCGACCGCTGGACGCGCTCCCAGGTCGCTGCTCGTTTGCTCCTGCCTGCGTACGAGAGGAAGAATGCCCCTTGCATGCAGATGGATTCATTAGGTCTGAGTAACACCCTTCTCCTCCATCATGCTGACACAAACACATACACACTGTAACTGCTCTGGCTTAGCAAAAGGGAACAGTGAGTCCTGCAGCTCTGGATACACTCCACACACACACACACACACACACACACACACACACACACACACACACACACACACACACACACACACACACACACACACACACACACACACACACACACACACACTACACTCACAGTTGTCTCCAGTGTAAACAATACCATGCGGTTTCACTAAGGAAGATTAACTCAAATGCTGCCGGATCGTGTTCAGCCATTTTAGCCTAAACACGGGATCCATCCACATGTGTTTAGCATTTCACTGGATCTCTTGAATGTAAGCAGAGGACAGAGGCTGGCTCTTTGATGAGGTTTTTTCATGTTTAATGGAGGGGGCTTACATTGACAGCCTTTCTTTGTGTCAGCAGTCTGAAGTCAGATGCTTTCCTGGCTCTGGACAAAACAAAGTGCCCTCATACTGTTGTAATTGCAGTCCAAAAACTCCGCTTCCCCCCCCCCCCCTAGAAACCTCAAAAGTCTGGAACGAGTGTTGAACAATGGGGCTGCTACAAACGTCAGTAAACAAAGCAGGCATATCATAGCACGCACACACATCTATGTGCTTCTTCTCGGTGGTTATGTCACTGTTAGAGTTTGGTTGCTTTGTGGTCAGGGCAGAGCGTGAAGGAAGCCTGACACCAAGGGAAATGTCAGACCAGCCCTCCTACCAGGCTGATTTGGGAGCAGTGTGTGTGTAGTGTGACAACCGGTCATGGGCTGCTGCCACAGAGCCTCACCCCGTCTCTGCTCTGTTTGCTCTGCTCCTCACACACATACCGCCACACTCCCCCACCCTCCCTCACTCCCCTCTCTTTGAACACTCGTCCTGCTCACCTCCTACACATCTTGTACATACATACAAGCCATCCATCCCCTGTCACACACACACATGCTCCTGCTCTGTCTCGGCTGGCTGCACTGCTGTCTCTCTCTAGTGACAGATGAGTGTGTAAGAAGCATTTCCTCCAGGCTCACTTTCAAGACGGCTGCAAAACGATACAAGGAGCCACACGCTAATGGGGTTGGAGAGCTGCAGCGAAGCCCTGAGTTTGTGTGTGTGTGTGTGTGTGTGTGTGTGTGTGTGTGTGTGTGTGTGTGTGTGTGTGTGTGTGTGTGTGTGTGCTTGTAGATGTAACACCCCACTCATTATGCTGCTCTGATGGGTCACTGTGCAGCCTCTTTATAAAAAGACCCTTATGGCGACATGTCTTATTATATCAACTGCTGAGATGGATGTTAATACCAGGCTGTGCTGTGCATGCTGCGCTCTCTAGCCTGTAGAGTGATGAGCTCTAGTTGGTATTCAAAGTGCGTCTTATTGCATGGGCTAATTCTATTTAACCTGGTGAAGTCTGCTCGATGGTACGGTCAGACTGCCCCAGGGAGACCAGTATGTACCTCTGCTTTATTACCCACCTGAGGAGGCTGGCTCTCCCACACATTCACTGCACTGTTTGCTGTGTGTAATTTACTGGGCAGCCTGTGGGCCAGGCCTTCATCTGCAGGAAGGCGCGAATAGAGCCTTGGCGCCAGTAATTGGACTTTAGAACTGATTGGGGAACTTGATTGACCCCCGGTAATGGATTTGAGTGAATAATTATTTGTAGTTATGGTTGGAAGATGATATCAGGGAGAGAGAGACCAATCCCACCAGTGTGACTCACCCCTGCTGCCAGAGCAGAACGCTGCCAGCACTCAATTAATGAAATCCAGCTGCTCAGACTCCCCACGTGTAGTGGCTGATCAAAAAAACACACAGGGGTCTGGTCAGAAAAAGGGTTATCTTCGGCAACCTTTCCCTTTCGCCCAACTTGCAGCCCGTGGCCCATCACAATAGTGATTATAAAATATTCTCCACTCCAGGTACAAGACATTAAGGTTGATAATGTCTCCATTATTTTTTAACTGCCTGTGGCAGTGCTCAGCGCAGCCCACGGCAGCCATGTTAATGAGACCTCTCAAGATGGCAGGCAGCGCCTCCTCAGGACACAAAACGCAATCACTCTTAATCCAGCACTTTAATTGCTGGCCAAGCCTGCCTAAGTGAATTCAGCTGTTCCATCTCTGCAGGCGAGTGGCTGCACCGCGGGAACGCTCCAACATCATACTCGCAAAGATAAACTGTGCTTCCAAACAAACGGGGAGAGATGCACGGCGGTCTGTCTGGTTTCATGATGTTGGACAGAGTACTCAGAAAGCAAGAGTCAGATCTTCTCTTCTTCGCTCTCTGTCTTAAACCATTTGTAGCTTTCTTTAGAAGCTTGAGGAGGTAATATTCAGGAGAACAGCCGCCACCCTCCTTACCTCTCTTTTATCTTCCTCTCTTTGCTTCTCGATTGACCCACTTCCTCCCACATCATTATCCTCACAGCTCTCCTCACCACAGTACATCCTCTCTTCTTCTGCCTCTCACTCTCCTGCCTTCATCTTTCCATCAGTCTTCCTGTCATATGTCCTTGTCCCCCTCTTCCTCCCCCCCTCTCTCTCTCCGTGCGACCCCTCATTGCCCTCTTGCCAGTCTCTATTATTTCTGGCTGCCCAGTGGCCTGGTCAGGCTGCTGCTCCGGGGCTCCAGGCAGCCCGTGTTATGACAGGTAACACTGGGCCGCACACTCTCTCTGGTAACATGCGGAGGTCAGCCTGTCATACCTGTCCGCAGCTCCACTGTGCACAGACACACACACACATGCACACACACACAAATGCTATGATTCACTGTGTATGGATAACTGCCAGACAGCCCTGGCCGTAACCTTAGATTCAGCAAAAGTGAGCGATGAGGCGCAGTGAAGTAGAAATACACCTTTCCTCATAGAGTTCCTTTGTGCTCGCAAAACAATGTCTTTTTTTCTAAAGTTCTCTACATGATGTGTTGCTTTTACAGCCTTGGCAACCGGCAGGAATGCTGTAGTTGTTCCTGTTTAGCAAAGAGCAGGAGGACTGAGCTGGATGGTGGCTGTTAACTACAGCTCGACTCCTCTCTCCTGGCATGGCCTGCTCCCCGTGTTAATGACCACTCACAGTTGCTGCCCTGAGGGGGCTGCAGGACAGAGTCAGCCAACATCAGACCCTCAAAACACCTCCAAGACCATCTGCTCAGACAACACAAAATATGTTCCGCATGTTATTTGTCTTTTCGGCCATTGTTTTTGGCTTGTAAGAGGAGGCACCAAGTTACAACTTGTTTCATTCATAACCAGTTTTTAATGGGATGGGATTGCTTCTGCCGAGGGTCCAAGGATGCTGCCTGAATGCATTTCCTGCTCATTCGATGTCTCATTTCAGTGCAGCTGCCCTCTATCAACTAGTGAATAGCCAAGTTTTGAAAGGTTCAGGGCCAGTAATGAGAACAGTCATCCTCTACCCGACCGAACAAGCTCCATCCACCCTGCACAAGATGGTGGCGCCCCGGCAGTCGATCAGCAGTTGTTGTTACCGTGGCATGTTCCTGGCTCCCCGTCTGATCTGGGGCAGACCCCCACACCACCAGGCCTGTGAGGGCCAAGGGGCCGGCATGGGTTTGTCACGCCAGGTTGACATTACAGGGAGCTTTGCCAGGACACCACCGCACATTTTGTCCTGCTGGACAAGTGGTGTGGGAGCAGACGTGTCAGCTCCGGCAGATGGGCAGGCGTCAGTGCCAGCCGCAGTGAACCGCACCGGACCGCTGGCCTGGCAACGGTGGGCCGGACAGACGTAGCGCTTCCTGGCACAAAGTGAGGGGCAGGTGTCTCCCTCTAGCAGCGAGATCTGGAAACATGTCTATTTGTATACAGTGTATATGCCAGTGTGTGTGTGTGTGTGAGACAAGGAAAAAGAGATAAAACTATAATTTATTGTAACTGAAATTAGTATGCACAGAATATTACTGACTATCATAGAAGAAGTTATGTTTTAAATAAATAAATAAACGAGAACTATCCAAAGGAGAGTCTTCAGGCCAAACATGCCCCGCTATAAACTTCAATTTTGCTGCCAGACTTTTGAGTAAAAAATAAATTATTATTTCAAAAAATTCCAATTGAAATGTATCCTATTTTTTTTCTGTGTAGCATACCTACATATTTTTGTTTTGTTTCTGAAGCTGAGAACAGTGGGCATAGTGTCTCTACAGGAAGTCAGTTTGAGGTTGAAAACGTCATAGTATAGTTGTTAAAAAAATCATACAAATATTTAAAAAAATATCCTTCTAGTATGTGAAAGATCATAGTTTAGTTTAGTCAAAAAAAGCATAGAGAAATTTAAAAAAGTCCAATTAGATTCTGAACATACAGTAGTTGGTGTTTTTAAGTGAGTGATACTTGATGGATGGATGATTTTTTATTTTAAAGCATATGCGTCACATTGTCTGCACAGAGGAATATGTATGTGTGATATGTGGGTAAAATATGTAAATACATGTATGCATACATCTAGTAGCATTTCTCAATCTTTTCCAGCATCCACCTGTACTTCTGTAGGAGTAAGCCTGTGTTCTGCAGCACATCTCAGCCCGGCCTGCTTGGAGGGAGGGCCATTAATCTTCGCTAAATCAAATAAATCAAGTGCACTTTAGAAAAGAGCTGTCAGTGTAATTGTCGTGATAGCCATTCCCTGGCTTCTCTAGGGGGAGCTCTATTGAAAATGGTGCCAGGGAATGCACACTCACCGCCGTCCAAAAAAAACCCCGCACAGGCTCTGAGAAAAGATGTAGCCGAGTCTGCCCTCTGAATGAAGACATCTGAAGCTCCTCAGTAACGTGAGGATCGCTGCTGAGAGGGATGAGATTGAAGATTGCTGCCATGCTTCTGCCGCAGAGTCCATCGTAGTGGGATGCTCGGCCAAGGCCGCCGCAGTGTAGTGGGCCTGTCTTTATTTTTGATCTTCAACAATGTAAAATGTGGCCAAAACGCCCCTATGCTCTGCTTAAACAGTTTCTGCTCAAGCGAAAGCCACCGTGGTGATAAAAACATCAAACCTAGTCTGCAGCTCCATCCTGTGCGTCGGCGCAGAAAGAGCACCATTTGGTATTTGCATTTAAAAGAATGCTAAACCCCTTTCAAGGAGACCATATTGGTGGCTGCGGGGATGAGACAGAGGAGATAATGGGGATGGAAAGAGCAGCATGTGAATAGGCTGCTCTGCCCTCAGAGTCCCTCTCAACCAATGAGGGTTAAATGACTATCTGGGCACCTTGGCAACCATTTCTGTGCTTCTTCTTCCTCTAATTCTGCTGTGAACAAGCTGCATTCATCAGTAAGGCCTTTGCTTTTCTCTCACAAATAACCTGTTGTTCAGGAGTCTTGGAATAGGTTCGCTCTCCCTTGAAAAAATGTGTGATATTTCACTCTATTCTTTCATAATTCACTTGATTAAATATGCCCTTATATCAATATTTCACATCTATGTTTCTTAAGGTTCCAGCAGATGGTGCCAGACTGTGTGTGTGTGTGTGTGTGTGTGTGTGTGTGTGTGTGTGTGTGTGTGTGTGTGTGTGTGTGTGTGTGTGTGTGTGTGTGTGTGTGTGTGTGTGTGTGTCTCTGTACACAAGCTTTCTTGAGAGACGAAGAAAGCCGCTGTCATTCACCTTCACGTCAGAGATTACAATAACCAGCGCAGGACAAAAGGGTTTGAGATAAAGGAGTATTCTGTGTTTTTTGAAGGCTCCAGTAGAATACATTATACTCACCAGCACAGCACTGGTTTGTGCGAGGGAGGGGTCACAGGAGCAGGAAAACCATATGGTTACTGTTTATAATGAATTAAAAATATATTCAACTGCAATTTCCATCATTTGTGATTGGGAATAATCTGTGCAAATCCTGTTGTTTCACGACAAGTCATACGGTGATTCTTCTTGAACAGATTCACGGCACAGGAGAGTTAAAAAGTAAAAGTAACAGAAAGGTTAGAAAATGTGAAAAAAGACGAGACGACATGGATGGATGCGATCTCTGTTAATTTGTTTGACCCACTCCCCGCTCAAATGAGAATGGATGGAGGGATTCCCGATGTCCTGATTGGAAGATGGATGAGTGTGCAGCTATGGCTTTAATTGATTGAAGACAGGAATTCAGTTAGGGGTAATTGAATCAAGGAAATCATTAAAAGCTCAAGTGCATGAGATGATTAGGAGAGTGTAATCAACCCTCAGAACAAATCATCTTTAGGAAACAGACTAAAAGCAGCTTTTTATCCCTCAGAGTTTAAGGTTTTGTGACATTTAGTGTAAACCATTCTCTTCACATTAAAGCACTTTGAAGCACTTTTTTTGGATGACTCGGATCATATTTATGAATAAATGACTGCTCTGTTTAAATATTTCCGTTTACTTTAGGCTAATTGGTCTCCAGGCCAGTTTTCCCTGCTACAGATTCCCAGGGTCAGCCGGGGGTCAGCGTTCTACTTCATTACTCCATCCAGGGAAATGAGGAGGCTGATTAGTTTGGGCTTGACCTTGGGCTATTCTGTTAAGCTCTCTATAAGTAAATCTCCTCACTTCAGGTCTCAGCAGAATCACTGAAATGGGAGCATGTCACAAGCGAATGCGATAAAAAACAGAAAAGTGTGTGTAGATGTTTAAAATGAACATCTTGTGTGAGAGATTTGACTAGTAAGATGCTGAGAATCGGTGCGTGTTATCTTTAGGTTCGTCGTCACAGAAGATGTGAATGAAGCGCCAACTGTTACCCATAGAAACCAAGTAACCTATGTCTGGTGACTGTCATAGAATGCCATGGTAACAGCAGAGCTTAACAACCGGGGAGTTGGCTGGCTTGTGTCCTATCTATTTCAAAGACATGATCATACTTAAGTAGAGCTGCTCTTCCTCTTCCTCTACCCATTACCATCCTCCCTTACTCCCCCCCCTCTTTCTTTCTCCTGTAATTTGTTGGCCATCCAGTTGGAGTGGCCTAGGAGTAGCTGTGTGTTTGAGGCAGCACCCAGCGGGGGGGTATGATCTGTCCTCCCTGCTGGTTCAGGCCGCCCTGAGTCTGGATGTGTAAGGCCCGGGGACTTTTGGGTAAACCCTTCCCTCTCTCGCCCCCCCGCAACCCAACACCCCCTGCAGGGTTTCCTGAATCAGATTTCTGCTGACCCCCGCAGAGTGATGTCTCACCCCAGAGATTGGGGAACGCGCACAGCGGGGGGGCGGGCAGGCACTGATGCTATGCCCACAGGCTGCGCACCAAACATGCATGTAAATACATGTCCCCCCATGCGTGTCCAACCCGAGAGGACAAGCCTTTGGCAGTGAGTGACGGCAGCACGAGGCTCTCAGATCATCTCTCTCTCTCTCTCTCGTCCCTCAGGTGGAGCTCCACTGTGCTTTGTCTTTTTTGCACACACTTGAAACTGACATCTTTGTTTTTGGATTGCACTTTGCATACAACTGCATGTGTTTCCTTTAGCCTCTCCAGACTTCCACCCACTATTAAGGACTGAATAAACATGGAATTTCATATTCACTAATTCGTTTCGGTGCCTAATTTTTTTTAAAGATGAATAGATTTACGAATCAACAAGCAGCCTCAGTGGAGCCTTGTTCTGCGCAGTTTTTGCCCTGGCTTCAACCCATGCCAAATCGATTCCAGAGGTCATTTTCTTCCTTAGTTTTCTCTCTTCCCTGTGTGCCAGTGGTCCTGCTCTGCAGCCTGTACTGAAGGCTGTGGCAGGACTTTGTGTGTTTATTCTCTCTTTTGGAGAAAGAAAAAGGATCTGTCTCCACTTAGCAAAGCCTCGGCTCCTTCACAGAGTAAAAACCCTGATGTTGGAGGAGGTACGGTGAGGAGGGGGAGTCCTGGAAGTATTGTGGCTGAGTGTAGCATGCATGGAGTTAGCTGTAAAAGATGAGGAGGTAAACAGAAGTGGAGAAAATGAGTATTGAGTGAGGGGGAAAGGAGAGATTGTGTGTTATAAGATGTATATGGAGGTACAAAGGGGTGGGTGAGGTATATGTGGTCAGCGAAATAGCAGGAAAAAGCGAGGCAGAGACAGGCCGGGCAGCTGGGAGCTCCCACAGACACGCACTTCTGTCTAAGCAGCTTTCCTCTCAGGGCAGGGTCACGGCGGGTCACGGCGGGATTACACTTTTGGCAAACAAGAGGGAGCTCCTCTCTCACAAAGCCGTGCACGACTCCCCCATGACTCTCAGCAGCTGTAATAAAGCCAAGGCAGCCTGAACCTTCAAACAAAAAGCTAACACGCTATCGATCGACAGCGGCCAACTTTCGCGAGGTGGTGTCGAAAAGGTCGACATTGTGCAGACAACTCGGGCCGGGGTGAAGGGCTATTATTGGGATGAGGAAAACTCCAGCACTTAGTCTTATCAAAGAAATTCCTCACTTAGTTGAACATTTCAGCAAACTGTCAGTGCAGGAACGCAGTTATTGTTATTCGTTAAATGAAGAAAAACAGCTCTGTGTACAGTGCGGTTTTCCAATCACAAAATCCAAATGAGGTTTTCTATCCTTTCAATCAATAGCCATCCCCTGCAGTGCCTACATGTCTCCTCACTTCCTAATCAACACTTCCACTCATAGGGAGGTCAGCTGAGCAGCGCACGGTGCCCCGGGCGCTGCTTTGAACTTAATTAAGCAGCTTTAAACACAGCCGAAAAGATTCATTATTTCACAGGCAAGATGAGCGACTAGATGAGAACATGGACTTGGGACGGCTGTTGAACCCACGTGGGTCAACACAGAGGGCACGCAAGGACTGCAACATCCTTGACATTTTATGAAGGTTCCTCTAAAGCCTTTTCTTTTCTACAGCTAAAACCTCACTGCAGCTTATATAAATGATGTGGATGACACTGTATATACATGGAGCTGTAAACAGTGATACAAGCTGTTTAAGCAATGTAAAATCGGCATGAGAGAAAGCTGTGTTCAAGTGCACGGTAGGCTGCAGTGTGCCACCAGGGTGCTTTGAGGCAGGGCCTGTTAAAGGAGAGCTCCAGACCAAGGTGTTCTATAGCTCGGGGGCTAACGGTGATAAATGAGTCCCTTAATGTCGGCAAACACTTTATCTCTGCTTCATCTGTTTTCATTAGGCAGGGCCAACCTTTGGCTGGGCGAGAACGTGCTGTAACTTTCATTACTACAACACAGGAAGGAGAGGGAGAGACCTCCCATCGGTCTAATAAAAACAACAGCGAGACACCATGACAGATCCTATCCCTTATTATTATAATGGCACGCCAGCTTTATAAATGAGAGGAAGCTATGTCCCTCAAAGATGATCAGTGCTGTTCCTTAAATCATGTCCCCTTCTCCTCACTGAATGATACCTTCTGCCCTTCCTGCTCTGAAACACGAGTCTCATCTCTTCTCAGCGTTTATTTTCATGTCGTCACTCGCTTTTCTTTCTGAGAGGAATATTGAATCCAAGGCTTTTGCATTTCTTGGTTTTCTTCTTGGCAGAATTTGAGGTTATTTCTTGTTTGTACTCCTTGTGAGATAATTTGAATGTGAGCTAGAAAGGAGGATCCTTTGTTTGGGCAGGGGAATATTCAATATGAGTTTTCGACTCTCAGTGACATGGTGTTTTAATGTGATCCATTTGATTTACAATGAGTTATATAGAATATTTTAGTCTATCATTCGACCATATCCAAACTGAAGGATTGGTTTTAATGTGTAGATCTATTTTACTAGTACATACTATAAATTAAGTATGTACTAACTAGGGAATATAGTGTTTTTAATGCCAAATCCTTAAAAAGAAAGAAAATAATTGTAATATAAATAGTTGTAACATTTGTTTGAGGATTTTTATGTCCAGACTAAAAATGGGTTTAATCCAAGTGATGTTGCATCATTTTATTCAAAATGTTTTTATTTAATGATACAAACACTGAACTTGTCTGTTTTAGTTTAAGTATTGTACTTTGAATACTTAAATAACGATGTAAACATACACATATCTGTGAGTTGCATGGGGTTGAGGGTGTTAAAGCCATCTGTTATATCTAGCAAAAATACTAAAGTGTTTGTTGTTTAGAAATAAGAGACAATGAGTATTTTGATACCTTAAAGGTGACCTATCATGCAAAATGCACTTTTGTACGTCTTTTATACATCAACATGTGTCCCCGGTGTTCCAGGGAACTCACCAAGTGTCAGAAAACACAACCCTCTCTATTTTCCTCCATACCCAAATCTCTAAAAAAGGGGCTGCAACGGATCTGATACAGACTGATCCAGATTTGAACACTTCTATGACGTCACAGAAGTGGCGCTACGGCTATTGGGCCAACTCCACCAAGGAGGAGACAGCCACGGACATTGCTGTTCGAAAGCGCTGGAGACGCTGTAGTACATATGCCAGGCCTGTAGATGGTGCTGTTCTCACAGAATCAGCCCATGAAAAGACAGTGTTAAATTCAGCGAAATGAGGAATGGCTAAAATGCATGATCTGTTTGGTATTTTGAAAAATAAAAAGTATAAATATGCCTTATATAGGTATGGTCCTACACTATATTATTCAAATATAGCATGATAGGTCCACTTTAAGTATTCACAGAAGAGCTAGGAAAATAACAGTTTTGTTGAGTGTTTTAGCAAAGTGTAAGACTGATGCTGCTACAGTAGTAGTGAAAACATTTGTGACACCATTAGAAGAAAGAGAGAAGACAAAACACTGACGTAATATCTGATGTAAGCTTTACTTTCAAATCCTGTTACATTTAGACCTGGCAAGTTGAACATAAAATAATGCCAAACAAAGAAAACAAATACAAAACCAAAAAAAGTACAAATGATCTATTTACCAGTTATCGTCACAACCCTGTACAGCCTTAACAATGGAGTAATAAAAAAAAGCTTTGTACAGCACATACCAATCTTTACCGAGTGCCAAAAGATAAGATAGCTGAGCCTTTTCTAATCATAACGTACAGCCAAACTTAAAGCTAACTGATTGTAGACAGTGCAGTGTGATGCTAACTAAATGCAACCGAGGGGGTTAGTTTTAAACACGATTAAGTGCTGAAGAACTAGAGGGCAATTTCATGCATACTCTGAAGTGCTGAAAAGGTAGTCAAGCTTTTTTTTCTTAAAGAAACGTTCACTGTGCGACTTACAAATGGGCAAAATAAGAATAAGTGCTTAAGAATATTGGTTTTATAAACAGATAGAGCCCTGTTTTAACATTACACTCAAACTAAGGGGGGGGGGCATACAGAAGTGCAGCCATTCATGATTACGCTGTAATAAAAAGGCAGACATTTAAAAAAAAAAAGGGTGTCAAGAGTGGACACATTCTTTTTATCTTAAATTTTCTTAAATCTTTTGGACCCTGACAATTAGTTTGACTCATTCTCAGAAGTCTCAGGTGGTTTCCTTCCACCAAGTGGCACTAGAGTATAAAAGATAACAGAGATAGTACAAGAAGAGAGTGTGTGTGTGTGTGTGTGTGTGTGTGTGTGTGTGTTGGAAGGATGCTCCTTTCACTCCAGAGACAGCATGCCAGACATTGATAGAGCAAAAAGGAACAAACAAACAGTGTAAAGGGGACAATCGAGGCATCGCTCCACAGCAGGACGTGACGGATTCAATCCTAACATCACGTCCTGCCGCGAGTTACATTTTGGTCTCGACAATTCATGATCTCTCTCTGTCCAATCAACATCTTTCTGACATAGTTAAGTAGAAAAATAAAATAAAAAGCAACAATGATTCCATATAAGAAAATGCATGAGTACAATAGACGCACGGAGAACATAAGGAACATAAAAAACAATCCCTTTTACAATAAGGGATTTTGGCTTGAAGACCACTTAAAAACACAGGCGCTATGAATAGGGTAAAGCTTTATTTCAAAATAAAATGCTTATACTTTGCTGCCGTATCTCGCAAACATACCTCCTTTTGAGCATTTTACGGATAAATACATATTCTCTTAATCAAAAAGTGCAGCACTGTGCAAAACTGGCTATCACAATTTAGCCTGGGACCTTTAGCTCCCAGGGAGAGCTTGACCTCAACTGTCTAATTCGTGCAATTTGTATTAATTTACGTTCTCTGATTCCACACAGGCAGGACTTTTGCACTGCTAGAAACGCCTACATGTGAAACTAAGGGGTGTTGATTGAGTCATTTACAGCAACAACTGTCCACTTCACATTATGGTGACATGGTGGATCATAAGTTTGCACTTCAACAAAAGGAAAAATAAAGGTTTAAGTGCTTTTGGCTTGAAATGTAACTACATTAAGTGCAATTAAAACTCAAAAGGAGGGACAAAAAGCAGTACCATGTCTGCCGGCCTAACAGAAGCCATTGAACACAACGCTGTACAAGTGAATGGCTTTGCTTCATCATTGCACCTACAGGACCTTTTTCGCACGATGGGTTCTCTTATGAATGTTAGTAGAAAATGTTTTTATAATGATGTAAAAGGCTCAGTAAAAAAAGTAAAAAAAAAAAAAAGAAAAAAGAAAAACAACCCAAAAGACACAGAAGGCCACCAAACACACTAACTTTCCCGTCTTTTCCAGCACAGAAGACGTCCCTGTTCACACTTCTGTATCGCTTCTTTTTCATGTACATAAACAAAAATACATTCATTCAAGTCATTTTGGAACAGTTTTTTTCTTTTTTTTTGTACACAAAAATTACAAAAAGCTCCAAAAAGCACCATTGAATCGGCCTGTGGTGACCGGGGCTGTGGGAAGCTCGCTAACCCAGAGCTGGTCACCTCCACAAAACAGTTATCTCATATATCTCTTCTAAGTATAGGTGCGTGATACATCGTTCTGCATGTGAAGCTGCGCTGCTACCACCTGGTCTCAGAAATAAAAAGTTTCTATCATTCACTGCTTATTTATCTATAAGTGCAAATTCATTGTCATCATTTTACGTTTATATTCAAATCATTAGTAATACATGTACGATAGTTCTTATCACAGCTTATCTTCTGTTTTGTGAGCTTACAAAAAAAACGATTGAAATGAGCTAGTTCTCTATTTTAAAGGATATTCTGAGACAGAGGTGATATCAGGCAGCTGCTATGCATAACATGTTTTCACCATTATACAAAAATCCAACAGAAATCAAAAAGATGGGAGGGGGAGGGGCTACAAAACTATGTACAAGACTGATAAATAAGTAAGTGCGTGGTTTGAGGCGTTGCTTTGGAAACGTGCCTTTTACAATGAAAAGCAATCCGTTTCATTGGTTCTGTCCACGTTGCACCGCTAACACTTCAGGATATCTCAAATTTAGCTTCCTAATGACGTCAAAGCTAGTTGAAACACAGGCATGCTATTTCGATGCATAATAGCAATAGACAAAAATGCACTAAAATATAGCACTTGCAAGTTTTGTTTCATCTTTTTATCTCGTCAAACGACTAACGGAAAAAAATCTATAAAACTGAGATACGTTAGTTTCCTCAGATAATGCAACTGGGTCCAAGTCATTCAGACATTTAAAAACGGAAAATAAGGTAATAGAGAGTAGTAGCTGAAGTAGTAATAATTCAATTGATAGAACTGATAAGAAAAGCAGCTTTTTGATATAAATGCATTTTTAGCATGTACAGCCTTTTTCTCTTATAAATGTTTTCTTTTTTTCAATATGTTTGTCTGGTCCAGCTTATCCTGCTGGTCTGATTGGAAAAGACGTGGCTCCCACTGCGGTGGTCCAGTGTCATTCACACCACCGTCCGAGGAGTGAGGGGGAGGAGGAGGAGGAGGAGGAAGAGGAGGGTGAGGTCAAACAGTCTTGGCTCTCTCCATCAGTCCCAGGTAGGCCATGAAGGAGTGTTTGTGGGAGGAGGGTGAGTGTGGAGAGCGGGAGGGGGGCGCTGAGTTGGAGGCGAAGAGGAGAGGAGAGGTGGCGGGCCGCCATCTGGAGTGGGGGTGCGAGTGGAATGTGAAGCGGCTGTTTTGGGCGAACAGGGTGGTGAGGGGCATCAGGTGCGCCCGGTCGTAGTTCCTGTACTGCTCCAACAGGTGGCGGGAGGAGGGGAAGAAGAGGGAGGGGCCGCCGCCGCTCGGGCCGCCGGGGGTCCTGCAACCGTTGTTTCCGTTAGTGCCGAGTAAGCAGTGCAGGGGGCCGCCGGCGCCCTGGGGCTTACCCAGAGTGAGGGACAGGGCGACGGACTGCAGCGCCTGGGACGCCGTCAGGCTCATGAGTGGGCTGTTACTCCCACTCCCCCCGCTGCTTCCCCCTCCTCTGCAGAACAGGAAGTTCTCCTGACCCGTCTGCAGCGAGGAGCCCCCTGGTGAGGATCCCTGGAGTGGCAGCTCCTCCTCTCCCGCCTCCTCGTCTTCTTCCTCCCCTTCTTCTTCTTCTTCTTCTTCTCCCAGACCCCCGTCTAGTCCCCCCGCTCCTCCGCTCTGGTGTTTCTTGAGGTGGCGGCTGAAGACGAAGGGGTGTGTGGTGGTGAAAGGGCACTCTTGGCAGCCGAAAGTCTGGCGCGGCGCGTGCTTCAGCTTCTTGTGCAGGTTGAGGTTGTCCTTGCGCTTGCAGCTATAAGAGCAGCGGTCGCAGTGGAAGGGCCGCTCGCCCGTGTGCACACGCACGTGCTCGATCAGCTTGTTGGCCGTCTTGGACAAGTAGCCACACTGCTCACACTTGTAGTGGTTGCCCAGGCGGTGCCCGCGCATGTGGGCCTCCAAGGAGGCCTGGTCGGGCCACAGGCCCTGGCAGATGCGGCAGCGGTACTCCATCTTACAGTGCGTCTTCAGGTGGCACTCCATGGCCGCTGGTCGATTGGTGGAGTAGATGCAGAAAGGGCACCTGGGTAATGCAACAGAAAGGGGAAGCAGGGAGGGAGGACACGACACAAAAAAGCAAAGGACAGTTGAAGGGAATTTACATGAAATAAATCTATAACATACCTTGAAATATAAATCACACAAATTAATGGAGAGGAGGAGAAGGACAGGTAAAGTGTGTGTCATGTGGAGTTCTATGTGCTCATGGTGGTATGTGTGGCAGTTTAATGGTTGGATAATTGACGTGATCAGGTATATGTGTGTGTGGTGGAGGAGGAGGAGGGGGGATGACAGGCTGGAGAAAAGATTGGAGCAGTAGGACATGAAGGGAAATGAAGGAATGGAGTGGCACTTACATTTAAATAGCACCTTTCATCTGCTCTGGGCCCCAAAGCGCTTCACAAACCCTGCAGAACAGAATTACCTCAGAAAAACCTCGAAATGGTCAAGGCCCTCTCTCCCTTTCTACACACTCCTACATAGACACACTTCACATTGCTCGAGTGCATACACGTGTGCACACCAGTCGAGACAATAAACCTTGATCTGGATGTTGAGGTCAGAAAATGTAGGCACTACAAGGTTATCTAAAACCCCTAATGTCCAATAACTGACTCTACAGCTGGCCTGCTTCTAACAGTAAATATCATGTGGTTTACATAAATTAAGAGACTATGTGAACCTTGAAGTATAATTCACATGTGAAGATATAAACAGTACAGCAAAGAACATTTTCTGATACATTTAAATATGAAATATATCAAAGGACCTCAGCTCTTCCCTCTCTTTTTTGATTCTCCCTCATTAAAACAAAGAATCTAAAATATCCACAACCTGCTTCTTTCCCTTTTGAACGACAGCTTAAAGAATCTGGCTTCAAAAACATTAACACCAGACAGAAGAAACATTTCAAACTGTGATATATTCACTGACACACTGCAGCTAGCAGCAACTCCTTAAGTTAAGACTAAGAGAGGCTGTGTGGAGATCTTTGAGCTCTAAAGGGGCTTCTTATGTGTTTGTCTTCTGTTAACCACAGGATATGTATATAAATATAAGTAATAATATGTAACTGTGATGGTAGCTTTAACATTTAGTGATATGCTACCGTTTCCAGATATTTAGCAATGTTTAAAAACATCCTAAATCCACTGATGGCTGCACAGAATAGGATAAAAAAACACAGATCTTTGTTTATGACAAGATGAGGCGATAACCATAATGATTCTGCACATGCACAGCTGGAGTTATGAGAACAACTTAAAAAACAGAAAATGGCTTGTGTGTTGCTTGAAATGAATCTTTTACAAAATATTTTAATTACTGCAGTATTTCCTGAGGCAAATCCAAAATGCTGTCAACTTCAAAACTAACATCAGTGTGTGTTGTGGTGGTTCAGATCGACACACAGGCTTTATGTTGGCTTGACAGACCTGAAATGGGACATAAACGAGTGACAGTACAACAAAGGCTCCTGAGGGACTGGAGTATGGAGATGGGGGGGGGGGCGTGGGGAGACTAGAGCGACAAAACAGCCAATCAGTGTTAGGAAAGCAAGGCTGGCTTATCACAGATATGATAAAATTAGATGGCTATATGTAGGGGGTTGGGATGCAAACTGTGGGCTGAAATAGGTTTGCACATTATGTTTTTAAAGCACTTCATTAGGGTTGTTCCTTGCACAAAAGCCATGCATTCGTTTTGGTTTATATATATATGAGTGGATTGATGTGTGTTTATGACCATGTGTAGTCCAGGGGGGCCAGAACGTTACCCCTCAAAGGGCCAAAACTGAAACTTCAGTGGGCCTAGGTTATTTTTCAGCTTTCTTTAAAAACAGCTGCAAACATATCTTCCCCTCTCTTGATATTTCAGGTTTCACTGACTTCCTGCAAAAAACTCTGGGTGTTTCTCAATGTCGAGGACGCTTGCTTGGTAGCACATGTACCTCCGAGTCAGCTTGACTTGAGAGAGCGAGGCAAGGAAGATCCCTTCCTAGCGCTCGGAAAACGAAGAATTGTAGAACAGGCTAACAGGTGTCAGTTATGATTATGGTACGAGGCCCGCCTTAAATGGACACATGTCATAACACCAAATCCAATCCCAGCTGCCACTTATGGGTACGTGCAGCAAACCAAACCGAATTGGATCGGATTTTGTGCAAGACACCCTAAGTGAAGTGCTTAAGAACATAACATGTGCAAACCTCAAATTTACCCAACAGTGCAACGAAGACCCGGCGCCTACATAGTAATGCCACTCTAATTTGTAAGGTCATATCTGTGATACTCAGATCACGTAGCATCCTTGAACATAGTGGCTCTTTGGCTAGCAGCTCTTCCTCGACATGCCTGAGAAACACCCACTCGAATCTACAAGGACTATCTTTCTGTCAGTACATTTCCTATACTATTTATAAATAAACTATGATTTTGTTTTTGTACGAACATTTTTGTAATAGTTCATTCTATGATATATTACGATATTTTAAGGATTATTTTAAGACCTACCCCAAAAAAAAAAAAAGTTTATTTTTTTTATAACATTAAGAAGATGACATTTTTCCAGACAGCATTAAGTGAAAGGTTTTATAGCAGTCTCTACTATTATTATTTTCTTCTGATAAATGTCTGGTACTGACATATTTAATACTCTTAACGACAATGTTTATTATCTCTAATTCTGCTACTACAACCTAAAAAAATTGATACTGTTTTTTCCCTTTTCCGATTTGCTGATTCAGATGAAGATATCATTTATAGGATTCATCAATTGTGAAGTTCATTTACAAGAATATAAAAAACAGGGTTCATACACTTTGGATTTTATATTTATAAATGTATCTCACTACAGTTATGTGTATCCTGTAAAAGGAAATCATGATTGGCCAATTTGAAATTTTTAGAGAGGGTTACGTTTGTACAGACCTAGACTGATCAATGCTACAACTTAGTTGTGCTTGTTAAATGTTTTCTCTTTGAGGTGTGCCAACAGTATTTTATACAAGTTGTCTGTATTTCTGGGGGAGGGAGTTCTCGAATGTCAATTCTTCAATAGTTTCTTTGGCATATGGCTGCTAGCTCTGTTGAGGCAGTGGAAACAACGACCCGGAGGGAAGCCCATTTCCATCTCTTCACTCTTCCCGTTCGGTGTCAGAGCAGCCACTCAACACAGGGACCACGGTGCTAATAAGGTTAGACCTGCAAGAAGAGGCTGTCGGAGCAAAACTACAGCTTGTATCGTCTTGCCTCTTCTGACGCAGATAACGAACATGGAAAGTGAGGTTAGCTGATTAAGGACACAGGCTGGAATGACCGGTAAATAGACCTCAAATCGTGTTCCATGTCTTCAGCCTGGTATGACTGTGACAAGCTCCTATTGAAAAAGATATGCTTGTGTACGCCTTTACCAGCCATGTGACATCAATTCTAGAATGTTAAATGGGGCGCAATGGAATAAAACCCTTGTGGCCTGATGGTTGAGTTTTACATTAGATAAGAACTTTTAAATATGCAGTAATTTGCACAGTCCAGTATACTATGACTGTGTGTGTACTGGTATGTGTATATGTAAGTAATTAATACAGGTGAAAACGGGTTTGGAGTTAGGAACCTCTGTCGTTACTTGCTTTCCTTACTTGAGCCCTCGACAGGGACGGCTGTGGCACTTCTTGTGCTCCAGCAGCCTGCTCGAGGCGTCTTTGAGGAACTATGTGCAGACCCGGGAGTTTTTCGCACTCGAACATTCGACGAATGGATGAGGTGGAAATCTGCAGGTGCCATTCTACCATATGCTACAGCGTCTTGACACAAAATTACAGAAGGACACAACACTCGAAGCCTGGTGAAGGAAAAGAGATAAATGATCTGGTTGGCTGCTGCNATTTGCAAATAAATTCTTTAAAAATCAGACAATGTGATTTTCTGGATTTTTTTTTTTTCTCATTTTGTCTCTCATAGTTGAGGTATACCTAGGATGAAAATTACAGGCCTCTCATCTTTTTAAGTGGGAGAATTTGCACAATTGGTGGCTGACTAAATACTTTTTTGCCCCACTGTACATACACTGCCGAGTAGCTTGTGAATTTTACCAATGGATCAATAAAGTATTATCTTAATCTATAATAATAATTACTATTACAGGAAAGTACCTCAAACTTGTACTTAAGTACAGTAGTACTAGAGCTAATGTATTTACCTTTCCACCCCTAATTTAGATATGTCTATGTCCTAACGGTATGTGATCAACTATATTAACATATCAATAAAGTATTGAATCTCCTTACTCTAAATCCTTTCTTATTCAAATGTTTCAGTTAGCAGCTCTTTGAAGTGTGTCCTTTCTGACTGTCTTTGTCTCAGATGGAGTTGTCTCCTGTCTGCACTGACAGCATCAGCACAGAGGGATGTGTTATTAAACATGACGGAGGGCGGAGGAGAAGCAAAGTCTCAAGTAAGTTGCTTCATGACTTGAAAACAAACACTTTTATTTATTAATGTTCTGTAATGTCTTATATTCCATCCTGTAACACATTATTTGAGTGAGTATGTTAAAATGTTATTGGATTTAAAAATCTTGTTCGTTTATGAGTGCGTATTTCTTGTCATGTTTTCTTCCAGGAGATGTGGACATCGAAATTGAGAATCTTTACAAAGCTATCCCCCAGCTGGCCAAGGTTTTCCGCATCACTGACAAAATCGGAGAAGGTACATACATTTGAAGCGTTTGTTAAGGTTAATAAAGTAGGCACTCGTACACATCATTGGATTGTTGAAGCAGAAGAGTGTGTTCATGAGATGTGTGTCTGTATACCAGGTACATTCAGCTCTGTGTTTCTGGGTGAGGCCCAGATGCATGATGGGAGGAGAGCGATGTTTGCCTTGAAGCACCTCATCCCAACCAGCCACCCTACACGCATCGCTGCTGAGCTTCAGTGTCTCACTGTCGCTGGGTGAGTCCAACACTGATGTGTGATTACAAATGACTTTACATCTCCAGACTTTCAGAACGCTTCTTTAACAACTGAAAAGCTCATTCTTCTTATATTTTTGAGTTGTCTATTCAAATGAGTGTTTAGACTTTAGCTGCACGATCTGGAAAGAATAATGATCAATAACCACATCATTATTCTCATTATCATGAAAACATTGAAATAAATGATCATGGTGGGATGATCTGTACCAAAACAATATAGATGGATACATGATGGATATATACTTTACACACAAATTGTGAAATTGTTTTGTCACAGAAGCAACTATAACAGTCATTACAAATGAGTTCAAAATATATATATTTTAAATATAATAAAATACATTCAAATACAATAAAAGCATTGACAGCAAATATATACATTTCCACAGTAGAAAATACATATATCAAAAGAGTAGGATTAATTATACAAAATGTATAGCATTCCTCTATAATGGACCAATCAACTACAAACACAGTAACATATAGACATAGGGTACTACATACGTTATAAATTGTGCAAAGTGGCTGTTTTTTTAATTTGATTTAAGTGTGGATATCTCTGTCTTTGTATATCACAGTACTTTTCTAAAGAGGTATTCTTACACATATTTAGCCTTTAGCCAATATGTGTGCCTGGTCCTATTAGAATATTGCACTGGTCCATATTGCAATACCCATAAAAGTAGGATTCATTGTGCAGCCCCATTATACTTTCAGTGATCGTTAATGCTTTTGTCATTTTGATTTTTAGTCTGAGTTTGTTTGAACTCCTGATTTTTGGTTTCTATCACCTTTTTTATAAATGTTTAGTTCTTTTTACTTTTGCAATATTACATAATTACTATAGACATCATATAGTGTTACTAATAGCCTAGTTTAAAATCAGTAATTCCTTTTGATCTGCTAGGTATTATTGTTTGTATGTTATGTTGCCCTTGGAAACGTATGGTACTGCAGTTAGAGATGTGAGACACAGTGTCTAGTCAAATGCTCAATGAAACCACTCTTGTATCATTTTGTTTCATCTCTTTCTTTTAAGGTTTTATGTTATGCTTTAGCAAATTGAGCTCGTTTGCAAATGCACTCATTTGAATATATGAAGGTGCATTTATGTTAAATCTGTGTTTTTATTGTTATTATATACAAATATTTATGTCCTTTTTCTTTTCACTTTGCAGAGGCAAAGAGAGTGTGATAGGGGCAACATATTGTTTCAGGAAGGAGGACCATGTAGTGATTGTCATGCCTTATATGGAGCATCAAGCTATCGTGGTTTGTACTTTTTCTTTTAAAAACATGTGGTTACAGCTTTTCAGTTGTAATTGTTATTAAACACGATAACCTCTTGATTCTTGTTCCTATAAAAGTTCTGATCCTATCTCCATGTATTCATCAGGACATCATTGGCTCGTTGACTTTTGAAGAGGTCCGTCTGTACATCTATCACCTGATGAAGGCTCTGAGACACGTCCACCAGTTTGGAATCATCCACAGAGACATTAAACCAAACAACTTCCTGTACAACAGGAAGAGCAACACGTGAGTACTCGTATCTCTCTGTAAGGAATGCAGCTGCATGACTACGTCTGATGGGGTTTCATTTCTTCTTCTTTTTTTATAGGTTAGTGCCAATGATTTTGTGAGCAATTATGTAACAACTTTATACTCTCTAGTAGTTCAATGAATACTTTTATATAGAAAAAGAGCATTTGTATATTCATTTCTTAGCCTGTGTGACCTTGTCCTCCACGAAGAACAAAGAATTTGAAAAATCCTTGATCGGAGTCACATTTACAACATTCAAACTACATCGAAACAGTATTTATCTGGACTCGCAGCAGCAAGTAGCTTGCAAGAGTGAGACTTTTTTAGAATATGTTTGGGAAGACGCAAGTGTGATGGAATTGGAATATCATTTTTTCGAGCAATAATACTGGAAAGCAGAAAAAAAGCTCCTGGAAGCTGGAACCAATGTCCTGCTGAAGTTACTCCGCTATCAGTTCCCCCACACTCTCCTCAGGTCTGCATGTAGAACTGATTATCAGACTGGCCATTACCAGAATGTGCCTCTAGTCATACATGTCAAGAATCCAAAAAACAGAGGTCACACTCCTATCTACCTGATGTGTCCTAAGACCTACTTTAATGATTCCTAATATGAAAATGATGTCCTCTTTTTAAAAGTGAGCATAGAAGTGCCGAATGTGTCATGTAACTGATGAACAAATGAGTACATAACATCAAGTATTTCCTTGTTTGAAAATGTGTGTAGGTATGCGCTGGTGGACTTCGGCCTGGCTCAGGGAACAGCGGACACACAGATCGAGCTCCTGAAGGTGGTGAGGCAGAGGGCAGCACTAAAAGGTGGAGGGTCCATGGGGAAACAAGACTCCACACAGAGGAGCAAAGCACCACCTAGGCCCCCTCCCAAAACCACCACCACAGCCTCCACCTCACTACCTCCACGGCCATCAACAACCTTACCTCATTCCTCCTCCTCTTCCTCCTCCTCCTCAGCCACTCGGAAAGCTCTGGTTAAAAAAGCACGTTGTGTCTCCACCACTGTCCCCACCTCCGCCTCTCGTACCAACAACACAAAGGTGTCTGCACTCATATTTTTCTGTCTGCTTTTTTGGGCACACTCGCCTGAATTTGGGTTAGGAATTTCCTGTATAGATTTTTATAAAAAATGTGTTTGTCTATGCATTTGTTTCCTTCCAATGTTTTGCCTTTAACTCAATTATGTCACCGTCTTTTTTTCTGTAGGATCTGTCCGGTCTGCGCAAACAGCCTCGGCCGGTGTTTGGAGAGAGGAACCTGAACAGCTGCACTCCAGCTGCAGCCACCACCAAACCCGCTGCCATTAAAGCAGAGGTGAGCACAGTGGAAAGTAACTTTTTAGTATAGGACATGTATTCTCTGTTAATTGTATCTGAAAAGTCAAGAGTCCTTTTTCATTTGGTTTAAATGAAGACCCTCTTAAAGGATATCATCAGTGTTCATTTCTTACTCACTGTATTCTTCTCATCATAAAGTCTCTCATTCTGCTGGTAAAGTCCAGTAAAACAGAGGACCCGGCCAATAGAAGGTACTGTGCGGCCGGCCGGGGCCCGCTGCCTCTCAGGACCCAGAGCAGCGGTCAGAAGCCTCAGAGGGCCGTCCATCAAGGCCTCACCTGCAGCTGCTACCAGAGCGACCGCGTCTGCAACATCTGCTTGTCCAGGTAACAGCCGACAGAGAGGAGATTTCTGTTCTTGAAACAAATCATTAAGAGCCACTTTCACTCACCATTCAGAAAAGAGTTCCTTAAATACATTTCAACCTAGAGATTTGAAAGACAACTCATCCGTCCAATGCCTTTGGTGTGTTCCTCCTTTAAACCCCCTGCCCCATGTTGTTCCTTCAATAAAGGAAACCTCAGGTGGCTCCCAGGGCTGGCACTCCGGGCTTCAGAGCACCAGAAGTCCTCACAAAGTGTCCCAACCAGGGAACAGGTTGGTACTTTACAGCACGGCTTCTTAAGGATCAGATAGAACGCTTGCTGCAGGTTGAAATGCGAGGCACGCCAAACTGCCTTTTTGTCGAGCGCTAATGTTAGCTTAACACAAACCATGAAGTCTAGGCTACCTGATAGTTAATACTTAAGTAAGACTTGTTTGCTGCTCCTTTCTGTTCAGATCATGGAAACCACAGTTAGAAAAGTCCAATAGCTGTGTCAAGCCATCTTCATACAAACATTCAGATGTAAATTATAAAAAAACATACCACCTCTTGCCGTTTGGCCAACATTATAGATGTTCTTTGTTTGCAATGTTACAAGTTCAATTCACCTACATTTTAACTTAACGTTTAACTTTTCACACACTAAGTTTGCAATGAGTCCTCTCCAAATCATCTTTCAATGAATCATGGTGTTCATATATCAACAATCTTTGGACAAGAAGGATAAAACCTGGTTAGCAACGGTCCTTTTTCCGACCTGAGGCCCAAATGCAAGGGCTCAGTAACATAAAAGCAGCATGCAAACGGTTTCTCTCATTGCTAACAATGAGGTGGCCTCACAGGAGGCGCTGCATCTGATTGGCCACTTCCCTCTGTAGTTGTCACTAATGTTGCCCTCTGCCCTGCAGCTATAGACGTGTGGTCAGCTGGTGTGATCCTGCTCTCGCTGCTCAGCGGACGCTACCCGTTCTTTAAAGCCAGCGACGACCTGATCGCCCTCACTCAGATCATGACCATACGAGGCTCCAGAGAAACCATCCAGGCAGCCAAGGCTTTTGGTTTGTATTCTTATACTCACCTGATTCCTTTGCTTTCCTAATAATTCCCCTGAAGTGCACCGCAGAGCCACACAGGAAGTCAATAGACTGCAGCTGAGCCCAAACTATAACACTTTCAACTGTGCAAATTCATATCTTATGAATACTAATATAACACTGTTAATATTGTAACAAACATGTTATATATTGTAGTATAATGTGCACATTTTAACCACATTTTATATAAATATTTGTATTCTATTTTTGACTGTATCTTTTATTGGGGATTTACTTCAGATATATATTTATCTTTATTGTATATTTTTAATGGACCACTCTTACTTGATACATTTTTATAAATATTTGTATTCAATTCTTCTTTTTTTTGTCATTCTAAAATGGAGCAACTGTCCCGAAATCTTATTTATGAGACAAATAAAGTATTCTGATAATATACCTTTCTTTAAAAAGAATACAGTCATTTCAGAAAAACAGTTTATGACCAAGGGTGTGAATGTGAGTGAATCCAACGTCACCGTATAATCAACCTGTTTTGTTTCACTTGTTGCAGGTAAGGCGGTGGCGTGCAGCAGGGAGCTGCCTCGGCAGGACCTCAGGACGCTGTGTGAGACCCTCAGAAGGCGGAGGCCGTCCCCAGATGAAGTCACACCTCTCCCCGAAGCTAACAGAGACTCCACCTCCACCCGCCTTCACAACATCCAAAATGCTATGCCCACACATCGTCCTGCTGAACAGCACCAAGACGGAGCAGGAGAGAACCCCTCGTCTCTCTCTTCTGCTCTCCCTAACCAGCAGGAAGTCAGGAACTCAGAAACAGACTGTAAGGTGGAGCTGGATGAGCGGGGCTGGGACAGAGTTCCTGGCGAGGCCTACCACCTGCTGGACCGGCTTCTGGACCTGAACCCTGGAACCAGGATCACGGCGGCTCAGGCCCTGCAGCACCCCCTCTTCAAAGACCTGTGAAAGACTTCCTGCTCTTTGGTTCAGGTTCCATGAACCAGATGATGCCAAGACAATAGTTAAGCTTATTAAAGCAGCAGCATAGTCAATCTGTCACCTTTTTATACTAAATTATTCTGCAGAAAAGTGTACATCTTTGGAGAAACTACCTGACCAAGCTGATACATTTCAAACATCAAAGATGGAGTTCTCCAAATGTTTCATAGATTTTAATATAGCACCCTTTCAGGCAGGCTCCTTATTAAAAGGCCTGCAGTCCATGGCAGCTATGTTACAAAGGACAACAATACTTAAAAGGGCTTTAAGGGTGCACTGTATAACCCAAATATAGTGCACGGGACAAGATAGGAGGAGGGTTGACTTGAGGCATTATATTGATCTCATTATTGGCCTTTACAGTTTTACAATTGAAGGACCCTGATACCCTCTGTACCTTTTTACTTGGAAGACCAAAAAAGAACAATACGAAACTTAAGGAGTCTTATTAAGGTAGTTTGAGGAGGTGTCACTTAAATAGCTGTTTGTGTAAACTTAGCAAGAGGGAATTCTGTATGTTTACTATCGTCACTATATTACAGCAATATAAGATGACTGTTTCCAATGTAATAAATGGCTTTTAATTTAAAGGTGCATATAAGTTCCATCTGTATTTTATGAATTGAAGTATAAATATTGCTGTATACAAATGTCATTTATGACACTGAAAGTGTATTGCTGCCTCATTCTAATTAGATTTTCTAATAAAGGGAAAGTCAAGGCAATTGGCTGCCATTTACAGTAGGTAACATATTGAGCATAATGAGTGTACTGAAAGTTCAAATAATCATTGCAGTTACTCACACAGTTCAGACTTGTCACAGTTTTCAGGTTTTGCTTTTTCCTGAAGTAATATCACAAGTCCTAGAGGGAACTTCTTGAAATGTGGCACAAATGTCAGCTAGGGTCCATTTCTTTCCGCTTGAACATAATCATTCCGAGACTAATTAAGACAATATCTCACAAATGTCCAGAACACGCACCGAACTGCAGCTCTAATATGACCGTTCATTTTTGTCAACTAATAGCAATGTAGTTAATCCTTTGGTTGGATTTCACACATTTCTTTACAAACTTAAAAGGTGGGGTATGTAATTTTGGAGAAACCAGCTCGAGTGCGCTAGAATTTGAAAATACACAGCTGGAAAAAATCTGCCACTTCCTTCCAGAGCCCCTCCTCCAACACACACAAGATAAGTTTGTGCACAGATGGAAGGCTGGCAGGCAGGTAGGCAGGCAGGTAGGTATCCAGTTATTTTAGCCGGGCCGGCTAAAATTATTGGTCGTGCTTTTTACAGTACCACAGCTTCCACAATGACCTTTATGGATTTATTGTCAAAGCATGTAATATATTCATTGCTATCGGGATGTTAAGAACATTCCATGGAATATAAGAAATAAATTAAATTACACCATCCCCACCTTTAACTGACATTGTATGTGCAATTTTTCTGGATGCACATTTCAGATATGCAGCATTAACCAACCACAACTGAATTGTTCTTTGCCACAGAATAAACCACACTTCATAACAGAAACAGTCCACCTTGTTTAACTCGTGTGTACAAGAAGCAATACAAATGTTCCATCATTTGAATCTTTGTATAAACACAATGCAAATTTTAAAGCACCTGCTGAAATACCAAAAGAAAAAGACATGAAACACTTGAAAATAATGTTTTACAGACTTCTGTTGCTTTTCTTAAACAGAATACATCAACAGAACATTGAAGGCTTTGTGTTGGCTCGCCCCTGAGACGATGAGGAACAAAACTCGTCGGCTCGGCTTAAAGATTATCCTTCACCTCGGTGAGCTCCTCTATCCGCACCAACACACTCTCGATCATGTCGAAGGTGTGCAAGGCCGAGTGCAGAGCCTGGGGGAACACATTCAAATTCAATCAGTACATTTCTATCAGCACAGTATGAAAACAATCACGATTTGTATAAGAGAATCACTGACCTGGATCTGAGACTCTGAGGTCATGTTGGGCAGCTTCTCTTTGCCAACGGACACAGAAAGCATGGACTCCGCTGCGGAGACGTAAACATGTATATTAAATACTTTATAACATTTTTACAGGCTTTTGTATAAAAAGGTGTTATTCTGCAAAAGCTTTTGATTGGATAATAATTGTGAAACTGAATTAGTCGTGCAATAATGACGGATTTGTTGCGGAAGTTAGCATCGCAAGGGCTCCCTCAAAAAAGCTAACGGGAATTTCCAAAGGATTTCTGAATACAGCAGGAAATAAGCTCTGTGGGAACCACATGTCTATGATACTTAGATGTTCAGCAGGTTAATCTTCACATACTTACACCAGTTTATGATTTTTTAAGCGTAATTGTCTGAAGTAAAAGGGTGGGGGGGGGGCGGTTCCAACAAGCCGTTTAGGACAGAGAGTGAATACACATACTATACAGAGATGCTGTATGAGAAACCAATGTGAGTTTGGAAAATTGCACAATATAAATCAATTTTAGTATACCTCAACAATGGAAATATGATCAGTAGAAATGGCCATGACATGGGACCTTAAACACGTAAAAGCTTCAGACATTCACCAGCGGGGTATTTACTGATCCATTTTCAAAAAGTTCAGGTTATAAAGTTCAAATCTCTTCAGTTTGTGTTAACCACATAACTCATTTTACGCATCTAACCACAAACCTTTTTTGAGACGAGGGAACCATAAGTGCTAAAATGTAACTAATTTTTTTTAAGACTCATTCCTGCACCTCTCTAAAGACATAAGTGTGTTGGTCTGACCTTTGACCTTGCCCCTCTTGGTCGCCAGGGTGTCGTGGAGCTCCCTCTCGTAGTGAGCTCTCGACATGTTTACTCCGACACGCAGCGGCTTCAGGAACGTATCTTCTATCTTATACAGCTCCGTCCAGATCCCCGTCTGCAAGAACAGCAGCGGAAACATACGATGAGTTGAATTCACTGATGCACCATGGGAATCAGAAACAAGAATGGATGTTTGTAAAATCATCCAACTAGCATTCACTCAGGTACAACCCTCACCTGGTTCTCTGTCACTTTGTCTCTGATGACGAGGTAACGCAGCAGGTTCAGAGACTCCATGATTCTGTTTAAAACAACACAAACAATCAGGTTCACCCACTCACTTTTGTATGAACATAATCATGTAATAATGACAGGGTAGCACTACAACAGCATATAGAGGTCAAGGAAGGGTCCAAGTATTGGCCTGTATCAAGCAAAGAAAACAACTAAGGAGATTGCTAAAACTAATAACATCAGGTTAAGAACCCTCCAACGCATTATTAAAACCTTGAAGGATAGTGGTGAACCATCATCTTCGAGAAGAGAGGCGGATTAAGTGATGTATTGTAACTTCACAACCCCTCCCCACTGCTGGCTACATAAAAAACTGTTCACCTATAAATGGCCCTGATACAGTGTTACATGTGACATAGTTGAGTCATTTGTTATCCTATACTTCAATTAGTGTCACTCTAAACTAAACTTTCATATTTTATTCATTTGACAATGGGGACAAAAGTACATTTGAGTCTATGTAAAACTGATGTACTCATGCCTGGAAGCACACTAATGCTTGATAGAATAAATAATTGTTAACATTGGCTTTATCTATAAAAACATACTTTAGTGATTAATAAAGCAATACACAATAACCTCAAATCATAGAGTCAGGAGAAAAAGCTCACTGACTATTTTCTTAATTGTGTAGTTCAGTGGTTCCCAAACTTTTTCAGTCGGGACCCCCTTGGGTATTGGAAATATTTTCGGGACCCCCCAACCCGGTTCCCTTCTATATTGGTAGGATTAATTGTATATTGTTGTAAAAACATTACATTTTCTTTGCTAATAATAATAAGATACAAAGATCCAAATATCATTTTATATTTTATTATGGATTACACATGAACAAAAGGGAAAAATAGATTTTTA
>NW_011333040.1:4444576-4449576 GCF_000735185.1 Notothenia coriiceps
ACATGTCGCCAGTTTCATGAGGAAGTGTACATCATTAAACTTGCTGGCAAGATCGTTCCCCTCCTCCTCCAAGAAGATTCTGATCTCATCTTTAAGCGCCAGCACCCTGGACTGTACTTTTCCGCGAGAGAGCCATCGGCACTCGCTGTGAAAAAGAACAGCTGTGTACTCGGAGCCCATCCACTCGCACAATGCGGAAAAAAGGCGAGCTTTCAGTGGTCTTGTTTGATGTAATTGACGGTGGTTAAAACATCGGACAAAGCGGCATTAAGCTCCGGACTCAGCTGATTTGACGCGAGTGCCTCTCTGTGTATTATAAAGTGCGTCCACACTGCTCTCGGTGCAACGCGCTTGATGAGCGCCTGTAGCCCTCCCCGTGTTCCTGNGACAGCACTTTTTCCCCGAGAGAGCCATCGGGACTCGCTGTGAAAAAGAACAGCTGTGTACTCGGAGCCCATCCCCTCGCACAATGCGGAGAAAAGGCAAGCTTTCAGTGGTCTTGTTTTGATGTAATTGACGGTGGTTATAACATCGGACAAAACGACCTTAAGCTCCGGACTCAGCTGCTTTGACGGCCGTGTTAAAAACGTCTCCATTTTGTAGATTTATTTTCGAGCAGTGTTTGTTTACAATTTCTTCCCGCGCCCCCCCCTGCATAACCTCCATACAGTTTGAAAACCACTGGTGTAGTTGCTATGAACTCTCGCCCTAATACATGCTGGGAAATGTTCCAATGAGCTGGGGCATATAAAATGGATGCAGTGTTGAGTGTGCTGACCTGTCCAGGTATTGCAGCAGGTCGGTCTCCGGCCCGTCGGGCAGAACCAGAACCTTCCTCAGCAGAGGCAGCAGCTGCGCCCCCTCAAACCACGAGTTACTGTTCCCCGGCTAAGGAAGGAAGGAAGGAAGGAAGGAAAGGAAGGAAGGAAGGAAAGAAAGATGCTTTGTATAAGACATTTTGGACTACAGTACACAACCATAATGTAGCTCTTAGTTCAGCATCAGACCTGCAGCGCAGCGTCGATCTGATTCTTGATGTTTTTGATGACGTAGCCTTCCACTCCTGAGTGACTGCTGGTTTTCAGCATGTACCTGAAACAAAGGTAGAGTTGAGAGTCAGTCTGCTGCAGGGTGGGACAGGAGGAGATGTTTATGGAAGACAAGTGGAACTTACTGGAAAAAGTTGTACTTGGCTTCAGTGTTGAGCTTATCGATGCTCAGCTGCAGCACCTTCAGACCTCTGGTTCTCTGTGGGCACAGAAGGAAATATTAAAAGAATATCTATTATACAAAAATCCTCTAGAAAATAATAGATACAAATGAAGTGGGACCTAATTTAAATCCAAGCCATCGTTAAAGGGACATTTCAAATCAAATCAATGTGTTCCTCTTACCTACAGTGCTTCCTACTGTCTCTAAATTGTCTTAGTGTGAGTTGCAGAGTGTTAGAGTTGCCTTCCTCCCCCTCAAAGAAGAAACTAAATGGCACTCAGCATGTGGCGCTCAGAGCACCCAAAAGATTTTTTGAAAAACTTAATAGCAATGTCTCTTTTCAGAAATCTTGACCCAGTTACTGAAGATAATCTACAGAGCTTGTTGAGAACAGTTTCATACTGAATGACTTTGTAGATGAAAGCATGCCACACCCCCAGAGGTTCTCCTGAGCTAGCTGATGTACAGTCGGCAGAGGGGAAGACCATGTACATTAACCTTTATATCACTAAATAAATATTTTAAAAGAAAGCATGCGAGATTGGGGATGAATCTCCGAGTGCACTTCTAGTTACATGTGAAATAGCATTTTGATTCAAATTCACATGGAAAAAGCACATTTTACATGTGAATTATAAACAATGGGCGAAAGGGTTTACAAAAGTGTACACCTCATCCCGGTGCAGATGCATGCTACCGTCTTCCTGTTGGTAAGGTCAACAAGAAGGTCGTTCCCTAAATGAAACCGCCCAAATCAAAGTCTTTGGATTATCTTAAGTATCCGGGTCATCATTGCCATACAATCTCGATAGATGAAAAACATTACAGTTAGGAGGAGAAATATATGTTTTAGATTTTAGGGTGAACTGTCCCTTTAAGTCCATTATCTATTGCCTTATTGTTCAGAATCTGAATCAAGTTTATTGCCAGGTACGTTACACATACAAGGAATTTGATATGGTGTCTGGTGGTGCAAACATAAACATTCTAAGAGAATAAGTTGCAATAGTAGGTACAAAATATAGGTCATAAAATAAGTATTTTTAAGAAACTATTTCGCATTAAAAAATAACAAAGACAAGTATTTACACCAAATTGAAATTGAAATATACAAAGAACCTTAAAAGGTTAAAAACTAAAACACATAGGACAATGAATATATCGCAAACTACAGTATATTATATTGAATTACCGTATATATATTACACCTAATGTAGCCTTTGCACACGATTGCTAAATCATCTGCTAATGCGAAGACTTACCAAATCATGCCTCGTACATAACGTCATCACCTTCACCAAGTTCTGGAAACAAACAGGGAAATCAATCAGTGAGCATCATAACGCTGTGAGGGTCCCAGCAGAGCAACAGCTGATCCTGAATCACCTGAGGGACGGTGAGGAAGCTTCTGATCTCCAGCAGGTCTGCAGGCAGGCTGCCGTCCTCCACCCGCACCAGGCTCTTCTCATACAGCTCCTGAGATGGAGATCACACAGCATTTAGGTTAGACTGTGGAAGCTTAGTAATAAGAATGGATATCTTAAGATCCAGTTCTCTATAACAGCTGGACGAGTATCAGAACATTTTCATCCTTTTTTCTCTTGAAGCTACAAATCACCTGGGTTATATTTGAACAGTAACCACAATACAAATCTCGAGCATGTTGCAAAAAACAAACAAATAATCTTGAAATGTATGTTTCAGTTGAACTCACCAGTCCTTTCTGAATCCTGGACTCCTCAGTTCTGTCAATAAAAAAAACAAGTTATGAGGGTTCAGCTCAAACACAGCACACACCAGACATTAACCTGAAGAAGTTTGCATTTCTGCAATATAATAGTGGTTATGCTGTGGAAGCACCCTGATTATTTTATCTTGAATTTCATTAAGACTTTGTTTTTGATCAATCTCCTTCACATGGCTTTGTTCGGCTTGATGATGTACATTTTTGACAAAGTACATCCTCATTTATGCTTTATACATTGTTTTATGAAAGCTAACTATCATGCACACTGCCAGCGGTGCAGTAAAACTGAGCTAATGCTAATGAAATGATATTGGGTCTGTGTGTACTCACCTGGACAACAGCAGGTAGACGTGCTCCATGTTACACCGGAGAGCAAACACAGGACTGTGAACACAGAGGGTCAGGAGGGTTAACAATGCATCTTAATTCAGGATATTATTTTAAAAGGGTACTTTCTTTTATTTTAACCTGGACCCTATTTTCTTATGTCCTGGAATTTAAGAGGCTTTGCTGAGTTAGGTCCAGTATAGAGTGAAAGCGATGTGATGGCTCAGGAGAACATTTGCAACGTCAATTTAATCATTTCTTTAATAATATAAGTTTCACACAACCATGTCATTGTTTCATGTCACTTGTGGGCCAATGACAACTGTGGAATATGAGTGAGAGAGGGGCATATATCCACTCTCTGATAGTGTTACGTTATTATGAGAGTGCTCTCATACTTGTTTGAAATCTGAAATTGTATATATTTATATATATATGTGTGTGTGTGTTATGAACACATCTGTCCATCAGACAGAGGGCTGCTGTGCCTCCTGTCATCATTAATGGACGTCTATTTAAAATGACCGCTCAGAGGAGAGGAGTTCTCATTTCTCTAACCGCCTGCTGCTTCCCCTCCTCTCTCCTCAGTTCCCCTCCTCAGTCCTCCGCTCGCATCTCCTGTGGGCGGGACTAAGACACGAGGATAGGAGTCGATGAGGGGAGTCGAGGAGGGGAATTAAAGAAATGAGAAAGGGCCTAGGTGTTGTCAGAGTTTGTTGTTGAAGCGTAGCTGAGTTTTATCCAAAATATATTTCCTGGCTAAATATTCATCCGATTCTGACAATGTGGTTGCAACGCAAGATTGCAGAACGAGCGAGACTTGGTTAGAAACAGACTGCATCAAGTTGAAAGCTAAAGCAAACGTTTTATTTCTCAGAAATACAGATATTTTGTATATAATCTGTCTATCTGAGCCTGTCAGAGGCTAGGACCTATTTAAATAACTGTTGTCACCATAAGACACTTGGACATAAAAAAGTGAAGAAAAATGGGGTCCAGGTTGAAAGTCCCCCTTCTATTAGGTGTTTAAGCTGTACAAATGACCGTCAGTACTGTCCATTGTTCATATCTATCCACTTTGGAGGAAGCTCCTACAGGGCATCAGAGCCCTGACACCTCTATGACAGCAGATATTGCTCTCTGGTACCTGAAGACACTGGGGAAAGCGTCAGCCGCCAGGTGGTGGACGAACAGCAGGTGGGCCAGGCAGGCCAGAGACTCTTTGGGGTACCGCACCTCCTCCTCCAGGAAGCCCGGGACCTGCCTCCTCCTCAGCAGGGGCTGGAACACCAGGCTGGGGAGGGACTCGCCCACAGCACTCAGGCTGGTCTGACACACACACACACACACACACACACACACACACACACACACACACACACACACACACACACACACACACACACACACACACACACACACACACACACACACACACACACACACACACACACACACACACACACACACACACACACACACACACACACACACACACACACACACACACACACACACACACACACACACACGACGTACGACGACGTACGTACTACGTACGTACGTACGTACGTACGTACTACGTACGTACGTACGTACTACTACTACGTACGTACGTACGTACGTACGTACGTACGTACGTACGTAACGTACCTACCGTACCGTACCTACCGTACGTACGTACGTACGTTACGTTACGTACGTACGTACGTAC
>NW_011333040.1:4449616-4460350 GCF_000735185.1 Notothenia coriiceps
CACACAACACACACACACACACACACACACACACACACACACACACACACACACACACACACACACACACACACACACACACACACACACACACACACACACACAACAAACCATCTGGCAGTGTCGACCAACCAAATGTGAGTCCTGTATCTGCTGATCAACATGTCGCCGTGTCATTGGACAGTACACCTCACCCCAAACTGCTCCTGTGGGTATTGTCCACAGTCTTGATGTATTACATGTCTAATATATGTAATATGTGATGTAAGGCGCTTTGAGCACTTGTAAAAGTGCTAAAATAAATGCCATATATTATTAGTATTATTAGTATATATATATATTTCAAATGGATGGTTGTTTACAAATATTTGAATACAAATGAGTTTTGGTTGATGTTTGGATCCTCCCTATAACCAAAAATATCCCGCTGTAAACAAAGAGGAGCTTGTCTGCTAAATAAAAATTAATAAAACATAAAACATATGCTATAAAATAAACCTCCAATCCAACAAAGTCAATAATTAGGTAGAACATACATTTCAAAATCATATAAATCTAGAACATTTAAAATATCAATATTGTATTAGTGCAGACAGATTATGAAGTAAAGTTTCATTGCCTTATTGCTGTAGTAAGTACCCCGATTAGCAGGACCCATCCCAACCTTCATACTCCAGTCACTGGTCAGCATGCGCTTTTCACACAATATTAGTGATTTAATTTCCGTACCAAAATGTCTGTGGCGAAGTCCCTGAGGGGGGACTCTGGCAGAGTGTCGGGGTCTTTGAGCTGCGCCTCCAGCAGAGTGTGACTCAGCGTCTTCATACAGCTGCAGACAGGAACACAGAGTCAATGTTCAGCATGCTGCAGATATTTAATAAGCAATCATCTAAAACTTCCCACTCACAACTTCAGCAGTTCTGTCCCCAGCTCGTCCTCCTTGTCCCGGCCCAGCTCCCACCCCACCCTGTCTGTTCTCTGGATGTTCCCCTCTCTGTTCTGGAGGTTCTGCCTGGCCTCCTGGACAAAGGGCTTGATGAAGTCTGTGATATCATTGCAGCAGCGACACAGGGAGAACACGTCGTCCTCCTCCTGCTCCTTGGTGTGAGGCAGAGGCAGTTTGGCCAGCTGGTCCAGCACAGAGCACAGAGTCATGCCCAGAGACGAGGCCTTCCGGCTGCCCAGGCACAGCAGCACTGAGAGGGAGACACGGAGGAGAGGTGATGCATCTGTCTGAGTCCACATGTGGAGCAAGTACATTCAGAACATAGTTCTAGTAAATCTGCAACAGAAAGTGGACTAATGCATCCTGGGAAGATGCAACGCCAAATATTTGGATTATTATTACAACACATTTTTCATGCAAAAATTTCAGTAAATTATTTAACCTGTGGACGAAAATGACATTCCCAGAACAAATGACCATATCTTCCCTTCTAAAACGGGTACATTAATAATATTTTTTCTCAAAGTAATGATAAACCTGTGAGTTGGATGTAGAAGAGTCAGAATCAATATAGATTTTTTTTTATTTTAAAGTAAATTCAGATTGAACATAGTAAAAAAATGTAAATGATAGTGTCCATCCAAAAATAAACCATTACTTATAGTGAAAACCACCCTTGAATGATTGGTTAGTAGACTAAAAGCTTTAGGAATCCAAACGATAACATATAATAAGTACCCTGTATCAAGATTGATGCAAAAAAAGTGACATTTGACCTTTTTTAAGAGAGGTTTAGCAACAACAAAAAAACACTTCTGGGGTCTATTTGTGTGGATTTTTCCATATCTCCGGCCCATCCATCCATCCATCTTCTCCCGCTTATCCGTGGTCGGGTACGCGGAGGTAGCAGTTTCCAGCAGAGAGCCCCAAACTTTCTTTTCTCTGGCCACATCAACCAGCTCTGACTGGGGGATCCCAAGGCACTCCCAGGCCAGCGAAGAGATATAACTGCCTTCCATCTGGTTCTAGGTCTACCCTTGGTCTCTTCCCAGCCTGGGTGCCTGGAACACTCCCTGGGAGGCGCCCAGAGTGGCATCCCTAACTACCGTAAATTTTCGGACTATAAGGCGCGACCCTGAATATAAGCCGCAGCAGCTAAATTTGAATGATGTGTAACATATATACAGCGCACCAACTTCACATCACAAAGCGATCCTCCGACCACATCACCCCTATCCTCCATGCGAGCCTCCTGTCACTTATGTTTCATTACCGACTCTCCCAATCATAGATCACCAGGGGCGTCCGTGACAGAGGGATTTGTCGCAGCAAGAGATGGCTGCCGTTTGATGTGAAGGCACTAATATAAATATTAATTTCTAATTCTATTCTATCATATCACGAAACAAGTTAGCCCTTACTTTAGACAAGCACAGCGTCATTCAGCGCTGTCCCTCCCGCACTTAGTGCATAGTAGCTACAGACCACATTGTGATCCTCAGAGTCGCCTACAGACTAGCACCACCGTACACATAGCGTCCGTCAGACCACCGCCAGAGATACTGTCTCATCTGTATCAACTCCTACACACAGCACGTTAGGCAGCCCATGGCAGCGAACATAGACCTTACACAGCCGGCGCTGGTGTTCACAAGCGCAGTGCGGAGCAGCTCACGGGCGACAAACTCGCCTCTACACACTTCTCGTGGAACTCCCTCCCCGCAATATCGGTCCATGATCCGTCCTGCATCTTCACGCCCTCTCAGTTCGTCCAACTCGTAGCCAACATCTCCACTCGGCAAAACTCACCTTATTTCACTCCTGGCCTTCAACTCCTAATCATAACCCCTTGCCCTTATTTCTCCTACCTTACACTTTCTACGTTTTCTCCAGCTTTATTCTTGTTGTCTGTCGACACTTTTAAACCTATTGTCCACTACTCTTATATCTCCTTGAGCTACTCCTTTCAGCATTTTCTCTTGCTGCGAACCCACGCGCGATTGTACAGTGAGCACAAATGAGGGTGTTCTGCGAGAGACGCGCGGCAGTCCTCCCTATGACACCCAATTACGAGTCACACAGCCGCGTGTCTGGCCGTCTAGGCTGTAGGAGAAACCTACTCAATTAGATAATAGGGACCCCAACAACGCCGCGATTAGCTTATTTACGGGAGTATCCTTCCCGTCCCCTTGTGTGTTTTATGCAGCTAAAGCGTCGAACAAATGCAGAGGACAAACCAGTGCGCTCAGCCTAATAGGTTACCAGAGATGAGACTACGGTAGGGCCTTCTGTACACCTTACTTTACGAAGCCTATGCCAGCTCCTTTGCGAGCGCCGAGTATGAGATCGTGGCACCAGGTGGTCTGTTCACCACTGCTGAACACACAGCACGGCTGACCCCCCGAAGCATGCGTATCATCTCGATATCACTCCCCCTTAAGAAGAGGAACATGCCAGCCACTTATACATCTGCGGAGAGAAGAACCAGAGTCTCGCCCTGTCCATATTGAGTACATCCGGATCCCCTCAGGGGGACAGCCGGCTGACTAAAGATCAAGCTGCCATCGTTGGATCTCTCATGTGAAATAAACAGTCTGGTACATTATAGACCCAGTCCCGTTCATAGTACACTATTAGGTTAAAGGGATTACAAATATGTGGAAACAAACATGGCGCGGTAAGACAGAGAGAGGCTATAGCCGTGTTCTGGTCAGCTCATCCCTTCTGTTCTAAACATCAGAAGATATGCAATCATACGGTGCGTTTAAAAGAGACACTGCACACGATGCGCGGTCTTCTCACTGTACCAGCAATTAATTTGTTTAACCGATCCACCTGCGCGACCCATTTCTACAGCTGACTCCAACAATTCCTATGTTTCCGCCTCACTCGATGAATACAAGACTTCCGTCCGAGGATAAACTTGAATCGTCCGTACTCACTTGGGGTAAGGACTCATTCCCTACTGGAGTGGACAGTCATCGGTTTCTGCTGAAGAACCATGGCCTCAGATTTGGAGGTGCTGATCCTCATCCCGAGGCTCCGCACATTCTCACACACGATTCGCGCGTGTTAATCATCATCTCGACGAAAACCTGAGTATCCAGAGCTGAGAAGGCTACTGAGACCGATAGAATGTGCCATCGACAGAACACAGATACAGTATAATCGGCAATAAAGCAGTGGACTTGAGAGCAAATCAACCTTCGACTACCACTCGATACCCAGCTAGAACCCCCTCCCTTACAACAACAAAAAAATCGCTTGGTTTTTAAATATCCACCCTATCTGCACTACGCCTCGGAGAATCCGATCCAATGTATATTACAAACAGGATTGGTGACAAAGCGCACCGCGGGGTGGAGGCCAACACGTGAAACATGCACGCTACAGACTCTGGAGTCCGACTTACTGCCGAGGACCTACCGCACAGCTCATCGCATTTCGGTAGAGTACACCAAGAGATTACGGAGTGGGCACTCGACAGAATAAGATCGCTGTAGTGTTAATACCCTCTCAATTATACCTCCCAATAACCTTCATAACAAATCACTCCCAGGCAGACACGGCTGTATCTCTCACAGATAGTACAGACCGCTCTGGTGTATACTTAAACCGGCGAGAGTTAACGGCAGCTCTCACAGGTGATCAGGTGTGTGTTTACCAGTGGTTTGGGGACATTAACTAAGTAACCTCATAAGTTAACGGCCTTCTCCAAGTATCTCCGCAAATACACATGTAGCACCTGGATGAGCGTCTCCCAGGCCCGCCTCCCAGGATCCTTGCGAGAGTAAAAAGCTGATCCGTCGTTGCCACGACGCAAGGACGGAATCTACGCATCCTCTATGTCATCCTTCCCGCTCAAATCTGAGACTCGGATCAATACAGAGCGCGTTGACGTCTCATCCACATTCATTGTGTACGAGTCAGCGCCCGAAACTCCCTGCGGATGTAATTTACAGCGAATACAGGCGATGTCCTCAACTCACAGTACCATTTAGAGGGAAAAAACTTTCACCGAACCAGGCGGAGGGTGAGAGATGGGGAACGATGTAGTGGGAGTAGACTACCTCAGCCGTAAAGCCCAAGCATCCAGACACATCCCACTGAGCCGCGCCCTTTGCCTAAAGAAGAAAAGTGAGCACGAAGAGACCGACAACCAAACACTCGTACAGAGGCCTGACAGCTATCATTCGTACTCCGTTTCCCGACTTCCACGCAAGCGTTGATGAGAACGTGTCAACGCGTTAGACAGTGTCCCACAAACACCAGCAAGCAAGCTTCTACTACAGCAATCTCCGGGCCCCGCTCGTCAATTTTGCTGATTGACAATCTCTTTTAAAGCAGTCCAGAAGGCGAGTCGGGGCGACTGGTCATCACAAGGCAAAGGTCTTGGGATACAGAGAGCGGAGAGACCTACGACCTAAACGTGTCGAGACAAAACGTATCGAACTATTTTCAATTTGATCGGGTGGCGAGATAAAAAAAAGGGACCGACAAACAATAAATAAATTTTAAAGTTAAATTGTGTATCAGGACACTTTTAGGAGAGATCCTATTGGGCCGCTTATTAGTCAAATAACTTCATCTGATTCGTGCAATGCCAATCTCCTGAAGCACCCTGTAGCATAACGACTGTTATTAGCGATCTGGGTGCTCATTCTAATATAGAACTAGTCGTCCACGCATGTTCCCGTTCAGCCTACCCTTGACTCGCTGTCTTTCAACGACTAGCAGATGCCGCCAATGGGTCAACTGCGTCCGAATACATAGCCCCACTTTTCCGCCTTTCTCTCCACTCATACCCACATCGCTGTGGTGCGCGAGAAGTTGTAGTTTTCGAACCTGTTAGATCTGTCGAGAGCTAATAAACTTCTTAACACTGCGGCATGCTCGAGAGTATCTGGATACACTTGGTTATAATGATCATGGGGCAGAGAAAAAATTACTAACGCATTAAGAGGCGGAGACAACTTTAAGGTGCATACCGCCACCTCCGGAGTCGCCTTGACCTGCTTCTATAAAGAATGCACAAATGTGCTTAATCGTTAATTCAGATATGACTAACTAAATACATTTGTTCCTGCTCATGATTAGATTCAACCTTATTGTTATGCACAGATTACAGGGGGGCCCACTCGAGCGATGCGCACTAAACCCATGACCACTATAGCTATCTAACCAGGAGTTGCAACAAGCAGTGAATTAAATTAATGTAGACAATCTACAAAAAAGATTGAATGAATGACACTCTCAAACACAACCACGCGGTGCGAGACTCACGATGTATATCATATCTATTCCAAGCAGTTGATCTTGGCTGTAATGTCTGTAGATTGTTACGTAGTCTTTACTTTAAGCGAAACACGTGTGGGTGGACGTTCACTTATGGAAGCAGACCCGAGGAGGAGAGCTACGAGCGACGTGAGATAACCTAAAACCCGCATGTGTATAGTTGTACATAGCTGCGCATTGGTTCCCTCCACAAAAAGCAATGTAATGACTGATGTATCTCATATCAATAGGAAATGTTTAAAAGATAATCCATTAGAGGCAGGCTCAAAAGAACAAGATAGAGGTATAACATATACGCTTAGCTTAGTAGTTAATATCGTGACCATCAACGATTTTATAGTTTCGAGCACATTTCCGGGATATTCTATTCATCGACAATAGACCTACCCTGATCACTTTTTATGCATTTATGCGTAGAACCCGGAGGTGGCGCGATATAATGCCACATCGACTTAAGGATGTTATATCCCTTCAGCAGCGTTTTTCCGTCTGATATACATGCTCGATATGTTGGAGATATTCGAACAACTTATCTGATCTAGAATACCACAGCACAGAGTAAACGTCAGCAAAGTAAGGAGAACATATCACAACTCCCCATCATTGTAGCAATTATTTCAGTTATGAAACTGTACGTGGGAACAACAAACACAAATATACCGTTTTTTGCTATCCAGTAACAGCACAAGCAGTGGTCATCGGATGCAGGGTGAGGCGGACTGTGTTGTTGCTTGATCGCCATCTATGCGTCTTTATAGCCCCATGTAGATGAGTTTGATCTGATCACCTGGCTTGCTAGATTGGGCATTGTGTTAGTGATGATACCTAACACCTCTAGAATCTGTGGAATCTCAGCTATGTCTATGCTAGGACAATGCAATTCTCGTTGGTCCACGGACAGAATCCGATAGTAATAAAGTATCATCATTTATACCATTTGAACCGGTAATACGAGTTTTTGTGCGCAATGCGCTTGGTCATACGCCACACCTTATAACGACTCAGGAGGCTATATTTACCACAGCTTCTTGTGAAGACTGGTGTTCTTATGCTCTTCGGCGCTAAATGATACAATCGTGTCATATCATGCTGGTCTAGTGTTGTATGCTGAGTTTCTTCACCGTTGTCTAGAGGTGAGGGCATTGAGACGAGCGAGTCTGGTGCATATGTGTGTGAGTTAGCAGTTGTATGTTTAATATGTGTATATTCCCACATAAGTTACAGAGATCCGCCAACTCTGGTGGCTCTGAATTGGCTCACCTCGCGAGGAAACAGTTTTCATCTCCGATACACACAAAAGCTTAAGTCAGACATCTCTCTCTACTGGTGCTTCTCCTTCTCGTTCCGCGATATCTACCTAAAGTAAAGAGGATCAGAATACTCTTTGCATCGCCTAGCTCGTGGAGTATTTAAAACCTCGCCGGTGAAATTGGAAAATTCGCTATGTTGATATACTCGGTTCAGTTGGGATCACATATATGTAACAGTCAGTAACGCACCCATTTACACGCACATTAAATCCAATATATGCCGTCGTTAATTTATGACAATTGGAGACTATATCAATAGTAATATTATGAGTAGTTAGTCCAACACTGGTACCACCACACCTGATCACCTGAGAGCTGCCCGTTTTCATTCAGACTGTTAAAAAAAACAACGGGTCTGATTTTAACAACTCAATGAGTGATTGTTATAGCAGTAAATATTAGACAATAATAATACAGTAAATTATTAACTGTTCACAAAAGTAAAAAATATATCAAATATATATCAAAATATATAAAGTTAACATCTTTAATTTTACTCTCCTTTTCCCAACCTGGGGCAACTAACAAAGTAGTCCACAAGTTTTTGCTCGCGCGGTTCCATTGTCCCCACAGAATGAGGTTTTCAGCGCCCCGATAAGTAATACATAACCCATTATGAACTAAATCTTCAGCAGGCAGCGCCTGACAGTACAGATGTTGTTACCTTCTGCTGCAGAGGCTTCAGGCAGCAGGTGGAGGCTGCTCTGCTATGGGCCACGGGTCGTCCTGCTCCAGCTGGGCTCCAGCAGGCCAATCAGAAGGCTCTTTGGGTGCCTGCAGGTCTGAAAACAAAACAAACACTGGTCCTATATGCAATTTTGATACAAAATTCAATTCTATTATCGCAGCCCTCCCTGTAACATTGTTTTAAAAAGTGCTATACTCAATCAATGAAAATTATTAACCTACTACGCATCTAGCACTGTGCTAGTTTCGGATAGTGGATCTTATCAAATTATAAACTTGTGTTTTATCCTATATATGTTTATGAAGCGACCCCTGCGTAGCAGGTGGCTTGAAAAATGGCTAGGACATTGAGAGAGCTCTCCCGCTGTCTTTGTTCATCAGTAACGCTGGATCAAGAGGCAGGCAGCAGGTTGCGGCAGCCATACACCTCATATCTCCCTGCAGAGAGGGGGACAAGAGGAGAGTTTTAAGCAGTGTGCAAGCACAGACGTCGAACAAGTCTAAGTGCTGGAACAGGGCTCCAGCCTCAGTACCTGGTTTCTTCTCAATCAAGGACAGATGCTGGAGGACAGGCTGGGCGCTGTCCCCTCCTCGTGCAGGTCGCTTCCCAGAGATGGTGCAATACGGTCATGATCCTCTGAGGTGTAGGCCTGTCATCAGGGAGGGCTTGCTGTATTAAGAAAGACAGGTTGAAGGATTAAAAAACAAACATGTAAAAGACTTTCTATTGTAGGACATGCATAATAAATTCATTTAATATGGTCAAATGGCTGTTTCCCAACTGCTGCAATTTGCTGCTTTATTTGAATTGTAAAGTGAATACATTTGAGGTGCGATGGGCCAGTGTAGGCAGCTAATATATCAATATTGTGCGCATAGTACGAGATAATCATCTTAGATTTCTGATATTGTGCATATTGCATTACGATGTGAGGGTCAGGGGGTGTCATACTGATATTCTGTAGCAAAGCTGTGAAGTCCATTTGAGAGGCAATGTAACATTTGTGATATTGGGTCTAAATATAATAAAGATTGTTGATTGATTGATACCGCCAAGTGAAGGAGTTCAAGTATCTCGGGGTCTTGTTCTCGAGTGAGGGAACAATGGAGCGTGAGTGGGTCGGGAGAATGCGGAGCAGCGGGAGCGGTAAGCTGCAGTCCTCTTTACCGCACGTTGTGACGAAAAGGGAGGCCTGAGCCAGAAGGCAAGCTCTCTGTCTACGCGCCATTTTCGTTCCTACGCCTCACGATATGGTGCATGGAAGATGGTCATGACGCGAAAAGAACGAGAATCGCGGGTACAAGCCGGGCCGAGATGGGTTTTTCTCCGCAAGGGTGGCTTGGGTCTCGCCTTGAGGGATAAGGTGAGAAGTTCGGTCATCCAGGGAGGGAACTCGGCAGTTGAGCCGCTCCTCCTTCCGCGTCGAGAGCCGTTGAGGTTGGTTCGGGCACCTAGGTTAGAGCGATGCCACCTGGGCGCCTCCGCTAGGGAGGGTGTTCGGCAGGGCACGTCCAGCCTGGGAAGAGACCAAAACGGGGTAGACGGCTAGAACCAGATTGGAGGGAAATTATTATCTCTTCGCTGGCGCTGGGAAGGCCGCCTTGGGAATTCCCCCCAGTCAGAGCTGGTTTGATGTGGCGCAGGGAAGAGAAAGTTTGGGCTCTCTGCTGAATGCTACGCTCCGCGACCCCGAGCCACCGGATAAGCGGGAAGATGAATGGATGGATGGATGATTGATTGATTGATGATTGATGATGATTGATTGATTGCATCGTTCTTAACTGGTTTTTAAAAATACATCTATAGTAGATGATGTCATTTTCTGACTTACTAGACTGTACGTTTATTTGCCTTTCCGAACCCATTACATCCACAATAACTCATTATAATTCATCAAAAATGTCAGTGTATTTTTTGAAAGCGCACCACAAGTCCACTCCCTAAGCAATATAGGATATTGACAGTTATCCATAGTGCCATGAAAATATGTAAATATTTAATTGGAGAACGCCAGACATGAATAGTATGTAAAGTGTATATGCATGTCAGGAGGTGGGTGTGGTGACTCACACATCTCTGGACGACATGCACTGAAGCTGGCTGCCAGAGCCATCCTCTCTGTCTTCCAGGTATCTTCAGCACAGAAACTCGCTCAACACAAACAGGATGCTTCCTGTGCAAAAAAGAATGCAGCACATTATAATACAGTCAGTAGAAATTCTCTCCTAATCAAGTGCATACTCGCCCACCAGAGTGCATGTGCAAACTTTGATTGGATTTGTTAAAGTCAGCATTAAACAACTGCCTGCTGTAAAAATAAGCAAGTCTAAAAACGCTCATTCACAACAAACGGTGTTTTCAGGGGCGCGGTTCGGAGCTGAAGCTGAAAGCACGGTTTTCTCTTCAACACCACGCGGAGGGTCAGCCCTAAATGAATGACTACTGAATGCACCTGAATTAGCCTAGCCTTTAGGCATTAAAACACTGTTTTTGTT
>NW_011333040.1:4460622-4476139 GCF_000735185.1 Notothenia coriiceps
ACACACACTACACACACACACACGACACACGACACACACAGACACACCGATACCCACTATAGCCTACGTACAACGTACTACACACTACAACTACACTACAACTACACTAACACGACACAACTACAACACAACACACGCACGTACCCACACACACACACACGCACGCACGTACCCACACACACACACACACACACACACACACACACACACACACACACACACACACACACACACACACACACACACACACACACACACACACACACACACACACACACACACACACACACACACACACACACACACACACACACACACACACAAACAAACACAGAGTCTACACTCACGGCTGCAGATTAATTATGCTTATTTTTCATTTTACTGGTGCTAAATGTCAGGCGCTGATGAAGTAACAGCAGCTAATCGTGTTCAGAGGCTCTTTATCCAGACTTAAGTTATGCATTAAATGAGTTACTCAGTGTTTGCTGACCTTTCTCTGATGAAGAGCCGCTGGAAGCTGGGATTAAACCTCCAGCCTCACAGTTAGCAGAACAAACGCAACTCTACTTACTTTGAGCAGGTGGCAAAATCAAGAAAAATGTCTCGAACTGGGAGTAAAACAATATAAATAGAGAAGAAACAGAGTCATTTATTATGCTTAGACTCAACTGCCTCTACACATTAGAGCTGACGCACAAACAGGTACACAGGGAAGAAATCTTGATTAAAAACCACACGCCCGACAGTAATGGTATTTAGTAATATTAAGTATTTATAAAACCCTATTGAGATTACCTGGGGGAAACAAAGAGAGCAACCAGACAACATTTAAATAGAGCTCTCAGCTATTTAGCAGGTGGCTAATGTTGGGCTATAAAGGAACTACAGCACGGTCACATGACTTCACGTCACCACCGCTAAGCTAAAGGAGGCTAATGTTGGGCTATAAAGGAACTACAGCACGGTCACATGACTTCACGTCACGACTGCTAAGCTAAACATGGCTAATTTTGGGCCATTAAAGAACTTCGACATGGTCACATGACTTCACGTCTCCACCGCTAAGCTAAAGAAGGCTAATGTTGTGCAATAAAGGAACTACATCAATTTAAATCGATGTTGAGGCTTTACATTAACTGCAATGGAAAGAGAAGGACATGCTGCCGTTCCATAATTCCTTGTAGCAGCATCATTTAAACTCCAAATTACTTTAACATTAAGGATAACACGTCCTTCTCAATAGATTATGTTTGAAAGAGGGTCTTGATTTCCTTTAATTTTAATCCAGAATGAGATCCCTATAAAACAGAAAGAAGTAGCCTAACGTCCTCGTGAATGAATTCTCTTACACACGTTTCCTTGACTTTTCCCCAGAGGTCGAGGGGAAATTGGTTGGAAAATACTTCATTTTATTTGACTGTTCATCCGTAGCATTAGCATTTGTAGAGCCGGCCTGATGCAGGAGGTGTGATCATCTGAGTGAATCCAACAGGAAGACCCCCCCCCTCCAACTACATCCTGTGAATCCCTGATTATCAACCTCTGGTGTGCCGCGGAGAATCGTCCAATGTCACCTAATCAATCAAAGAATATATACATATTGTAGCTGCAAATAATGTAGTATTTGTGAGCGTCTGTGTCTTCGATGTAGTAGCATGTACTCTTCCAGGCCAATAGGGGGCGGTAGGTAGCGTTCATGACCGTTTTAATTTAAGACAGGGTGTTTCTCAATGTCGAGGACGCTTGCTTGGTAGCACATGTACCTCTGAGTCAGTTGCTTCAGAAGCGAGGCAAGAATCCTTCCTAGCCTCGGAAAACGAAGAATGGTGGAACAGGCTAACAGGTGTGCAGGTGTGCGTCATATGAGAGGCCCCGCCTTAAATGGAGCGCGATTTCCGCCAAAGATTTGGAAATTGGTCCGTGCGCAAAGCATTGTGGGGATTTTAAGACCGCGGAGTCTACACATGTGCAGCCTCGAAATTTCCCGCAACAAATTACGCCGGCCTCGGCAGAATTCCAAGTACGCTGGACATTGGAATAGTCCTTCGGCGGCACTGGATGACGTAGCATCCTTGAAATAGTGGCTCTGGAGCAGCCTTCCTCGACATTGGGAAACACCCACTGAATCTACAAGGACTATTTTCTGTCATACATTTTATAACTATTTATAAATAAACTATGATTTTTGTTTTGTACGAACATTTTTGTAATAGTATTCTATGATATATTGTACTTGATATTTCTTAAGGATTATTTTAAGACCTACAAAATATTTTATAACATTATAGAATATGACATTTTTCCAGACATCATTTAAAGTGAAAGTTTTATAGCATCTCATACTATTATTATTTTTCTTCTTGATAAAATGTTGTACTGACATATTTTAATACTCTTAACGACAATGTTTATATCAGTGCTGTCATCACAACCTATTAAAAATAATTGAACTGTTTTTCCCTTTCCGTATTTTTGCTGATTTCAAGAGATTTATAATTCATTATTAGGGATTCTACAATTGGAAGTGCATTTTACCAAAAAAAAAAAAAACAGCATACACTTGGATTTATATTATAATGTATCTCACTACAGTTATGTGTATCCTGCTAAAGGAAATCTGATTGGCCAATTTGAAATTTAGAGAGGGTTACGTTTGTACAGACCTAGACTGATCAATGCTACAGATCTGACGTTTGTGCTTGTTCTAAATGTTTTGTTCTCTTGAGGTGTGCCAACAGATTTTATACAAGTGTCTGTATTCGGGGGAGGGGGGGTTTTCTGGAATGCAATGCTTCAGATATTTTTCTTTGGCAAGGCTGCTAGCTGTGGGCAGTGGAACAACAGACCCTGAGGGGAAGCCCATTTCCATCCTTTCCACTCTCCCTTCTGTTCAGAGCAGCCACTCAGACACAGGGACCACTGTCTAATAACTTAGACCTGCCAAGAGAGGCTGTCGAGCAAAACTACAGCTTGTATCGTTTCCTCTTCTGGACGCAGATAACGAACATGGAAGTGAGGTTAGCTGATTAAGGACACATGGCTGGAATGACCTCTAAATAGACCTCAAATCGTGTTCCTGTCTTCAGCTGTATGACTGTGACAAGCTCCTATTTGAAAAAGATATGATTGTGTACGCCTTTACCACATGTGACATCATTCTAGGAATGTTAAATGGTGGACGCAATGAATAAAACCCTTGTGCCTGATGGTTGAGTTTTAGCATAATTAAGCAACTTTCAAATATGCAGTAATTTGCACAGCCTAACTATGACTGTGTGTGTACTGTATGTGTTTATGTAAGTAATTAATTGACAGGGTGAGGGAGGGGACGGGACGGGTGGAGTTAGGAACCTCTGTCTGTACTTGCTTTCCTTACTTGAGCCCTCCGGAGGGGACGGTGTGGCACTTCTTGTGCTCCAGCAGCTGCTCGGGCGTCTTGAGGAACTTGTGGCAGACGTCGCACTCGAACATTCGCGTGATGAGGTGGATCTGCAGGTGCCGTTCGTACATGCTACGCGTCTTGCACACAAAATTACAGAAGACACACTCGAAGCCTGTGGAGAAGGAAAAGAGGAGAGAGGGTGAGTCTGGGTTGGCTCTTCAGAGGGAAATCATGACCTACAGGAAGGGAGTTCAGAAACAGGAGAGAAGACCGGCCCAATAGAATTATTTTTAATTTGAATTCTATGATACTGATGGGTTCTTTGATCACTCTTAATCAAAGAGTTTCTGACTTACATAATACCTGACATTTTCTTTAAATGGTAGTTTTGCCTCGTCGTCAGCATTGAATATAATGTATATTGTTGAAGATAACTTTTCAGATGCACGATAATTATGAAGTGTACATGAACCCACAACTCCTTGCCTTTTTCAGACTTGTCCTCAGTTCCGGACCCCGAGTGGCTCCCAGAGCTGGACTGGCTGCCGGCAGAGGAGGGCAGGGCGAGCAGACCCCTGAGCTCTTCGTTAACGTGGGTGAGGTCTCCGCCCTCGGAGCTGTTCAGTGAGTCGCTGAGGGCCGAGAGGGACGAGGAGGTGCTCTTGGTCTCGCTGAGGGGACTCCTCGAGTTCAGACCTGGACACAAGAGGACAGATAGCAGAAAGTGAGACATTTGTATTAGTATGATCGAAAATAGTCTTAGGGGAGAAATATAGCCCCTCCATCGAATAGGAAAATATATAAACTGAAACCCTGCAGAAATGCCAGGGTATCCTTTATCTTGAAAAATCTGAACCGCACGAACACACAAACAGAAGAGAAGCAGGCAGCCTCAATTGCCCTGTGCTCTGACGGAGGCCCTGCTGCCCATCAAATCAAGATGCAGTGGGCTTTTATTGATCTCCTTCTCCAAGTCTGTAATTCACTCGGCAGAGAGATGGAATTAGAAGGGGAGGGGGGGCGAGAAGGAGCGAGGGAGGGAGGGGTGAGGAGCGTGGGTCATGGCCGAAGGAGCTAAGATGGCGGGAGCATCTCAGGGCACTGCTCAACAAAGGGCATTCACTCAGGAGGGAGTGAAAGGAGGGAGAAAAGGCTGCAAGGAGCCTGAAATGGCTGACCTATCTTTTTAACGGAGGCAAACACACAAGTCTTAAACACACAAGGATGCCTGCATGCTGTGCACACACACCGTTTTATACTTTAACGGGAGATATGGTTAATTGCCTTCAATCAAATCTAAATAAACCAGGGTCATTCCCAGTGGCATCTTGAATACGGTATTGAACCAGCTGGAGGGAGCTTGTATCTGCTCTGCTGCAGTATTTAACATACACTTGCCTTCTCTTACAATATTCAAAAGGTTAATGCCACAGAATATGAGCAAAAAAAGGGGGAAGGATATAAAAACAAAGAAGGTGCTTGGGCCTTGACCTTGAAATACACCTTTATTGAAAAATATTCCTTTTACAGAATAACTTCGTCCATGATCGTCAGGCATCATTTAAGACATAAGAACAGAAATAAAAAGGCCAAGTCTGCAATCTGCCAAAAGAACCAAGAGTAGATATTAAGTAAAACAGTCACATAATTCAGCTCCTTCCCCCCCCGTGGAGAAGGGCACCCGACCAACCTTTTCCCCAAGTCGAGTCCAGTCCTCACAGCTTGAACTGTGACTCCTGCTGAGCTCATCCATCTCCTGCCTGGTCTTCTCTACACAGTTGACCAGATAACTAGCCTTTTACAGTCTGTCAGCATTCACTCTGAGTGCTGCGCCGTCTACCTTACTCTCTGAAGAAAACACACCTTAACAAAACAGTGCTGGACCATGAAAAAGTAAAGGACTGTCCACATGTAGAAGGTACTGTAGAACGTGTGAATATAAGCCACACTCCTGACCATGTGTGTGTTTGGTGGTGGTGTCCATCTTGTGTGAGACTGAGATAGAAGCCAAGCCAGGCTGAGAGACTTCAAAGATGGCCACAGTGGCATCGTAAACCCAGCTCGTCTCCAAAGGAACCGAGGCCTATTGATTTTCCCCCCTCAGGCACGATAAGGGCCAACCTTCTCAGATAAACAAGGCCACCGTGGCCTCTGAAAGACCCCTCAGCTGTCTATGCCGGACAATCCCACCCACCCACACAAATACACAAGCACCACACACACGGAGGAACAGTGGAGGAGCAAAACGTCAGCAATAAACTGGACAAAGCTGTTTTAAACAAAAACACTATATCGACCACCAGGGGTTCAACCCAGCAGCTTTAAGAGTCCACAGAAGGTCGACTTGAAGAGGCTGGTTTGAGAAACTCAGTTCTCCTGCTCGTCTTTCCCCGAGTCCTCTGAACTGAGACAGAACTGTGTTTATGAAGCGGTAATTAAAGTCACATGAGGATGTTTTGACTTGAGAATGACTGGTTTTGTTTACAGTAAAATGCCAGGAAGCTAGAGAACAGCCTTAAAATAGGGATGCATGTTTTTTTGTGTCCTGAGTTTTTCCAATCAATATACCGTTGAGTTCATTATTTTAAGCAAACTGCACAACATTTTTACAGGTACCAGCTTCTGAAATGTTGGTTCCTTTTGGTTTGTCTTATTAAAAGATAAACTGAATACCAGTATTTTATTGATTATTGGTCGGTCCAGACAGGTAATTTCGATTTTCATTCTTACCATTTTTTTTTTTACTTTAGAGACCACCAACTAATTGTAAATATAATCTGCAGATTGAGGTTGTTTTACAGACACATATTGTCGGTATAGTAACATTATTGTTGTCAGTAATTGCAGGGACTATGTTTAAAAAGGGCTTCACTTCTCCCCACCCTTAAAGCTGAGAGTCCGCACTTTAACGTCCGTTTTTGGTTACATTTAAACCCCATGTGTTTGAGTGTGGAGCCAAAACAATAGAAAATGTGTCACTGTCCAAGTACTGCACTGTATTTCTATTCTGAGCTGTGAACAAGAGCCACAATGTGTAAGCTACCACCCACTCTAACATGTGAGAGTCATTTTGAAAATAACTCCATAAGGCATTTTTCTCGGGGTTGAATCATGTACTTTGCTACTATCCAGTACATGGAGTTTGAGAGCCGTGCACGAACAGCAGACACGAGAACATCTCGCTCAAACTGCCACATTTAGTCCATCTCCAATCTTCAGAAACCTTTAAATTATATTATTTTTGATTATCAATTTAGTTTCTTCTAAATATTATTGAGTTTTTCACTGTTGGTCGGGAGAAAAAAGGCATTTGACGATGTCACAGGGATGGGAGTTTTTCACTATTTCCCCGTCTTTTATAGACAAAATAACTGATTGAATTACTCTGTCATGCACCCTGATTGTGTACCTGCATGTCCCGTACTAATGTGGTTCTTCATGTCGTTCTCCTCCATGCAGACGTACTCGCAGACGCTGCAGCACAGCGAGAACATCCACTGCTCCTTGTCCACATGGAGCGACATGTGGCTGACAAACTGGGCATTCAGCTCAGTCTGGAAATCACACACATGGCAGCTGGACAGAGAACAGAGGAAGAGGAAGGGAGATGGCGAGAAAAGCGGGAGGGACAGTCAGCTTTAGTGTTATATTATGAATGCATAAATTGGTAAGTGGTACAGCCAGGAAACATTCATTTTAATTAACTGAATAAAGATTAGCGGCAGACATGATGCTAATTCTTTCAGATCATTAGTCACTCAAGTATTAAAAGTATTGTGCATTTGGGGAAATAAACTTATTTGCTTTCTAACAGGGAGTTTGAGGAAAAGATTACAGTAAACACTTTAGCCAGAGTTTCTTTAAAAAAAAGTATATTTTCCAAAAAAAGACACAACCAGAATAACTAAGACCATTGTTAATGGCAACAGTAAGATACCACATCATAGCTCTAAATGTGTTTTACAGAGATGACATGCTTGTCATCTCTGTAAAACACAGTTAACTAAACTTAAACTAACTCCAGATAATCAATCTTTTAAAACTAAATCCAAGTACTGGCTTGGACCAAACCAAAAGCTGTACCCATTTTAAGCCAATTGTTTTGTAAATTAACAAATGGTCCATTGGCATTAATGTATCTGTATCAGTGCATTTTATTGTATTGCCATATTTGTAGTGTATTAAGGTTTTATGATACTAAAAACTGTATATACAATAATATTATAATTACACAGAACATGTAAAAGCCCAGCGACAAGAGCTGAAAATGAGCAACAGCAATTAACCATTGTGTTGAGCATATAAGCTTCAGGCTCTGTATTGAAACTAAGCTAAAGTGCATCATCCCTTTCGGATACAATACATTTGATTCAATATAAATACATCTAAAGCTCACTTAGGATTCTCTAAGAATGCCATGCAACTCCAGGAAGTCACTAGGACTGAAGAAGAAATATTTCAGCTCATAACTAAGATTTTGAAATGTAAATTTGGAAACTTTAGGCGATATTTTTATTTTACCTTTGGACTATGTGTCTTCTAGCTCTAGCTTCATACTCTATATACAAAAAAAACAACTCAATTTTGATCATTTCCAGATAAATGACTCACAAAAGGGGAGAGAACACTGAAAACAGATGAACAAAATAGAGCAGTGGGGAGTAATTCAATCAAGAGATATCAAGATATACACTGAACAAAAATATAAACGCAACACTTTTGTTTTTGCTCCCATTTTTCATGAGATGAACACAAAATAACCATTTCTCTCAAATATTGTTCACAAATCTGAAAAAATCTGTGATAGTGAGCACTTCTCCTTTGCCGAGACAATCCATCCCACCGTCACAGGTGTGGCATATCAAGATGACTGATTAGACAGCACTGATTATTGCTACAGGTGTGCCTTAGGCTGGCCACAATAAAAGGCCACTCTGAAACGTGCAGTTTTGCTTTATTGGGGGGGTCTGGGGGGGTCCGAAAACCCTGGGGTTAAACCCTAACCCTAACATGNGCCTTCATTGTAACAGTCGCGGGTTTACTGTGTGTTTGCGTGTGGGGAGTTTTTTTGTGCGTGCTCTATAGTGCCCGTAATAGTGTTCACTGGAGTCCAGCACCTCAGCACCCCCACTCAAAATACCTTCCCGCGCCTCTGCATAGAGTTGATCAGGTTGTTGATTGTGGCCTGTGGAATGTTGTTCCACTCCTCTTCAATGGCTGTGCGAAGTTGCTGTATATTGGCAGGAACTGGAACACGCTGTCGTATACGCCGATCCAGAGCATCCCAAACATGCAGGGTTTAACCCTAGGGTTTTCGGACCCCCCCAGACCCCCCCAATAAAGCAAAACTGCACGTTTCAGAGTGGCCTTTTATTGTGGCCAGCCTAATCAGCATCTTGATATGCCACACCTGTGAGGTGGGATGGATTATCTCGGCAAAGGAGAAGTGCTCACTATCACAGATTTTTTCAGATTTGTGAACAATATTTGAGAGAAATGGTTATTTTGTGTATATAGAAAATGTTTTAGATCTTTGAGTTCATCTCATGAAAAATGGGAGCAAAAACAAAAGTGTTGCATTTATATTTTTGTTCAGTGTACTTGGGCATCAAACAGCAGATAGAATTGTATTAAAAGCCAACATTGTATCCTCTGCTACTGGCTCGAGACATCGCAGAGGGTGTGTCTGCTGTGTTCTCACTACCTGTAGTAGTACAGGCAGTTCTTGCGCTCGGCGGACTCGGCGGTCACAGCGCTGACGATCTGCTCGGCGTCCGTGTTGACCAGCTTCACAGAGTGGATGGTCAGGTGCTGATTGAGGTTAGCCCTGCACTTGGCTGCATAAGGACAAAGGTGACACTTGTACTTCCTCTCTTCTGCAACAATAAACACAGACACGAGACCCCGGGTTACAGTAAACATTACCTCAGATGATATTTGTTATTAAGTTACCTGCCTGTGAGACTTTAAAACAAGCTTAAACCTAATTGCTTAATGCCTAGCCCTGCCTCACCTTTGCCTGACCCCAACTGTAACTCTGATCCTGGGAAAGAGGGAGAAAAAAAACACCATGTGTCGTCTGACAAAATCTACTTTTCAGGGGAGCATCTGGACATTCCTGTAGATGCCACGATATGGTGACACAATATTACCTTATTTTCAAGCCCTATGAAATTACATTTAGATGGATCAAATTATAATATTTAGCAAAAACAAATCATCACAACCTCTAACCCCCCCCTCAAACACACACACCATTTGCCCCAAGGACATGGAGCCAGGCAACCTTTATGTCGCCGGGGGAAACCAAAAAGACCATCACACTGACATATGCCCCTGCTTCTGCTCTCTGTGGTGTGGCCAAGCTGTTCACAGCCAACACTCTCAGATGGCGTGTGTGTGTGTGTGTAGTGTGCGCACGAAAAATGTGAGAGCATGTCCAATTGTGTGGGGGCATTTTGTACACGAGTCTCCATTTGTGCTCCCGGTGATTTAGTCTGCAATCCCAACTAGGTTGCATTAAATTCTAATCCAGCGTTAATGTGCTTTAAATAAAATTGCATGAGCAGGATATTCATTAATTTATTTTCCTAATAAGTACCGGGGAGGGATTGGAGAAGACAGTGATGGGATGGAATGGATCAATTGGGAGCAAAGAAGGGCCAAGTTTAAAAAACACAGTGTAATCAGGACACAAGGGAGCGTATAGCTTCATCCTGGGGAAGTCTCCCGTGTGTGAGAGAGAAAGTGAATGAGAGAACCAATCAGGACTGCATCAGAATTACTGGTGTGTGTTTCTGTGTGTGTGTGTGTGTGTGTAGATACTCTGTGAGGCATCCCTCTAGCTGGGTAATTAGACGGGCAGATTTCCCAGTGAGACTAATCATGGTAGTAATCTCTTTAAAGGAAGGGTAATCTAGTCCAGTCAACCTTATTTACTCACTGTGGGAAGCAAAAACACACGCACAAACACAGCAAACAGCTATACATTAAAAACAACAACGCTTAAACAACTTCTTTGTGTTTTTATTTACCTGTGTGTAGAGACAGATGTCTGGAGAGAGTCTGCTGTCTACCGAACACTTTGCCACAGACAGGACAAGGGAAGAGCTGCTCGTTTAGTCTCCACTGGGCGATCCCGTTTCCCAGCTCCCCGTCGTCCTTCTCCGAGTCTGGGACACAAAGGCACAAATCCAAACTCATCAACCACTGCAGACACAAAAGCCTCTGCAGGAAGACCAAATGCTGTTAGGTCGTGCTACTGTAACTTACGTTTTATTATGTACTGATGCTGAAACTACCAACTACCGTGTGCCACAGATCATGGTGGTATTGTTTGAATTAGTGGGGTAAATCTTACATTTCACATTTTGCCTTTAGTTCAATAGTAAGACGGTAGGAGACGGGCGGATGCAGCAATGGTCCGAAACAAACCGGAGAAAGTTGTAGCAACAGTTAAATGTATGGTACAGTATGTGTCATAACCGTTAGGACTCCCCATTTACATCCATTTTTAATGAGATTTAACACCAGTAAAACAGCTAAAACGATACAACATAGGATACAGTCTTGTTTAGTCCATTCAATATTTGTATTTAGGAATACTTTGACATTCTGGTGAATGTGCTTGGCTTTCTTACGGACAGTAATCGAAAAAAAATACTGGCTGATAGTTCACTAGCTTCTTATATGTTATGTTATATACTATCTTGTTTTTAAATATGTAAGCCTACTAATTCTGTTTTTGCCTTTCATCTGAACTGTCCCTTTGCTGTTGTAACGCTGTAAAGCTCCCAACTGTGGGACTAAATAAAGGATATCTGATTATAAGCTCTTTCATGTCTGTCAACTAATTATGAAGTTACAAGAACCTGGCAGCTAGCTAATCACAAACACAGAATACAATGCTTTTTACACAGCTATAACCTCCTGATATATATCTTGGTTTCTCCTCTAATGGAGGTTGTTGGGCTTTCTCTGCCTCTGGATGTAACCCATACACAGACGGGTAAAGGGGGAATGGCAACAGGACAAACAGAAAAGACAACAATAGAAGATTTAAATGATTATATAAACGAAAAAAGAGAATAAATGAAGAGAATCAGACGGACACACCTAGTTCAATTATTGAATAGCCCAAATCTACAAATTAAAATGGTGTAATCTATCAGGGAAAGTCTCATTGCCTTCCCTCTCAGTGAAACAGAACTACTGATACACTGTGTGTTAATTTGCTAACCCACAAGACTTCAACCTGTCTGCTACCATTTGACAGATGCTCCTTGTGTAGCCTGCGGGTGGGATGAAGTGCAAATGCATTCTTAATGTCAACAGCCAGCACCAGTCCTCTGCTCTACAGCCTGCAGCACACACACTTCACTGTAGCGCTCCTCACTGTACGTCACCCCCCCTACACTCCGTAATCAAAGAAATTAAAAGAGAGAGAGAAACTATTTTCAGCGGCTTTGAATCTGAAGTATTTAAGTTTCTGTTTGAATTGAACGTCGCCATAGGACTGAGGGTAATGCAAGAGGGTAAATACATGTGCTTTTTAAATAAGGATATACAACTGTTTGCAAATTGAAATGGGGTTCTTACTTTTCTCTAGTTAGTATATGAATTGTTCAGAGAGCATGACACACGGACTGACACTGACATTCAATGAATCCGAAAAATTGTTTTAAAAATCTGTTTTACTTTCAGCTTTCATAAAGGGTGGAAAAACGTTCCTTCTCACCAAACGTTTTGATTCTTTGCAGATGGAAATCATTTCAAGGGATGATACAAAAGAGAAAAGGAATCTCTATGCCACATTAAACACTGTTTTTAACAAAACAGCAAGTTTTGGTCGCGTCTTAAACTCACTTTTCAACATTACATTTTTCTTTTTTCACAAAACGCATTGATGAGGTGGTTTGGTGGCAAAGGTACCACAAAAGCAAAGAATCCTTTCTGGAATGTTCAGGCATTATGTCACACCATGCCAAACAGTGGTGTGACATTTGACTAAATCACTGATTCACAAACCCAGGAGTTTTTTCTTTACTTGAGTCACATATTTAATCCTCACTTTGCCCGTCTACTGTACATGCATCTACTGCATTTGAGTTGTGTGCCTTTGTTTGTTGCTTTTATTTTTGTGAAGCGAAATAAATAGTACTTATTTTCCCGAGAGTAGTTAGTATTCATATGCAAACTATTTGGTATGTACACAGGCAGTTCAATGGCAAAGAGGGACACACAATAAAGGCAAAATGCATGTGTGCTACTTATAGGCATTTTCTTCCTAATTTTATCATATTATTATTTGGGTTTTTTATTCCTCAACCCTGTCGAGTATCTTCTTATAGTGCGTGTAGCTGAAGCTTAGCAAATAAAGCATTAACTTGTCCTGACTCAGAGAGAGACTCGGGGACGGCCTGGTCGCACGAGGTGAGGAGAAGCCGGGCGGCAAAGACCACGACCCCGCAAACACACTGATGATTAAAGCAGTGAGGGTGTGGCGTGAGCCTGAAGGTGGTTAATGGCTTTATTAGTGCTATTACAGCTGGAGCCAGACAGAGGGATATAAAGAATACATTTAAGGATTGTGCTAAACCTCAGATTAAAGCAAAATTACTCACTTATTCGTGCGTACAAAATGAGAATATGCACAATTTTACATTTATATCATATGATATATACTAAAAAAGTACACGTAGACTTTTTTTCCTTATTTGAAATTGTCAAAGACTATGTTATTATTTGCTTGCTTTGTCAAATACAAAATATAATTTACAACACAGCAACCTATTGTAACTTCCAATTCATCAAACCATAATAATTGTGTACTAATAATAATCAATATCATGTCCTTTAATAAACTTAGCTAAACCTTTGACTATATTTATGCTGGTTTGTGAGGGAAAGGCGGTGTCAACTAACAGGAATGGTTACTAGGTTTACCAACCACTGAACAGAACATCTGGGTAATAAAAGTCTGCCTTCCTTCAACTGCAACTAGAAATACTTTTGGAGAAAGAGAAGATTAAAAAAAGGGGAAAAAAAGAAAACACTAAAAGAAAATGTACAGGCATAGAGAGAGACACATGACGCAGAGAGAAGAGTACTACAGTAGAAGAGTGAGCAGCAGAGTCTTAAACACACAAGGGAAAGGGGAGGTGGGCTGGGCGAATTAACTTTCAGGACACTCTTGACACCCAGAAGCCAATCAGATTTTCATTAACTGGCAGAGGGACAGGCAAAGCTGGCACAAGCTAATTAACCTCTGGATCTCTCACTGCCAAAGGAACATGGAGGGAAGTTCTGGGATGCCAGGGAAGAGGGGAGGAGAGGGAGAGGGGGGATGCTCCGGGCAGAGGCCTCCGGGCTGGGGAAATGTGTGAGAGGGCAGAGAAGAGGACGGAGCTCTAAATATGAAACGGGGAGAGGGGGGTGGGATCATGTAAAGTGTGAGGTGGTTAATTGAGATGTGTCCTCGTGGCTGTACACTCAGATTTAGAGATGTCTTCATTCGTGGTTGAGTAACACGGCAGGCTACAAAGCTTCTGGGAGAGAGTGTGTGCGTGAGTGTTAACTGTATATGCATGCACATGTATGAAACTGTATAATGAGCATCTCTGCATAATCAGTTATTTCTTCAAGCTACAGTGAGAATAACTGGAAGACTTTGATGCTCGTCTTTGAAGATACTGGACTATGAAGGATGCAGCCGTAATGAGTGTTGGCAGTTAACGTCTTGTTTGAGCAAGCTGAAGATACATTTGTTCTGTCTTATTATTATTATTTCTTCGGAGGAGATAGTCTATGTGTAAAACAACAAATGGGCATATTGAAACAGCAGCTGCAACTAACATTTAATTTAAAATAGATCAATCCTTTTATTATTTTCTCTATTACGGTAATTGTTTAGTCTTTGAAATGTTAAAAAAAACATTTCACACTAAAGAATCCAGGATAATGTCTTAAATGTGCTTGATTTGTCTAACCAACATCCAGAACCTAAAGACTCTAAGGCCCAATCCCAAACCGCCCCCTACACCCTACCCTTCCATTTTGCGCGTTTGCGCGGAGGGTCCACCATATTAAGTGCTGTTCCAAACCAACGAGTGTGGAGCGGTGTGGAGGGCGGAGTGGGCTATCAAGCGCGCGAGATACAGCGAGTCTGCATCGGTGCTGACTTGAGACGTCTCCTAACCTGACCGGAGTCACGCGTGTGTGTCCGTCAGGAAACATCGCTTGTTAAATAGTTCCAGCAAACATCACTGATAAACTGCGAATGTTAACAACCTCATGATAACCTGTCACATGTTTATAACTTAGGATCAGTACCTGTGTTTTAGTCTAAGAAATAAAAAGTAAATGTCTGCCATTTTATTATAAGTTGTGTAATATTTACACGACTGTACAAAAACTACACGAAGCTTAATAAACATCAGGTTTAAAACTAAAAGAGCTCTTGAAACACAATGAAGATGTTTAGGAGCTTTAATTCGAGTCATTAATTTACCATATTTTGTCAAAAGCGATGCTGGTTGAACCCGTTGTTACACAGTTACGGCATTTCCTGTTTCTGCCGCGAGAGAGGGAGGCCGTCCAAAAGCTAGCCGCTGTATTTTACACCCTCAACCCTTAATGGAGGGACTTTCATTGTGGCTACAGACGGACGTTCCACCCGTCACGGAGGGATACGGGGTCGAGGGGGTGATTTGGGGCCTTAATGTCCACTGCTTGAAAAGACCAAAACGTGAATAATCTGATCATCAACGATTGTTTCCGACTAATTGATATGGTCCCACCGGAACCCCGTGTTGCATATTTAAAAAGAGTAACAAGGACTTTGGTATGAAAATAAAATAATCATGGTTATAAAAGTGATAGGATTCATATAATTCATTCGTGCTAGAAAGAAATTGAAGTTCTTTGATATCATTTTATTACCAAAGGCATATTGCTGTCTGCATGTGTTTCCCTCACAGTCCTTTCATTAATTTGGTATGTTTTAAGAAGTATAGAAGTAAAATATATTGACCATGCCGTGTTCTATGATCCTGCAAGAAAACTGGCTAGAAATGTCCTTCCTCTACCACTACTTACTACTTATTACTACAGTATGTTCTGTGTGGTATGCATTAA
>NW_011333040.1:4476184-4479968 GCF_000735185.1 Notothenia coriiceps
ATAAGTATAACAGTCACGAGAGTGATGGCTAAAAATTAGGATTAAAATTAATAGAGAAGTGGTGCTAGTAAATACAAATACAGCGGCTTAACTGTACTGTCGTGACTGTTTATACTTATATGACATCAGTTGAACGTAATTGAATAATGCACGGATTTTGAGCATTAGTGGTAAAGGATTCGTACTGTTGTGTGAAGCACAAACCGGAGGAGCGGGCGTGTCACTCGCAAGGGTCGGGTAACTGGCAGTGAAGGCCGAAGGTTTAAGTTTACTCAGCTTCCTTAAAGGGGGAACTTCATTAAAGCGTTATTAACGTGCCTAAACTCAGTAATTCACCATTTCTACGCATGACAACACACTTCCGTGTTTGGCTCTCTCGCCGCACAGTGAAGCGTTCCCGCATTGACGTCACTTCCGGCTTCCCCCAAAACTTCAAAATGAGTCGAAGGAATTTCCCCGCGATGTTCGAAATTATTGATATTTATCGGAACGGTATCGCACCTTCTTTTTTAAACTAACGGTTCGAGATGACTAGTAGTCCAATATTTCATTGGACAACAGTTGTTGGGATGCTGTCACAGGCTCTTTAATTATCCCAAACCCATTCACCCCCTCCAACACAAGAACAGACACAAGTTATATCTGGAGTAATTCTCAGGCAATGTCCAACGCAAGTCCAAAGTCACTGTCAGGGTTTGAGTTTTGTGTGTCTAGGTTTGGGTTATTTTGCTGTTCTGTTCTCCCTGTCATGTTTTCCTCCTTGTTTCTTGTCTGGTCCTTCTCCCTGTGTTTTCCTCCCTGTCGTTAGTTTCCCCGGTGTGTCTGATTGTGTTCACCTGTTGCCCTCGTGTTTCTCCTCCCCTGCCCGGCTGTTTCTCGTCTGGTGATTACCCCTCCCTGTATTTAGTCTTGTCTCTTCCTGTGTTCAGTGTCGGTTCATTGTTTGTTTGTCCTCCCTTGACGTCACGTCTCATGTTTTTCTCGCTGGTCTTCCTCCATGTTTTATGTTATTGTTTTCCTGAGCTACCGTTTGATTCATGCCATGTTTTTGTGATCAGCTTTGCAATAAAGCTCGCTTTTTGTTTTCTAGACCAACTTACCTTTTTGTGTAGTCTGCTTTTGGGTCCTACCTTTCCCATACCGTAACAGAAGTTTGACTTTTGACTCGACGCCGTCTTAGTCATTGGACATTACCATTTGGGTTTTTCGACGTTGTTTTTTTTTTTTGGCCTTAGTCTTCTTGTTTTTTAGCCATCTTAGTATTTGGAAATTGCCATCTTTGTTCTTGTTCGTCCATATCTTGGCTTTGGAAGTCTCCATATTGGTTTTATTTGGCAATCTTGGCTTTTGACTCAACTCTGTCTTAGCCATTGAACATTTCCATATTGGTTTTTCAACGTCGCCATGATGGCTTTTGTCCATGATGGTTTTTGTCCATGATGGTATTTGTCCATGATGGTTTTTGGCCGTTTTAAATGTGTTGCTATCTAAGTCTTTGCACTCAAATCCAAGTCAAGTCCATTCAAAGGCATTTGACTTGACGCCGTCCTAGCTATTGGAAATGCCCATTTGGGTTTTTGGACTCAACCATCTTGGTTTTGGAAATCTTGTTTTTTCAACGTTGATGTTTTTTGGCCTCAGTCTTCTTGTTTTTCAGCTTTTGCCATCTTATTATTTGGAAATGGCCATGTTTGTTCTTGGTCGTCCACATCTCGGCTTTTGGCCGTCACCAACTTGCTTTTTTTGACGTTACCATCTTATTATTTGGTTGCATCCATCACGGTTTCTGTTTGCAGTAATCTGGGTTCTTGAGCTTTACTATCTTCGTTCTTCAATGATGCCTTTTATGTTTTTCCAAATCACCATTTGGGATTTTGGAATTCGCCATCTTGGTTTTATTGGCCGTCTTGAGTTTTGGATGTCGTCATCTTGGTCTATAGGTATGAAAACCCAAGTTAACCTGGAAGTTTTCATAGAAGAACCGGTTTTAATATTTGATTAATACGATTTTTGCTAACAATGACACTTTACTTTTAAGTCTGGCTGCACCGGACCTTGGACTCTAACTCCCCCTCACATGGTGACTCATGGTATCATTAGGGGGTATTAAATGACATTATGTTACATTAGTTAACAAAGCAGTGAGGACTCTCATTTCTCGGTTCAACACGTTCTGTTTATACGACTTCTGTTCCAGCTGAAGTATAGATTTAATAATAACAGCACTTTAATAACCCACACAAACTTCCCCTCTCCCAGGGGAAGACGAGTTAGAGGCTGATATGGGTTTTCTCTGAGACTCAGGAGGTTTAATAATCTTTGTATAATTATGTGCAGAAAGACAGGGAACAGTGGTAATTGGCACCTGATATTCCCTCTCCCTGCTCTCACAGAGAGGATTTGAATAATCTTGACAGCAGGGCACAGACAGCCACAGATAAGTGCGTCTTGAGGAGAAAGAGCTGGAAGTCTGCAGATATGAAACTCCCATCCAGGCTCTGCTGGGCACTAAATAATTTCTACTGCTCTCTAAAGTTTCTGATGTGTATTGCTTTTCATGCTGCTCTGTTATTTATTACACATGCAGGAGCACTGGCTGGTTAGAGACTCTCTTTGCAACAACTGGGTAGTGGTTTCTTTAAGGATTAGAGACAACTTTGATTTTGCGCTACATGGAGCATATTTTCTGCTTTCTCGTTTATTTCTAGTCTTTTAATTGTAATTGTACCATGCCATGTCTTTTTATGCTGCTGCAACACAAACATGTCCCAAATTGGGATCAATAAAGTACTTATCTTATCATTGGATGACCAAGAACTAAAGAAATAATCATTTCGGTCCCTTGAATGTCTTTGTAATGCGTGGAGTAGGCATTGATATATTTCAGATTGACTGTCTTTGCTTTCTTTCCCTGCGGCAGCTAGCAGGGCCGAACAGGCACCTTATAAAACATGCCTCTGAAGTGCCACCAACCAACAAAGAAAAGAATACTCAACAATGAAATGGTGTGCCCGGTCCAGCTTACATGAAAAGAAGCTGATTTGTGAAGCAGTTAGTGTCGTTTGAAGGGGTTTAGAAACTTATGAGCAGCACACAAAGGTTTGACTGTGTGTGAAAGCAGGATTTTGTACAAGCTTCTCTACCAGCTGTTGGGAGTGAAGGCGACTCGTTGAAGCAAAGCTGTGATCCCTGCTGTCACGATGAAAGGACGCGAACTGAGCATGGCCTTCACATTTACAAGTGCAGTGAAACCTCTTTGTTCCACGCTCATAAGGTTAAAATCAGTCTCTTGGAAAATCCATCTCTCAATGTGCTGCCGTTTGAAATATGTGTTAAGACTCTCGAGACCTTTATGAATAACAGTGAGGAAGATTAATCCATCACGAGGGCGGGAGGACGATCTGATGAAGACTGAGCGGTTGGTTTCATTTCACGCGGTTTGTTTCAGGATAACTCTCTTCAATTAGTTTTTCTTTCTAATTCAAATACATGTCTGAAGAGGGAAAATGTAGAAGGAACGAATGAGACATCAAGCATAACGAGGGGACTTCAGGTAAAGGTTCAAAACACCTTGTTTAAACTGTATGTGAATTTTAAAACGTTTCATTTTTTTATTTTTTTATATCTTTACCTACCTACCTGCTGATGTTCAAGTGTATATCAGTATGTAGTGTCTCTACTTTAAAGAGTCCTCTCCTGCTGATGTTCAGGTGTATATCAGTATGTAGCGTCTCTACTTTAAAGAGTCCTCTCCTGCTGATGTTCAGGTGTATATCAGTATGCC
>NW_011333040.1:4480013-4485857 GCF_000735185.1 Notothenia coriiceps
TATTCGGGTGTCGTACAAAGGATGACGAGGTACACGGTTACACAATTTTACATTTTTATAGTTCATTATATGATTTTTTGGAGGTGTGAGGGAGTGTGAATGAAATTTAGTACACGTAGGTACTTTTTTGCGCTTTAATTGAAATTGGGCAAAGGTAGACTATGTTTTATTTTTTTTATTTTGTCGTTGCGTTTGTCATATACAAAATAGTATTATTGTTGAGCAACACAGCAACCGTAGGTGTAATCTTGCCAATTCATCAGAACCCTCTAAGTAGATAATTTGTGGATCTCTAATAATTATATTCATATCTATTGCCTTGTAATAAATTTAGGCGTATAATCTCTTTTGGATCTAATATGATCTCTTTAGTTGCTTGGTTTTGTGAGGAAAAGGGCGGTTGGGCAATCTAACAGGAATTGTTTGGTTACTTTGAGGGTTTTTACGCTTTTGTAATGCGGCACGTTTGTAGAAAGCAGGAACATCTGGTATATATTATTATGCGTTTGCTCTTTCCTTCACTTGCATACTAGAATACTTTTGTGAGAAATGTAGAATGGATTATATATGAAAGTGTGGAAGTAAAAGAGAATACACTTAATAATGTATGTACAGGCATTATGAGGGCACATTGACGGCGAGGAGAGAGAGAGTATTGATCACGTGTGGAGATAGAGTTGATTGTGTCACGAGAGTTCTGTAAATCAATGATTCGTTTCGGGTGACAAGGGGATAAGGTGTGAGGATGGGCTGGGCCGATATTAACCTTTCAGGACTATGCGTCTTTGATCTACCCAGTAAGGGCCAATCATGTACTGTTTTCTATTTTATACTGTGCGAGGAGGGATTCATGGCATATATGCTGGCAAAGCTAATTAACCTCTGGATCTCTCACTGCCAAAGGAACATGGAAGGGAAGTTCTGGGATGCCAGGGACAGAGGGGGAGGAGAGGGAGAGGGGGGTATGCCTCCGGCAGAAGGCCTCCGGGCTTGGGGAAATGTGTGGAGGGTGCAGAGAAGAGGACGGAGCTCTAAATGTGAAACGGGGAGAATGGGGGGTGGGATCATGTAAAGTCGTGACGGTGGGTTAATTGAGATGTGTCCCTCGGTGGTGTACACTCAGATTAGAGATGTCTTCATTCGTGGTTGAGTAACACGCAGGCTACAAAGCTTCTGGGAGAGTGTGTGCGTGAGTGCTTAACTGTAATAAGCATGCACAAATGTATGAAACTGCTACTAGATGAGCATCTCTGCAATACATCAGCTTATTTTTCAAGTAACAGTCGGAAATATACTGGAAGACTTTGATGCTACCGTCTTATGAAGAAATACTGGAACTATGAAGGATGCAGCACGTATATGAGTGTTGCTAGTTAACGTCTTGTTTGAGCAAGCTGAAGAACATTTGTTCTGTCTTATTATTAATTATTTCTTCGGAGGAGATAGTTATGTTGAAAACAAGCAAATGGGCATATTGACAACGCAGCTGCAACATACATTTAATTTAAAATAGAATCAATCCTTTTATTATTTTTTCTTTGAATTAATTGTTTAGTCTTGCCAATGTTAAAAATACATTTCACACTAAAGAATCCGAAGGATAGATGTCTTCAAAATTGTGGCTTGATTGTCTGAACCAACATCAGATACCTACAACTCTAAGGCCCAATCCCCAAACGCTCTAAGCCTATCCTTCCATTGATTGCGCGTTTGCGCGGAGGTCACACTATATATAAGCTGCTTTCATAACCAACGAGTGTGTGGACGGGTGGAGGGCGGAGTGGGCTATCAAGCGCGCGAGATACAGCGAGTCTGCATCGGTGCTGACTTGAGACGTCTCCTAACCTGACCGGAGTCACGCGTGTGTGTCCGTCAGGAAACATCGCTTGTTAAATAGTTCCAGCAAACATCACTGATAAACTGCGAATGTTAACAACCTCATGATAACCTGTCACATGTTTATAACTTAGGATCAGTACCTGTGTTTTAGTCTAAGAAATAAAAAGTAAATGTCTGCCATTTTATTAAAAGTTGTGTATATTTACAGACCGTTGCAAAAACTAAGAAGCTTATAAACATCAGGTTTAAAACTAAAAGAGCTTTGAAACACAATGAAAGATGTTTGGAGTTTTATTCGAGTCATTAATTTACATTTTTTGTCAAAGCGATGCTGATTTGAAACCGTTGTTACATACAGTTACGGCATTTCCTGTTTCTGCCGGAGAGAGGGGAGGCCGTCCCAAAGCTAGCCGCTGTATTTACACCCTTAACCCTTAATGGAGGGACTTTCATTGTGGCTACAGACGGAGTTCACTCCGTCACGGAGGGGTAGGGTCGAGGGGGTGATTTGGGCCTTAATGTCCACTGCTTGAAAAATGACCAAAACGTGAATAATCTGATCATCACGATTGTTTCCGACTAATTGAATGGTCCCACCGGAACCCGTGTTGCATATTTAAAAAGAGTAACAAGGACTTGGTATGAAAATAAAATAATCATGGTTTATAAAAGTGATAGGATTCATATAATTCGTGCTAGAATAGAAATTGAAGTTCTTTGATATCATTTTACCAAAGGCATATTGCTGTCTGCATGTTTTTCCCTCACAGTCCTTTCATTAATTTGGATGTTTAAGAAGTATAGAAGTAAAATATATTGACCATCCGTGTTCTATGATCCTGCAAGAAACTGCTAGAAATGTCCGTTCCTCTACCACTACTACTACTACTACTACAGTATGTTCCTGTGTGTATGCATTAATGTGTGTGTGTGTGTGTGTGTGTGTTTCCCATGCGTCTTACCGTGGAATAGTGCCCTGGTAGAGGAGCTTGCTTCTGCGGGGGAAGAGCTCTTCGAGCGAGAGTTAAAGGGTGATTGTCTGAAGCACTCATCCAGAAACGGACTGAAACACGATACATGATATTAAAAGTTACTCAGCTACTACATTTAACACCTACTGTATTCAAATGATTTTGAGAAAATGCATTATGAAGCAAAAGCACCGGGTATTATTGACTCACCTGTGTATTCCCACCATGTTGTCTTTGTGGTTGTTGGCTTTGCTGACTTTTTCTGAAATAAGAAAATATAACACAATGCCGTTAACATATTTAAAATGTTTTTATAATCTGTACAATAACATCCCCATGGACGATCTGCAGAGACACAGGGGTTAAAATGTATTTCCAATGCATAACTGGGTAGTAACGATTCTCGAAATCCAGTTAGTGGGAGAAATAATGTGGGTTGTATTTAATAAACTACAAGAACACATCAAGAACATTTAAGAACACAGAAGCAGACAAAACATTGTTTTAATTACAAATAAATTATTAAACTTGGCACACTTGATTTATATGCCACTATAATTTATTTTATCTGTTAGAAATGGTTACTACATTTCCCAAAGCCTCCCTGCACATTGGCCACTATAGAAGAGAAACTAACACTATATGATCCTGATTCTTTCAAGTTTAACTCTGCTGGTAGAGCGCAGGTTGCCCATGGCAGCGGGGGGGCACTGGCCATCTGGAGAAGTGGGAGTCTCTCTGGTGGGCCCGCCGACCTGTGGGCCGAAAGTTAGCCCAACAACACCAATATGAAAAGATTCTTTAAAAACTAAAACATGCATAGATGGTCAGATGAGAGAAACCAGATGGCCCGTGTGTGTGTTTGTGTACGGTAACACTCTTGTTTGTAAATGGGGAAACAAAACATTACAAACACTTCTCAACGTTTCTGACTGTGGCGTCAAAAACAGCCAAGAGTTGAATCACTGCTGCCAACATAATTTCAATGAAAAGTATAGATGAGATAAGTTTAACAAAGATTTACTCCAAGGTTTTTACTTTGATTTGCAATGTAAAGTATGGATCCACATAATAGACGAGGACTCCTTTTGACAATAATAAACAGCTGTTGAAAGCTATTCATCAGTGAAAACCTTTTTTAAGAGCTTTTTCTCTTTCACACTTCAACACTTGAGTGTAACTAGCTGTTCAGTTCTTCTCTACATCCTATGATCGTAAAATATGTATTTTTTTCTGATAGAACAACATGCTGCTTAGGATAATTAAAGAAAAGTTGAAACAATGTGATCGATCAACCTATCACCTGCGCATTATGACACCTAAAGACGCTTAATAATGCTAGTGCTATATTCACCAGGAAGTGAAATGTTCTCCTGGCCATTTTTGTTTAAAGGTGAGGCGGGTTAGCCACCTCGAATATAAAAGAGTGCAGGAAATACTGAATTAAACATCACTACAAAAACAATAACATAAAGAGAAAAAAGTGTCAATAGGCGCTTGCCGCTTTCACACCAGAGTACTTTTCCCAGTATAGTTCCGAAAATGTGCGTTCACACCAAAAAGATCCAGAACTAGAACTTAGTTTGTGAGAACTTTTTCAGTCCAGGACTTTCACGGGAGAAAAAGGTTCCCATTTCTGATTGGCTGGGCGGATTGCAAACCACGCTCTGTAAAACTCCAAAAAGGTTTTGTGAAGCCGCCATTTTATTTGTTCGCATTAGCATTATTAGCATTAGCCCAGCGCACCAACAGAGAGAGTCTAACTTATGGCAACAAAAAATAAAACGTGAGAGCGGGGGAGATGAGGAGGTGTCGGCGTTCTGGCGATTTAGTCGGAAGGCTTCAGTAGAAGCTGCTGGGACTCCCAGCCAGTCCCTAACTGCGGGGACTTCCGGCTCGGGACTTCGGGTGGCAGTATAAGCCGTGAAGTTGTTTGTGGCCTGCCAGTAAACCCAAAGCAGAAGAAGACGAAGTGACGTCAGCGGCTCATTTGCCTAACCCTCCCTCAGGGACTTTTTCCGGTGTGAACGCGATCTGCTCTAAGTTCTCATGAACTATGTACGGCAAAGTACTTGGTGTGAAAGCGCCTAATGACTGTGTTTTTTCAAAAAGACCTAGATGCCTTTAAGGTTCCACAAACGATACAGTCTTCATACCTAAGATCCCAACTCTTTAATCACACATGAAGTTGATTCTGTTCAGGTGCAAGGCAGGTACAGTTTCTGTTACACCTCTACAGTAAATACACAACTGAACAAATAAAACGGAAGCTATCAACGTCCTCCAGAGAGAATCACTCTACTGTAGATACAACACAGTAGAAGCTCATATTACGAACTACAAAGTAGCCATTTCCTAGCTGTTAAGAGTTATTGAGCATTAAATAAAGAAAATGTAACGAGGTTTATGAGTGGTATGTAAAGTGAGAATTGCTACAGTTATATTTTACTAATGCTAGTATCGGTTTTTTCAGCATTCAGTCGTAAAAAGCCCTATACATTGTGTATGAAAATGGAAGTGAGTTTCAAGGCGATGCACTGAAGGGAATTTCAAAGCTGCAACCATCTCAGTGTTCAGAGCGACCTTGCTACTGATGTGTCTCTGAGGTCCTCCTGCTCTGGGTAATTCATATTGATTGCTCATTGTGTGACAGCGGCCCACTCTGTTCCCGTCCCCCTCACATTCAGACCCGGCTCTAAAAGGTGGTGGGGGGTGGGGGCCTCTCTGTTGCCAGGCTAGCGATGCCCTGGCCTCCCTGGGTGGCATACTCTGTACCCCTGCTGCCCTCTCTACCCTCCTTATCCTCTGCCCCCCCCCCCTGTAAACACCCCACTCCGTCACACCGCTCGCCAAGGACAGAAGTCTCTTTCCACGTTGCCATGGAGATGCCGCACGGGAGAAATGTAAAGGGAGGGAGGAGGGAGTGGAGGGGAAGTGCAGGGGGAGAGCGTGTGCAGCCAAGTGTGCTTGAGCCGGCATGTCTGAAAACGAGTCAAGGGAGAGAGAGAAAGAGAGAGAGAGAAAGAGAACGAGA
>NW_011333040.1:4485897-4486123 GCF_000735185.1 Notothenia coriiceps
TGCAGACACCACTCCCCATGGGGCCGTGTGTGAGCCTGTAAAGGTGTGCATGCAAGACTGTGTGGGAAAGAAAGACTGCCAACGTGTGAATTTGTGAATATGTGTGAGAGCAAGAGGAGGGAAACGATTTTACACAAGCCCCTTCCTCTATCCAGTCTCTGATTGCTTCGCCTTATAGAGCTGGGGGTCAAAGCCCAGGACTAAAAAAGCCTGACCCCCCCCCCCC
>NW_011333040.1:4486135-4487887 GCF_000735185.1 Notothenia coriiceps
TCACACATCTGCAGCTTTTCCCTGGGGGGAGACAATGGTTCCACCTCAAAGCTCTGTCTTAATCTAGCAATACAAACAGCTGTCTGCCGCTTCAATGTCACTTTCATGGCCGCACAGGTAAAAAGCAGGATGTCATTACATGTCGTATATAACCTCGACTTTACAACAGAGCCACCGGAGGATGGAAATGGAAACATGTGGGTTTTATGGTCCAGTATCAGAAACTGTCCAAGGTTTACGCTGCAAGGGGAAAAGAAAACATGTTGCTGTGTGCATGTGTGTGTGTGTGTGTGTGTGTGTGTGTGTGTGTGTGTGTGTGTGTGTGTGTGTGTGTGTGTGTGTGTGTGGTTGCTTGGAGAACACTGTGTGCCTGGATTCGCACATGTCTGGAAGGGACATACCTGACAGTTTGAACAGAAGTTCAGAGGCCATTTTGACCGATATGTCCTGGGAGAAGAGGTCTTTCTGGGGGCGGGCCAGCGTCTCCGGGAGGTTACTCAATGGCTCCGTCTTCTCACTCGCCCCTAAAGTGCTGAAGGCCAGCCGGTGTGAGGCCGGGGGGCATCGGTCTGCAGGGGGCGGGTCCACCTCCATGGGCTCTGCCTTTACTTTCACCCTCTGGTACTGGTCTTTGCTGTTCTCTGCAGCAGAAGATTGAACAAGAAAGAGAGGACATTCTGGTTAAACGTCTGCAAAGATTAAACTGTTAAGGGATGATCTAAGTACGAAGACTTTCACAGTAAAAGAGGTTATTGTTTCCGTTCAAGCATTACAAACTGACTAACCAGAAAAGAAAACCTATGCATGTGATTGTTTTCTCTTCTTTTTGATTGCAATCACGTTCATTTAATTAAGGTAAATGGACTTTTACTTAAGTAAATAGATTGAGCACGCCTTCTACAACAATGATTGCTCATTGTCTACTAATGCTACTAATACAGTTAGTCTGGACTGTATTTTTATGCCTCTCTTTTATTGGAGCGGACTTTATGCATACTACACGTCTTCCACTAAAACCATGACTGAAGAATAGTCACACAGGTGATTACACTGTAGCTGGATATCAAATAAAGACATCATATAATGTGTTTTGTCAGAAGTCAAGTTCATTTTGTTCATGCAGCCAAAATTCACAAATCACACATCTGCATCAAAAGTCTCTAAACTCAGTAAGACGTATCCTGTAAGACCCGCTCAATCTTTAGAGACTTGTTATAAAAGAAAATTCAGAACAAACACGTAACCCTCGAAAAAGGTCAAATAATTTAAGTAAAGCTGAGATAAGATTGAAAAAGATTAAGATTTTCTTATTTGATTGAATTGCTATGAGCAGATCTACACAATAGACTTGTCCTCAGTGTACAATAATATTCAAAGTCTCTGGACAGAAAATCTCTGTTGAAAGCGATTCATCAGTGAAACATTTTGAAATACTTCATGGTACTGAGGAGGAATAAAAGTAAAATATGTGCACAACTGGTGATTATTAAACGCAACTCTCTCTGACGTGCGTACGTTCCTAAACACTGAAAAGGTTTCATTTTTCCCAACATAGCAGCATGCTGTTCAGAATAACAACAGCAAAGTAAAAATAATATGAAAGAAACAAACAGCTGCTGAATCAGACATGTTAGGATGCTCAATAAGCCTGATAATACATCAGTGTTTCCCATACATTGATTTATTTGTGGCGGGCCGCCACAATTAAATACCGTCCGCCACAAGTTGATCTCATATATAATATAAAAACAA
>NW_011333040.1:4487927-4503774 GCF_000735185.1 Notothenia coriiceps
TGCGTGTGTTTATAAATTACCTCGAGGGCCGTATCAAATGGTCTCCTGGGCCGTATACGGCCCGGGGGCCGGAGGTTCCCCACCCCTGGTCTAATGGATAGTGAGGTGGGCTGATGATCGGAAGGTTGCGAGTTCAAATCCTGCCTGGAACACCACAACTAGTGTGCCCTTGAGCAAGGCACTTAGCCCTCGGTTACTCCAGGGAGAATGTCCCTGTAATTGGTCATTGGAAGTCGCTTTGGAATAAGGCGTCTGCTAAATGCCTAAATTATAAATTATATTTTTGGGAGAATAAACCCCACAGATCCTCAACTCCGCTGTCTTCCACTAATTAACAACGCAACACAGAGCAACAAGAATGTTGGGGGGGTGCGGTGCGGTTCCCCCACAAATAGAATCAAATTCTGTGGGAAACACTGTACATATTTCAGAAAATGTAGTAATTTTGTCTTGCCATTTTTTATTTCAGACGAGGGGTTGAGCCCCAGATCACTATGAACTGATCTCCACAAAATATGACTTTCGCACATATGTACAGCTCAATTACACATCCAGCATACATGTTTAAAGGTGTTGGAATTAGAGCTTGAACAGTGAAGCCAAAACATTGCCTCTTAAGCTGAGCTGAGCCTTTTAGCATCTCGCTGTTTAATTATTAGGGCATGAGGGCACCGCGAGGTCAGACTGTCGCTTGGGGAGGGCATCTGCCGCTCATGTGGGTTCACTGAAGCAAACAAGGAAGACACTGGAACACTTTGAATGTTAAATTATGGCTTATTATTCTGTGTTGATGATAACTCCATGTGTTGGATGACAGAGTCTCTCCTGCTAGTCGTTTTTCAGCACATGAACAATGGCCTGATGGAACAAAAACAAGCCGTTGACTCACTTTTCAAACAAATTCAAGAGGTGAGGCCAAGAGAGCAAGCTAAAAATAGTGGGGATGGCATCCGTGAGGAATGTCCCGAGTCGATCTGCAGAATCAAACCCTGGCACTCTTCCCTTTACGCATATTACACAAAACACTACAGGCCACCATTATAGAAATATTAGAAACTATAAAAAGGAAACTGATGCAGGCTTTATTTTCTTAAATGGAGAGCTATTACATTGTCAGAAATTGCTTCTCTAAAGTCCTCGGTGGCTTAATGTACTTAAATGCGGTCCTACTTTAGGCTATAGTAAGTAGTACACCTGAATGGTGCAGCAGTGTGATTTGGAATAAAGAAATGCTTGGTAGGGATGTTGCTACATCTTTTAGCATGTGAACATCCACGGTATCTGATCTCTGGCTGCAGGGATGGCAGGAGGCAGTGTCTCAGTGCGGCGACAAGCAGGAGCAAGACAAAGCAGCGGGGCTGATACAGTGCCGCTGACATGGCGACTCAGCACGATTATGGGATATATGAATTTGGCAGGGCATCGGGAGCAGTGGGAGGGGCACGGGGGAGGTTAGAGGAGCGGGATAAAGAGTAGGGAGGGAGGGTGATACGAGAAAGTAACCCTGCGCTAGCCCTGCTGGCCCTCCCTTCACATTCTCCACTCTTCTGCTGAACAAGGCCAGTGTGAGAAACTCAGAGCGGACCTGCAGTACGGTGTGTGTCCACGTGTGAACATGAAACAATCAGTTATGTATGCTTCTGGGTTTATGCGGGTGAGTTAAAGTGTGAACTCCCCCTTGCCGCCTCCCTGAGGTTTCCAGGTGTAGCCAGCATGAGGGGGGACACTGACAACCATCAGCCTCACTAATCCTTTAATCAGGTGGCCAGAGTTGGCCAAGAGTAACCTAGGAGAGGCTGATGGAAGGGCAGAGGAGGAGAGAGATGGGGGGGTGGAGGAGTGATAGTGTTGGGTGGGGGGGGGCACAGCTCTGTAAGGGTCAACAAAGGGACACGCTTGCTTCCTATCATTGGATCACCACAGAGGCTGAGTGGACTGCAGCGCTGCAAAAACACCCACAGTGTCACACAAAAATTCACCCCGAGTACCAACGCACGCCAAACGTACTTGAGCTCTCAGCGTGGGGACAAACATGCGTACAACCCGAAGAGCCATCACCGAGAGGTCACGTGACACAGAGAGAAAAAGATTTGGTCGTAAACACGCTGAAAGAATCACATCAAAACAGAGCAGATCAGAAGTGTACCTGTCACACAATGAAAACGTGGCCTTACTCCCACACTGATAATAGCTGTGGCTTTTTGGTCGGGGTCAGGATCTGATGTTCTGAAGCCATAAAAACAGCCCTCCGTCTGTCCGAATACAGCGTGTGTGTGTGTGTGTGTGTGTCTGTAAGTGAGAGAGTGAGACTATTTGTGTGTGTGTGTGTGTGTGTGTGTGTGTGTGTGTGTGTAAGTGAGAGAGTGAGACTATTTGTGTGTGTGTGTTTGTGCCCTTTGTGTCTATGAGTGCATGTGTCATCCCCTCTGGTGCTAAAGCCTTTTTTGTGATACACCAGCTGCCATTAGGCTACAGAAACAGGTCTTGCGGAGTGTGTGTGTGTGTGTGTGTGTGTGTGTGTGTGTGTGTGTGTGTGTGTGTGTGTGTGTGTATTCAGTGTTGCTCCAATTCTTCTGAATATTACTTAAAATATATTTAGTAGTGGTATTTTTACTGATATATTTGAAGAACTATTTAAGTGGGGTTAAACCGGGGGCTTTTATTTTATGTGTGTGTTTTATACATTTGTGTGATAGTACCATCACAGATAATGAACACGACTATCATTTGATTTATATCGTGACATATCACATGACGTGGTGTGATAAACATTTGAGAAACCAGGCAAACTGACTCAATAAGTAATATTTTATTGCAAATCATAATCATTTTCCTGTTCACAGTTTGTCACAGATATTAGTCTTGCCACAAATTGCAACTTGACGAGCAGGCTTCACAAGTACACATAAAAACATCTCTGTTCTTCTGGCTGTTTGTGTGGTAAATAAGCCATGAACTTGTTTTATTTGGGTTTTACGGTCAGTGCTTAAGATTGATGTGTATGCTTAAACAAATGCCCATGGTTCCTCTTCATGCAGCACTCCATATGTTTTAGAAACTAATGACAATCTGTTAAATTGCAAGTCAGTCTAAATTAGGAGGTTAAAACGTGTCCAAATGCGACTCTTTAAGTAAAAGGCTGCTAACGAAGCTACTTTCAGCTCCATTTGGTTTGTAATGGCCACCATATTGCAAATGAACAATGTGTGTGAATGTGGTCTGAATGCCAAGTTACTCTAAATGCACTATACATCCCTTGTTCCCTCTGATGCAGCACTGCTCAAGATTTGAGTCAGAATGAAAGTGACTGGGGTTTATGCGATGTTCTGTTTTTAGTGATCCAACTTTGACCTCAGATGTCTACTTGAATCTGTGTGGACGTGACAACCTCTTTCGCTGAGAATATACGGTAGGGAGGTAGACCCAGGACAGCTTTGTAACTACACTTAAACAAAAAAGTCACACACCATTAGAGACTTAATGCACGCGAGTCAATTTACTGCACCACTTTGATGCATCGATGGCACAGTAACAAAAACTTGGACAGACAGCCAGACGAAGTAAAGAAAAAAAAAAATTCATACTGTGCCAAAATAAGAAGACCCGAGGGTAAGAGAGGAAGGAGGAAAGTGGGATGGGGAAGAAGAGATGGGGGAGGACAGAAGGATGAGGAACGGCTAGAGCCTAAATGACAAGCTCTCCACCTCCCCCCCCCTTCGCGTTATCCTACTATACCCTTCTCGCTGCTCTGTTATTCCACATCTCTCCATCCCTGCCCCCATCCCTCTCTCTCTCACTCTCTCTCTTTCTCAATCTCTCTATTCTCCTGCTCTCGAGCCGACCTGCTCAGACAGGGTTCAAGAGTTCATGCGCTTCAAAGGCTGCAGTGTGGAGACTGCATGTCATGTGGGAGCCACAGCAGCCTTGCCTGCAGACTTCACAGACAGCTGCTGCTACAATTGATCCTCGACCAGCTAGCTCTCAGTAGTCTCAGCCCTCCAATCGTTGAAAACTGCAGATACATCTGACTCTAGAGCCGCATACATCTGACTCTAGAGCAGCGCGCTTGATAAACAGCCCATAAGGAACCCGATACGGCCCTTATAAAAGTCGTCTTCAAACAAAAAGAAATGTGACACAAGCAGAGCAGATCCAAGGCTAGGAGAGCTTCATTAGGGTCAAGACAAAAGAAGACCGTCTGTAATTCAATCACTTCCACGTATAAAACCACCTACCCGGGAACAAACGCACACAGCGAGGGGCAAAAGGACTCAACTGTGCGTTTCTGTAAATAGAAATATAGGCAGTGATAAAGAGCGGGTGAGACAGGGAAAAACATGTGAAGGTAGGGAGGGTGGGAGTAGGAGAGGTCAGCGAGCGGCCACACCGAGGGGGCATGACGAGGACACCGTCAGAGCACAGCTTAACATAAAGTAATACTGTACACAGTAATCCCAGTGTTGTGGTTTAGAATGGTGAACTGCTTACACTGTCTGCTGTGATAAGCCATATTGAGTAAACAGTGAATCCTTTTATGTGAGGGTTGAGATAAATCAACACAATCACATTAAAACTGTTACAAAAAGAAGGCCTAGATATTTAATGGATATCATGTTTGGATTTAATATATAACAAATACTATTATCAGTGCCCCCCTTTTTTAGTTTTTGGTGCATTCCTTAAATTGCTTGGTGGCGTTTTCTCCTGAAACCAAAAGGAAACTAAGACCGTTGATATAAATAAAACTATTTCTGTCATTTTTAATTAATTGAAGATGAAATCATTCTCTTTGTCACATAACAGTTGCTTGACAGTTTGAGCAGTGCTTCGACATGGTGAAAATTGGCTGTTTGGGATATTTTTTAATTGAATAGCTGTAAAAGGGATCATGTTTTCTTTTCAGTGCACCATCATTGAGTTGATCATTAATTCAACCATCATCTTTTGTATTAGAAGTCTGTGGTACACATTGCATAATAAAGCCGACTAATGTAAATAAATGCATTTTAAAAACAGAAGACACAAAGAAAATCCCATATTTGCAGCAATTTAAGGAACACTGACATTAAGTCGTCCTGCATCCGTCATCCTAAACTGCTTTTAGACTTTAGGAAAGCTGTCCACTTTGATTGACTAAATCCCTGCAGCTACCTGAAGGCAGCAGGAGATGTAAAATGAGTGTTTTTATCTGAAACAAGTGCTGCATCAAAGAGCAGAGACATAACACGGCATGATCCACTGTGGTTACCTCGAGGAAACCATGCACAACAAACCAGGGTGCAAAAAGTCTGCATACATAAGGCAGGCCTGTTACAACATGGATGGTAGATGGTATATCTTTTGCATGTTGAGACCAACATAAAGATAACAAATTGCAGAATGAAATCAGGGAATGTTTTTGGCTAAATGTAACAGTGGTATGGCGAGAGTAGAACAAATCCCCCACAAAACTCTCGATGGAGAGTCGAGTATCTGTCAGATTATCCAGCTGACAGTGAGGATATCCACACTGCAGGCTGACAACATGTGGTATGTCAGTCAGTTGTGGCTCCTACAGTAGAGGCAATGTGGAAATCTTTAGAGGGGAGGCCAGGTGGAGTTGGCAAGCTTTGATTACAAACAGTGTTAATTATCACTCAATCAATCAGCTTTGGCCACCGCTGCACGAGCTGCCAATGCTTCTGCAAATCAACCCCCACTTTCCAGCTTTTTACAGCATTCAGCTAATTGCTCAGACGCAGAGACAACATGAAAACATTACAGTTTTCTTATAAAACCATTAGCTTCAACCATCATCACTGTGGACTAAACTGGGAATTAACACCTGTTAATATTACATCTACATAAACCAGATAAAGCTCTGATGCACAGTATATGTTCATTTGTTCCTGCTGGATGTCTAAGAAGGTTGTTTCTTTCTATAAAAAAATCCACAAAAAGAACGTCATAACCTAAAAGTGTGGCTGTCAGTTTTTCTTTTAAGGTGTTTTGCTCCTTAGCGGTCAAAATGGCTTAATGCAACTTTTATTAGGAATGTAACGAGCAGCGCTGAGGCGAGAGGGCCTTTAAAATGTCCTCAGAGATGGAAGGCCTGTTCCTTAGGAATGAGAAATGAGTTTAAGCAAGTACAAAGTGTGATTTCACACCTATAGTGAGGGTGGCTGCATGGTGAGTGGGTGGCACGGCTGTTACCCACACGATGCCAGTCTGCCAGGGCACCACCTAGGGCCCTGTACCTCCCCTTCCCCCTCCCTCTCCCTTCCTGGGACGCCATGTTCCCCTTGCCCTGCAACACCAATGCCCATCTGCTTGGACACGTTAGCCTCTGGCGCCAGGGACTATTTAGCCCGGCGTAATTAGCCCCCAGACACCAGCAGCCTGGTTTTAAACAGATGTGGGGGAGGTAGCGCTTGCAAGGCGACTCAACGCGACCGAACAATGTTTGATAAGGAAGAGAAAAAAAAACGGAAGGAGAGACAAGAGAAGAAGAAGTGACCTAGTTAAAAGGGATGATGCAACTCATGTTACAGCAAAATGGGCAGTAATGATGACAGCCCCACTTGCTCGGACTGCCCAATGCCGCGGTTGAGGAAGGACGAGCAGCAGAAATCTAATTAGGCTTTGTCCATTTGCTCTACGACAAGCAAGGATGAGGAAATGAGTGCTTCTTAACAGACAGAGAGCCATGTTCGGAACAAAGAAAAATGCTTAGTCCTAACTCCCCAATGTGATTTCCCTATTCAAGTATCCTCACTGGGTTATTGTGCTCTGCCGCTGACCTTTAACAGGGGACAGAGGGAGGTTACTGTGGAGACGCCCTTGAACCTCATGACCGTAATCACACGTGACCGTAACGGCATTGACCTTTTCCCCGGCCGTCTCCTTCCCTCCCCGCCATCTTTTTCTCCTTCCCTTCCCCCCAGGGTCATTTGAGGGTCCAGACTCTTGTCAAGGCTGTCACTCTAGACAGCCCTCTCCATCTACCGCCCCCGCTGTTGCCATGGCAATGGACGGCACTGCGCTCCGAGGACTGTGTGAGGGGGCAGAGGGAGCCAGCGGACGGATGAACGCTGCAGCATCTTTCCCTAACCTAGGTCAACCTTGCAGAGCTGGTGTAAGTGAAGGGTGGGGATAAACGCTGGCCATGCTGCTTGGGAACCAAATAAAGTGGCAAGGTAGCATCAGTGCAGGGATTGGAAATGGCAGAAGTGATGCGAGGAAGACGGTGATGAAACAAAGAACATAGGTGGATGCAGTACAGTGGAGGAATTACACACTGCCCACATCCTCCCAGCTTCTCTCTGATTTAAAACAAAGGCCAGTTCTTAAATTAGTCTTTTCCCCCCTGTTGTTTTAAAGCAGCGATCATGTCAATGTTCCTCAAACGCACACACAAAAGCAAATGCACACACGGGGAAACGTGACCTGGGGGCAGGCAGTGGAGCAGCACACGTGAAGTACCACAGAGCTCCCAGCCAGCATGAGTCACTCCGAACACCGGTCAACTCGGAGAGAACAATGGCAACCGGTGTGTGAGGTGTCCGTCAAGCACACACACTGGCACAGGATGAAGAGCCGCGGAGAGTAACACCCCACTGCGCCACCACTTGTGCTTTTTTTTTTTTCACGGTATGGATGCATATTTGCACAAGCTTGTCACATTGTTATGCTAATCATTACAATGTTGAAAGCAAAGTGGGGGGTTTTTTCTAAAGGAGAGGTAGGTCATGGTATTAGTTGAACTGAAATTTAAAAAATATTGCTTAATTTAGAAAATTGCATACAGTTTGTTATTCAAATAAGGACAAATATGTGTATATCCCTAGGGAAGCCAGCTCTGTTGTTACATACTTCAGCGTGTGTCATCTTGACTGCCTGAGAGATGCACTCCAGCAGCCCACAGCGGACTAACACCTGTCCATAATACACTCGAACTTGACCTGGCATTCAGTAGTGATTTTGGAAGTAGGCTAAAAATAAGCTGTGGCTTTATACTTTATTTAGCAGCGACACAGTGTGTGTCGTAATCGAAGAACAATGGTTGAAACAACAACACACAAGCAGCAGCGCACACAAAGAGCTGCAAAATACATGACTAGGTTTGAATCCCTGCCCGAGGACTTGTTACCAACATTCTTGCAGAGTTCAGACCTGAAGCTGTAAAGGCTAAACCATGCAGCATTGGATGATGTCAGAGTGGTCAATGCAGGTTGAGACATGATACGTTTCAAATGTCTTACCGTTAAACTGTTGTGGAAAAAGGGTTGAGTTTCAAGTTCATTATAGTAAGCAGATAGATCTACTGTCCTTTAATAGCTTCCAAGCTGTTGCACAAAACCAAGCTGAACAAAATCCATACGGACTTCTGGTTCACAGACACTAAGACGCATAGACTGGGACTGCAGAGAAGCACCAAGACAAGTAACTTAAATGTCATCACAGAGAACACAAAGCAGCCACCATCTGGAGCAAAGGCCTCAGAGACACATCACCACATATGCTTTCCCCCCCACAGGTATACTTTGCTCACCTTTAAGAAGCCTCCAATTTGAGCTTGTTAAGGTGGAAAACAACAGAACCCTTTTATGGCAGTCAGAGTCATAACCTTTAGCCTAAAGCTAACCTCCAGAGCTGCTATTAGCTGTTCTCAAACTCAAACAGCTGACCAGCACAAGGAACATCAATAACATGGCCTGTTTCTTAGAAATAGTATAGAGGTGACTGTTTAAGTATATTTGCATAAAAAAGGCTCTTATATAAACTTAAATACTGCATATGCACACAATTTCAAGATCAGCTTTCTTAGATTTAGAGGATTCAAGGAACTCTGTAGATTGTTGAATAATAGGTCAGTTTGAGAACCATAAAGTTAATTAGCATCGCCCCCATTTAGATGCACAGATCAACAGTATAGATACATTATGTTCACAGCCTACCTGAGAGCTTCATGAGCAGCTCAGAGGCCACCTTAATGTTGATGTCCTGGTTCAGCAGGTTGTTCTTCGTCATGGGGCTTCCTTCCCTCTGCTTCAGGGACCCCAGCCGCTCTGCTGCCCCCATTGGCCCGTTGTGGCAGAAAGTCGCAGGGAAGCTTGGCTGCACCTGGCTCTGGGACCGGGAGGAGGGCCTGGGGCTCAACGGTTCCTCCGCTTTGGGCTCCTCCTTCATGTGGAATGGAGACTTGAGCGTCTCCCTCTGGTTGGCCGCTGCAGGCAGAAAGCAAACAAATGTAAGGATTGAGAAGAAATGTTGAAAAGTATTTGAGGAGAGCCGGAAGAAAAAGGACAAAATTATGTTTTTGGTAGGTTTCGTATGTAAAGTCACCCAAAAAGCTCTTAAGATGCTTCAATATCATCCACAATATCAACAACACGGATTAGAATAAAGTGAAAAAAGTAGGTCGATCTCCCACATTCACTATATAACTCACATTCTGATTACTGCTCCTACTTATTTGGCCATTTTGAAAGTGAGTTGACCTTAAAAAGTCTTCCCTTTAATTTGACATACATCTCTAAAGCTTGCATGCACCCAAGGGGCTGTATACCACTCATCCTTCCTCTTGTGTTGGGAATCTTAAATTGATAGCGGTGCCAAGTGAGCAAACAATAACAAATTAACTTCTGTGCCAAAGGGACATTAAATCAAAAGTTCTTATGAGGAGGACACTTATGAAAATGAGTATGTATTTACACAAAATAAAGTAGAATACATATACATGTAGATGTAGATTAAATGGCACAACAAAAAGACCCACAGTGGATTTGTACAGCCTCATCGCCGCAACAGTGGAGTGCTGTGGGACTGTGGGTACAACCTCATGACTGTCCTTCTCTCTCCGTCTTTAGGGCATCCGCATCAAATTCCCAATTCATTTCCCTCCTCTTTTCTCCTTCACACTGCCCCCTCCCTATCCCATTCATTTCTGCACTCTTTATTCTCAGCTCCATTCTACTTTAAGTCTGGTTTCTTTCTCCCGCCTCGGCCCGGACGTCGTCTGAATTCTCTTCAGACGTAAGGACATAAAATAACTCCTGTACTTCTAGAGAGAGAGAGATAGCAATCAGCTGACGTCTTATCTGCCATCTCTGCAGCCTAGGTTAGGGAGTGAACTGTCACATGGATCCCTCTGCTCTAAAGTCATCTTCAAGAGAAACTGGGCCACATCTAATCCGCCTTAGATGAATAATTAATAATTAGACATGGAGCAACTTCCGATCGCCGCCAAGAAAAGAACAGCGGGGCTAGCGCCTCTTTGTGTCTCAAAGCACATTCTACTACACTATGTGCTAAAACGAAGGTTTACAGAAGCAATAGCTTTATTACTACATTGTGATATTTAAAATGGCTTTAATTGTGAGAATCGCTGCAGAAAATTGTTTTTAAATAAAAGGTCTTTGCCTGTGCAGAATGACATGATATCTTCGTTTGATTCAGTGCAACTATGGAAACTGTGGTTTAAGGATACTATTGTAACCTGATGTACAATGAGTGAACCAAGCCACTTATCAGAAACAATTACAGCATTGTAAGTGCTTCATTACGTGGATTGTCTGTTAGCAGAACAATACAGTACTGTTGCAAAAATATATATCTTTACAATAGGCATAGTATTGAAACAATTTTAAAGAGTCTTTTAAAAATTATATAAATTGAAGAAGGTAGGGAAGCTCTGTCTGGTTATATTCATTAATTATCATTATATAAGTTATAACTTATTCGTTTTGATTAGATTAGTAGCACCCACAGTAGAAGATGGTGGGGAAGCAGTGTTGATTTGAGCGACCATGAATGTAGTTAGTGTGTGTAGAACCTCATCTTCTCTGCAGTGTTGCCATGTTGTAATTTACCAAAACAAAGAAGCAACTAAGGATGAATAAATATCTGCATATGTGGTGTTGATTTAGATTGCTTCAGACGTGAGTCACGAACAGAGCCGCGTTGCTATAGCAAAGTTTAAGGGGCAGGCCATCACATGTGCAAATGAAAACCAAATGTGGCAAAGGTTGCTTTCTATATTTGTCTTTGTTCATTGTAAAACATACAGGCTAGCACCTCAAGAGTTATTTTCCCCCACAGCAGAAAATCTATGTAAGATGTTATTCTAAGTCATTGACAGGTATCCTTAAAATAAACTTAATTTGATGATGCTTTAACAGGCAGCTGCCAAGGAGCTACACCTACAGTAGAAGTTAACCTCTGTCATATATAATGTTCAATTATGTTTAAATTATAAATAAAATGTAGTTATCATTTAAATAAACGTACTTAATGAAGTTTGGTTGTGGCTGAGTAGGGTTCCAACAAACAGTGAGCACACTTCATGACCTTTGACACATAAACAGTTTTTAAACATTTGTACACTACTACCTGTCTCACACACACTCACACGCACACGCACATACATACATACATACACACAGACACACACACACACGGTTCAGATATAAGAGAGGCTATCACTCTTGGGCAGACTGCTGTCCAGTCTCCTCTGGCCCCGGCAGAGATCCTCACCCGACCGTCTCACCTAACATCTCTACCCGCCACAGGCCTGCCGCCCCCTGCCCACATCATCAATCTGTGCCGGCTGCAGCCCCTCTGATTAATGATGATCTACGCCAGAGGGATAGAGGGCCCAGGGACAGGGGGATATGGGGCAGGAAAGGGGACAGGTGCCAGTGTTTTGACCACCTATGCCACACCATGGCGGGCTGAGGCTGCAGTTCAAGAGAAGGGAGAAGGGAGAGGTTCAGCGGTGAGGGGGGAGGTGGGGGTGGGTGGGTAGTGACCTTCAAGTTCAGGGGCAGTGGCGCAGGGTCGCACCCGGCACCAGCTGGAAATGTCACACCGTCAGATGTCAGCGGGCAGGCTAAGTATAACCTGGTCAGCACCTGGAAGGACGTCCTCTAATTAGAAGTGTGTTGGGCCATGTCGGATCAGACAGGGACAGCACACTTGGTCACCGCCTTACAACACACATCAAAATACACTATCCCATTAACACACGCAGACACACACTTTTCTACATCTTAGGAATAGTCCACATACTACAGTACGCGTGCCTTGCTGCATTCAAGCCATCCAAAAAAAATGCTGGGTTGCACATAACCCACTGACAAATACACACTGAACACAAACTTAAGATCCTCAAATTCTTCTCCGCTGTGGCCTCATGGGAACAAAAACAACCTTAGGACGTGCACTCATACACAAAGTCACAACACTCCAGTGACCTTTTGGGCTGTCGCTATAAATAGAGTGTATTTCCACTCAGAATCTATGTTACAGAGCTCAATGAATTATTTAGTAGCCCAATCCGATGGGCAGGTTTTTTTTTTTTATTCCTCTAAACTGATGGCTCAATATCAGAAAGCCTGAGCACACTACCAACAGTAACACTTCAGCCTGCGATGCCAAGCTCACACTCTCGGCCTTTTGTCCGTCCGATTTTCACAATCACAATGGCAGTTTCTGGCAGATCATCTTGAGAAGTGAACACAGATCTGTGGCGGCGATGGGCATCTCTGGGTGACTGGGCATTCCTTCTACGGGCGTCCTGTCTGTGTAGGTACGCGGGCCAATTCCAGCTTCCTGTGCGTGATACTGTAAGGTTAGCTCTAGCTCAGGGTTGACGATGCCATCAGTTTGTCTCCATGTTATCACACCCTTCTGACACCTGCCACCAAGGCACCTTTCATCGCCGTTCCCCTGTTTCGCTCCCCTTCACCGTGATTCTCTCTCGCGCCTCATCCGTCTCGCTGCCAGGCGCTTGTCCACTCCGCCTCACCTCTCGCTCCGTGGCCAGGGCTGCCGTCAAATAACTTCATTAGCTTTCCACCTCTGTCATGCCGGCCTGCTCCCCCTCTGACAATTGGCTGCTGTTTTCTCCCGGAGAAAAAAAAAAGCAGCACAGGGCTACATGGGGCAGGTTGAGAACCCAACAATAGCTGACAGTGTGCTAGACACTGGACAGTGATACTGATGGCTGCAGTGGGGATGTATGGACCAGAGGTCACAGACAAAAGGCCTGCCTGTGTCTGCTCATGCAGAGCTGGAGAGCAAGAGACATGCAGATGAAATCTAGATGTTAAAGTGACAGAAATATAGAACGGACATTTCCAAATTCTACTTTCTGTGTCAACTAAGAGCTGGTGCAACGAAACCAAAGTACCTCTAAACTGGACGTCTCAACTACTACATTAAAAAGATGTGCATTGGTTTTTTCAAACACAATACCACACAAATAATGTCCAGATATTTGATAATGGGTAAAAGACAGTGGAAAAAATCTATGTTATCAAAAAAAAAAGATTCAAAGCACTCAAGGTTTGTCATGTACACTGATCAAATTCTGCATGTACATCACTTTACTGTAACATGCTACATGCTCTCCCAGGAAAAGGATAAATAAGACAACTGCAGAAGCATCATGACAGATGCAACACCTCCTACAACCCCCTGCATGCCAATTATTCACACCCTGCCAGGGTCAACTCGATGTGCCTGTGTCACCGCAGCAGGGGTTTGGGGATGGGGGGAGCCTTTGGAGGATGTGCAGTGCCCACTGTCATTATTAACTCAGGGTCCACTGGGCACAGGGTAGGGGCTGTGCATTTCAAAGTGCCTCTGCGGCTTTCATCTCTGAATCAAAATGTGGATCAGACTAGATAGCTAACGGTTGTGTCAGCATGCAAGGATAGAAATCAAAGGGTATCAGTAGGACACTCAATGGAAAGCAGAGCAACCCAAAAAAATGATATGCTTATTATGTCAGAGGTCAGGAAGAGTTCGCTGGCTTGTTATGCCTGGGGAACTCAATTTAACTCCCTCTTCCTCTCTCTCCCTCACTTGCTGTCAATTTATCTGTCTCTCTTTTTTATAAACCCCCCCACCACTACCCTCTCTCCTCCCTCCCTCTCCCAGGCCTTTTGGAATTGAGGCACTGAGACAGCAGTGTAAAAGCAGGAGGGATGAGCTGCTCGTGTACACATTCAATCTGGGTTGGCAGGGAGGTCAAAAGAAATGGAGTCTAGAGGTCCCAAGAGGAACTTCCTCACCTCTCCCTCCCCCTCTGCTCCGTGGCACGGGTAAGTCTCACAAAGATCTGAGCCCAGTTCTTCACAGTTTCATAACCCGGCCATCTATAACTCCACCCCCAACAAAAGGGAGAACTTTGTGATCAAAGAGGCAGTATTCATTAAAACCCATCATCATGCATTCAAGTTCAACATCCTCTCGTACTGTCTTTTTATATCCTTCCTCACTCTCCTTGAATGATGCCCTGACTAAGATGTCCGCCACTTGACACTGGACTGACATTGCGAGGAGCCATCTTGGCTCCTCTGGGAGTTGCCTGGGCTTGATTGTGCAGTCTGGGAATGAAGTGCAACTGGCACCCAGGGGGCATCCATTTGGAGCCCGGGCGTGCGAGATCGAGGGGGAGTTAACTAAGCCAGCAGAGTCCCCGTGCATCCTGGCGGGGTCACGGGATTGCGCTGAGGGCGCTAATCATTTCAAATTATGAATTCCTTTTTAATTATGAATTATGCATACATTTTTAATTAATCGAATGTTCCCAGGGTTTTTTTTCTCCCATCCTCGCTCAAGATCTCAATCTAATTACACAGCATTAAGTGGAAGAGTGGCAGCCGTGGCCTCGACCCCGACGCTGAACCTCGGTCAACCTTTTTCCATCAATCTTGCCATCGTCTCCAAGCTCATCCATTGATAATTTGCAACATTGTGAAATGCATCTAAACACGGTCTGGACCTAGTTTACCGTAGAGCAGCATGTTTGTTAAGTTTGTTACAACAATGCTGTATAAATCAGATTAATAAAGCACCCTGCAACAAATACAAATGGCAGGAAATGTAATCACAAGTTAACTTCTTTAAATTGTTTCGAGAGATGATTACAAGTATTACTCATTCACGTGTCACCATTTTGACAGTCATAATAAAACCGACACAGGAGAAATATGCCTAGAGGTTATATCTCTGATCAAATGTGAAAAATTAATCCCCCCAACAACTATTGTGGAGGTGCCCTTGAGCAAATGATTCAGTCCCCAACTGCTTCAGTGGAGCTACAGTAATCAGGGTCCAACAGCAGAGGACTGAGGAGGTACTGCCGGGCAGACATCAAATGTGATTTTAACTGTGCGCAACAGGATGAAAACATTCACAGTATTCAACCTTGACTTGAAAAAGAATCTCTGAAATGTTAGAAGCATGTAATATCATTTGGATATTTTAATGATATTTTTCAAGATTATACAATGTAGTTACAAAAGAGACCATTTATTTGGCAGATTAGATATGAACATAGTGTAAATGCTCTGATTTGGGTCATTACTTTGGTGCTGCTCAGTGGTTCTTCAGTTGATTATTATGGGGAAACATATCCCCATTGGCCCTTAGCTAAGCATTGTGTAGTGGCAAGAAGACAAAGAAGCATTATTTATCAAATGTAAGAAAAAAAAGCTACATTTTAGAATGTCTCAGTCTACTGAATCACTGAAACACTGTTACTATGCTAAGAATGTTTTCTCCTTTCTTTCTTCCAACACACCTTCATTATACACTACACAGAAGTGGCAGGACACAAGGTGTGCCTAATGTGATTTTCAACCTAATTATACAGTATATATATATATATATATATATATAGACAGTATGCGTTTTGCAAGACTACACAGAACTTAGCCCCCTTTTCGTCATGTAGGTGTCCCCAGTTACTGTATATGATGAACAGTCAGAGTTAGAGATGTCCCGATCCGATCACGTGATCGGGGATCGGAGCCGATCACGTGACTTTTCAAAAGATCGGAATCGGGAGAAAAAATCG
>NW_011333040.1:4503814-4549398 GCF_000735185.1 Notothenia coriiceps
TTTTTTTTTAAAATACTTTTTTTTAAAATTTTTATTCAATGTTACAAAACAAAAATGACCATGTTCAAGTCTTAAAGTCATCCTGAGGCCTTAGTTTTGGTTTCAAATTACACAACATCATGTATGTGTTGCTTCTTTGCATAGACCTGGTTGCTTATTTCTCTCAAATCTGGCAACAGAGTGGACAGGGTGCAGTGTCTAATTGTAGCAGTAAGCTAACGAGTACTGAAAGCTTTATTTTGTTTTGATCCAATGCTGCACAACTCAACTGATCCAATGCTGCTGTGAAAAAAAGAAGCTATATCCATGGGACAACTTGAATGCTTTTTTCTTTTTTTTCTCTTAATGCATTGCATAAAGATCGGATCGGGAAAAATGGGTATCGGCAAATTGTCAAAATCAAATGATCGGAATCGGATCGGGAGCATAAAAAGGTGATCGGGACATCCCTAGTCAGAGTGCTTGGTGCACATGATCCAACTTTTACATAAATGTTGCTTTTGACAAAAATATGTGTGTCTGTTTAAAGTTTCAATGCTCAGCAGATTTCTAGGAATCTCATATAATTATTTTAAATGGGTTTTGAGAGCTACATTTAATCAATGTGAAAATAACCGTATCTGTTTGGTCAAATATACAGTATAACTTGTTTTCCTCATGTCAGAGTCATAAGGACAAGTTTTGAATTCTTTGAGTGTTGCCCTAACAAGTTTAAAAGGCATGTGGTACTTGTGAAAAGGCTAAAAGTCCATGGCCTACTTTTCTACAATACTCATGGGAGAGACACTGAAACCAAAGTTGTGAAAAACCCTGTGTACAAGTGAAGGCATCCCTGATATCCACCATGATAGTCTGAGAAACAACAGCTCAAAAGTATGTGCCTGAGAGTAAGACCCATGCAGCTTTGGCACATGTTGTATAAACTATATTGAATTCACTGTGGAAAGGATTATTCCAGCACGATTTGACTTTTTTTCCCTCTTAATGCCCATAAAACGTCAAATCTCATTCAAGTTTTTTGATAGTGTCAAAAGCTAAAACTGTCGATTCACTAAAGGTTTGAACGAAGTCTCATTTTAGGCTCTCATTGTTTTAAAATCCATTTAAAACGGCTCACAGAGAGAGACTGCGGCCTTGACCTGAAACGATAAACATAAAACTGTTTACACTTCTTAAGAATGTTATTTCTGGTGACAGTGAAGAATCAAAACAAAACTTATGGCAAAGGGGAGACAACATCTAGCTCGAGATCTGAAAATATGTCTTCACGTTAAAGTCGGGAGAAGAGAAAATACTTTTTATAAAAGTGCAACTGCAATGACTGGAGTTATAAAGTCAAGTTGAAAAAATGGTACAACAAAAAAAAAAAAATGTATTAAAGGAGTCAGGCTAGAAGTGTCTCTATCAACACTGAATTTCAATGTTTTACTCAAAATGATAATGCATTTTCTTCTACTTTGAAATAATATATTTTCTTTCGTACTTTCAGTTGTGTCCATTTGACCGGCAAACCAACTGAATTGTTTTAAAACGTGAATATTTGATATTTTCTTGGTTTTCTGCGATATGAAACTGCCTGCTTTTTACTTTTGGACTGTTTGAACAAAACAAGACATTTCCAGATTCCATCAATTGCACTGCAAATTTATGACGGACATTATTTTGCTATTTTCTGACATTTTAGTAGATCAATTATTAATGAAATTAAGCATTAGTTTCAGGCTTGAGACAACTGCATTTGTTACTTTATTAAAGAAAATGTAGCTAACCTGAAAGCTTCATAAGCAGGTCAGTGGCCGTCTTGGTAGTGATGTCAGGGCTGAAGATGGAGGCTATGGTTGGACCACTAGGACTGGATCTGAGCCCGACCCCGACAAGGTCCAGGGAGTTGGCACTGCTGATGGGACGGTCCCTGCACATGCTGAAGGGGGAGAGCACGGACAGATCTCTCTCCTGCGGCTCCTCCTTGATGTGGACGTGATTGGACGAGGCCTCGAGCGAAGGGGACGCCTGCTGCCGAGAGTCTGAGTGCAGCGGCGACATCTCCGTCCCTCTGAGGTCTGCGGAGCCGCTGTCACCCATCAGGGAGCCCTCGCCCTCCGTGTCCGTGGTGAGCTCTTCTTTCACCTTCACGTCTGTGCGGGGGAAGTGCTGGTGGCAGCGCATGTGAAGCTTCAGGCTGAAGTGACGGGAGGAGGTGAAGGGGCAGAGTTCACACTGAAACGTCTCACCCCGGTCCTGGTGCTGATGTACCTGGGAAAGGGGGCAGGTGTATGTGTCAAATCCCTTTCTTTTTCTCTGGCACCACAGGAGGAACGGACCCTTGGCTTAATTTCACTTTATCTACAACAAACATGCAGTAGGCTTTAATTATGCCATGTAGAGGATATATTATACATGTAACTAAAGCATGCATACCCTTTAATGTTAACAATTATATTCCAAGAGCCATAATAGCCACTAATTAAACATGATGTGGTGGGGGGGGGACGACATGTGATGCAGGGGAATAAGATGAAGCAAATATAGATCATCTTACCTTCATGTGGGACTTGAGATTGTCTTTGCGAGCGCAGCGGAAGGGACACAAGGGACACTGGTGGCTTTTCAAGCCTGTGTGGATCACCATGTGTCTCTTCCAGTAGCTCTTGCGTTTGATGACCAGTCCACACACAGGACACTGGAACGGTTTGCCACCATCCTCAGGAGAGCCTTCAGGACACAAAGCAACATTGTTAAGAGTAGGGTCATTAGGAGTTTAGTGTGTGGAGATACGCGCAATGTTGCTGAAATGCCATTTTGTTAATGTGTAGAAATGAAAAACATGCCTTTACAAATACAGACTAGAACACTCACGGATCTGGAAGAGACAACTACCCCTCACCTAATGATGACAACTATCAAGGGAAATGCCAGCTGGAGGCAATGGAACAATGGAAGTAAAAACTGAAGCATGTTTTAGTATCTCGATTATTGTTGTTGGCTTCATATCCGGCATCCATTACTGTTTAATTGGTCTTATTAGAAAGAGGCATGATTGCATTACAAATTCTACAAGGGACTGTCAGGATGGCTTCATAAGTATTCCAGTGCCGTTCCTTGAAAAACATCTGGTAATCAGTGTTTGGTGAAATTACTGTGCTCAGCCATTCATTGACCTGAGGTGTAAAACCTCGAGACTGCCTATTTGCAACAATAAACCGCCATCTGCGGCCCAACCTCTCCAAGCACAGCAGAGAACACAATGCAGAAAGGACTTCTGCTTATTCTGAGCTGAGCTGAGTGAAGCGGAAATAAAACAGGAGAGGAAATGTGCGTGATTTTAGTACCTTTATCTTTGTACTTAACTCTTCTGTTCCCATCACAACCATGGTTTTTAGAAAAAAGGGAAAAAGCTTTCTGTAGATATTTAAAGTGCAGAGCATGCCCGTGAAAAAGAGTTTTATAGTAGAACTGGCAAGCGACGACAATAAAACAAGATATGACAGTCAATAGTCAAGGTCACATTTTTCAGTCTGGCGACCAAACAACTACCTGCATTTTTACAGCGCTGCTCGACCTTGACGGCTCGCGGGTTAGAGCAGACCCCCTCTTTAGCATGCAGATCACAGAATATTACATCGACTGCCTCATCTGTCTGAAGTCAATTTGATCCAGCCATTTTAGATTTGGTGGGGTTGCGTTGCGACACAATCCGTCAAAAGTGCCCATCCATCTCCCTGAAAACATTCTATTCTCCCTAAAGGCTACTTAGCAAGAGCCTGCACTTTCAAGCTTTCCATCTGCCTGTGCAAGAGTGAGAACTTGGTGTGCACCCTTGTTTGGTCATATGTCTAGTACACACTTAGAGAATATACGGCATGGCCATTTGTGAGTAACTGAGAGAGAACATAACGGGAAGAGAGAGGAGTGTGTGTGTGTGTGTGTGTGTGTGTGTGTGTGTGTGTACGCATCTGTATCCAGTCAGTGGAAAATATGATGTGTTTGGCCTTAAGTCTGCTGTGCTGATCAGTGCAGAGGGCTCTGGTTAGGGGGGTGAAGCCAGGAGGAGGCTGCCGAGATGGATATGGACTCCAAGGCTCCCCACTGTGCAGTGCACACACTGACGGCCCCCTTTTGGCAGCGAGCACATCCGAGCACAAACGAGCTGGTCTGGGAAGGCAGTGAGGTCTCAGTCGGCGCCCCCCGTCGAGCCCACAGACCATTTCCCAGACTAGAAGGCCAGCCAGGGCTGTTTTCTTTCTCCTGTGCTCTCTGCTCGACTGACAGTGAAGCTGAGGCTACACTACACTACTCGCTACTTCAGCGCCAGTGAGGCGAGAACAAAACCATTGCCAAACGAGAGACAACATGTCATGGCAGTTCAGGATTGTGCTTTTTCTGAGAGTATTTCCGGCGACAAGTAAAGCCGATCCCACAATGACAGAGATTTGATCCCTTTGAAGTTGTGCTTCAATTGCAATATTAGTATCAATTTATAAGTACAAACTGTTTTGATTTGTGTGTCATGACATGAGGTGTAATTCTTTGGTAAATGCTGAAAGGGAAAAAGTATAATGATACAGGAGACAGTGCTTTGAAATTCATGTGAACGAGACAGAGACGAAGGTTGAACGATGAAAACTTTCCATTATCAAATTCAGATGAAATGATCATGAACTTCACAGTCTGTCCTTTCTATACAGACATAAGGTCACTTTATTTAATGGTAACAACCTTTGTTGAGCTAATACAAAGTATTTTAGTGTCAAGTAACTCTCCCTCACTAAGAAACAAAACGTATTTTCACAAGTTAAATATACAAAATGTGTATCTAACCCGTGCTGAACTCCAATAATCTTCTTATCAGTGAAGGTGCGACCATTCATTTTGTATGTAGCATAGACATTACTTTGCATATAGTAATTGCTATTCATTTATGATTAATTAAGATTACCTGTTTGGCTGTTGGGTTTGCCTCTGCTATTGGGAGTAGAGGGCAACAGCATGTCCATGGTCTGCGTGGGGGTGGAGGGAGCGGTAGAATTGTGGTTCTTGTCCAGCAGGGGCTTCACATCCTCTTGGAGGACCCCAGCAGTCGCCAAGGAGGAACTGTCCTTCTTCTCTGCCAGCAGGTTTCCCGCCGCCCTGGCTGCCACCTCTTTGAGCAAGGCAGCAGAGGAGGTCATTGACACGAGAGACAGAAAGGAGCTGGCTGAGGATTGGTGGTCAGTCGCAGCGCTGGTCGTTGACGAGGCTTGGCTCCGCTCGCTGACTTTCTTGGAAAGGGCAGCGAGGGTGGAGCTAGCCGACTGTGGGCTGAACGGAGAGTTGAAGGCATCAAAGCGCACCACATCGTCCCCTCGGCCACCCCCTCCCAGGGTGGGTACTCCAGACGAGGCCGATGTGGAGGAGGAGGAAGAATTCGTAGACGAGGCGGCTACGGCATTCTTGTCTTGAAGTACAGCGTTTGCTGCTGCTTTTAACTTCTGGATGGCAGAGTCCGGCGACAGGCTGGAGCCGCAGGGCGTGGAGCAGCTGGCCGGCGGCCACTTATCTGCAACACCTGCCCATACAAAGCCACTGCCATTGCTAGGGGTGATAGAGTTAAAGGGATCGAGGGGCTCTTGCTTAATGTTGGTGACTGAGGGTGCCAAGGAGGCTGGGGAGGCTGAGCCGCTGTTGTTGTTGTTATTGGCCAGTTTTCGGGCAAGAGCACTTAGCTGCTGGGCATGGTGGGAAGAGGGTGAGAGGGTCAAAGGTGGAACTAGACCTATTGGAGGAGACTCCCCCCCAGCACCCCCCCTGGATGACCGCCCTAGGAGCTCCCCAGTGTCAAGTTTCAGCGACCCGGCCTCTAGGAGGCGCCGTAGGTTGCTGCTGAGGGGTTTCCCCAGGGCGCGAGACGCTGCCTCACCGTACAGAGATGATACCACGGAGGAGAGTGTGTCCTGGGCCGAGAATGCACTTCCATCCAGTCCGAGAAGTTCCAAAGAGGCACGATGGACGGGTGTGGGGCAACCCAATGAGCTCTCACCTCCGCAGGTATCGTGGTCCCCGGACCCGCTGCTGACTCCAGGCCGTTCATCAGGAGACGAGCCCCTGGCCATGAGGAGCTCATCCTGCGTGTCTCCGTAGGACGACGACTCTGAGCGCGTGTCAGAAGCATTCCCAAACCAGCCTTCCTCCTCCACTGGACCGTCATCAGGGCCCCCTTCCTCGTTGCTGTCCACATCTGGAAGAGGGGAGAAAACACAATTTACTAGAGGGCACAGACATAAATGCTGTGAAAGTATTGGTACGAAGATATCACCATGATGCTCGAGAGAACCATTCGAGTAGGCAAACACTGGAGTATCCTAAATATGATTTGTGATCATCAAACACTTATTACTAAGGAGAAGCGTTAGTCATAGCCTCTGGATAAACTGTTTTTGGCAGTGGAATATTATTTTTTTTACTATAAACCGTTATTATTTCCCATCCTTGCTCGTCTGGTGCTGGTGTTGCAGATAAATTGGTCATCTGTACTATGTGGAAGCTTAATTGGGATTTGAACATTTATAGAAACGCAATTACCTTCCCAATACCCACCTGATAAAAATACACTTCATTGCTCAGAAAGGAGACTATTAAAAAAGGAACACAGATTCAACCTCTCTTTTCACACAATGGCAGCTTTCCACAAGATGTTTGAGTAATTTAGATTTTTCTGTCCTTTTTTTAACCATATTTTTCCCACCCTTGGTCTGGAAGAGTCTAGTAAAGGGGTTACCATGACAACGGGTCCTTCTGGGAGGCTAGACAGCAAAGATTAGGGTAATGGAGGTTACAGAACTAGATTAATATTCATGAGCCTGCAGATACCACCGGGGAGCCAATAAGGATAGGGTTAAGGTCACCAAGGGTCATTAATATACACTTCATGTATCAATATTCATAAGAAAAACATTACAGCTTGCCAGACAAGGGCGAACAAAGAAAAGTGAATATTCCTGATACATATTAACAAACCTCCATAAGAATATGTCAAACGCACAGAGCCTGGGCAAAACAAAATGTCAAAATTGACTTTTTTTTTAACCTCCTCTTTGCGTTACTGTACACAACCTCCCAAGACATCTGATAAGTAGAAACTGACTGAAGAATATAATTGAAATGTCTCACACACCAATAACACACACACACACACACACACACACACACACACACACACACACACACACACACACACACACACACACACACACACACACACACACACACACACACACACACACACACACACACACACACACACACACCAGAGCCGTCTTCACCCTCGTGACCCTGATCCTGGTGGGTCTGCTCTCTGTTTACAGGCAAAGGCAAACTGTTGCCAGGCAACCCTGCCCAGCGACCTGTTGGGATCATTAGAGTCGGCTGACATCTGGCCAGCGTGGCCTGGCCCACAAAGGTGACCACTATCACAACCCACCATAACTGCTACTCTCCTGCTGCAACAGATATCAAACGGGCTTACACACTTCTAGACAAGTTCTCGTGTTTCACACACATACGTCTTACATGTTTTCAGTAACACCATAACCAAACGCTGAAAGGAAATGTCAGATGCCAAAAACCAAGGCAACGGATTATGTTATAATATTGGCCTTAGGGCTCTCCAGCCTTTCTATGAACCCATGTCTAATAGACTTCACCTACACAAACAACGCAAGATGTAAAAGGCTGATGAGCATAGATGCATGACCCTTCGCATTTCTCATTACTGTTTAAAAGGCGAATGAAAACATCTTAATGTGCCAATTGTGAGCCCAATTTTCCAATGCTCCTTGAAGCCATTTTTCCACCTGAGTAGGGTTAACAGGAATAAAAGAGAGGAGGAAAGAGCCTGTGAGTCACGCAGGGCAGGGCTTGACCTATTTCCATGTGACATGCGAAAAGCAGCAAGAGCCACTAATGGTTGTAATGTGGTTAGAGGGAAATCACTAGATTGCTGACCTAAGGTCCCAGCTTTGTGGCTGAACTCTCTTGCTTCCTAGGTTCACTCTGAAACCTCAGGGTTAGGTGCAGCTGAACGCAACACTACACCACTCTGCTTCTGTCAGAGTGCTACAGTGCACTAATGCACTCCACTACCATGGCTTTGTGTGTCACAGACGAGCCACCCCGCGTGGGCGCAATGACATTTCCCAAGGTCACGGTCTCCGGCCTAATCTCTAAGGGGGGTTCGTCTGAGCTCTGTTCTCACAACTGCCGCTGTATACCCACCACAGGCACGGGGGCAAACAAATGCACGTGCATACATACATTTAGACCGCAAACCCACAGCAGAGAATGTATTTAATGCCGAAGTCTTCCCCCCACAGCATTTCTGAAACACATTCAACGGCTTTGCCTCCAATACAGCGGCTGGCTCTGCGACAGTGACTGCAAACACCCAAAGTGATGGCGGCGAGCGTCTGCCACTGAAAGGGGACCATTTAGTGGTGTAATGGCGGGGATGACTTGCATGTTGAGACAAACAGCTGCGGGGTGCTCAGCAGTCTGGATCTGTTATCACTCACACACGGGTGATTCAGTGGTGCAGCGGCGGGGGGGTTTCTCTCTGGTCCACTGAGATGTATAGCACCACCACATTATAGACAAAGAGAGCCATAACAAGTCAAAGTGCAAGCTGAGGCTACATAAAGAAAAGGCTGTGAGGCCGGCTAGAACAAATTGCTTGAGCTTGAACAGAGTTGTACATTGAGCAGCTTAAATATTTTGATGTCGCACCTCTGTGACTTATAGTGGAAAACCTGAGTGTTGTGTTAACCGGTCACAAAAAAAAAAGGGATAGCCTGTAACTACAGCTTATACTACTACGTACGTACGTACGTACGTACGTAGTACGTACGTACGTACGTACGTACGTACGTACGTACTACTATACTAGTAGTAGTAGTAGTAGTGTGTGTGTGTGTGTGTGTGTGTGTGTGTGTGTGTGTGTGTGTGTGTGTGTGTGTGTGTGTGTGTGTGTGTGTGTGTGTGTGTGTGTGTGTGTGTGTGTGTGTGTGTGTGTGTGTGTGTGTGTGTGGTGTACATGGGTGTTTAGTACGGGAGTCAGACAGATTTTCCTTGTCAAACAGAATGATGGCTGGTAAAGTTAAGAGTCCGAGACAAGAAGGAGAGAAGAGCAAGGGGACTGGAGTAAAGGTAGGTCAGGAGGTCACCCAGCACATGACTTGTGTGAGGCTGCTGACTAACATATTCCCTCTCTCTCTCTTTCCCAGACACACACATATACATATACACACACACAGCTATTCTGTGACTTAGCCAGGCATGACAATTGGCCTCACTGACCCCAGGCTTAAACAGGGTAGAGGGAGAGGAGACGGGAAGGCGGAGGAAAGAAGGGACAGATAAAGGGATGGTTAGGGGAGGGGTTGATTTGGCAGAGCAGGATAGAAGAGGAGGCCATTAGCCGATTAAGGCTGGACAGGGGTGCATCAATACTGTGCCGATGTCAAAATGAGAGTCATGCCCACGAGCTAATACAGCAATGAGTAGGAGAAGCAAAGGGAGAGGGAGCACGAGCTCGAGAGAAGCAGTGCAGGTCAGGGAATCACAGAGATTGCTGAGCAGCACAAAGCCATAAAAAAAGAAATAACATTAAAGACTGCCACAACATACCAAGACTAAAGCCATCACATCTACGCTGGCAAAATGATTAGTCTTAACATCTTTTGTGCTATGACTGGGAGGGGGAGATGGTGGTGGGTGTGTGTCTTTGGGGGTGGGTTAAGGAGGTAGAGCAGGGGGTGAGGACATAGGAAGGGGTATGGATGCAGTGAGGAAGGAGCCACGGCGGTAATTAAGTGTCCGGCTGGGCCCTGGCGGGGGTTGCCACGGCCGCGGGCTATGCTAATGAGCACGCCCGGCGGTCAGGACTGCCTTATTAGCGCCTGCTGGACAATATGGTGGGAGAGACGCTCTACTGGCGGGCTCACGTCTCTGCAAATGACTAACAGTCCTCCCGAGGAAGGAGGTAATTCCATTAATTGGGACACACTGGATCAGGATCGCTTCCCTTTTCCATAATCTCTCACTAGCTTGATCCCTTTCACACCAACATGTTTTTTTCCCTGTATATCCCTCCCTTCATCTCTTACAGTCTTTTTCCTGTCTCCTAAACTGGGAATAATATAATGTTAAAAATAAATAAAGCGCAGATGCTCGAAATAAATCCAGCTGGTTGTGTGGGAGCTAGCAGACATATAGCCCCCCCTTCCTATTAAATGATACACCATCAATCTGTTAAATACTTTCTTTTGCAGCAGCGACATGATAATTGCTCCGAAGTTTATCCATGATGGAATTGCCATTAGGAAGTTGATGAAACATGACAACCAACAAGTGCATGGAAATGTCATACAATGAAGCAGGTAACTTGTTTACTTTTCATTAACTTGGTGATGGGGTGACATTTGACTTATGGATATAAACCACGCTTTGACATTAACGTCTTTAAATTAAAAACTCTAAAAATCAACACTTCCTGTATACATGCCAACTGTATGTGTAGTCAATGATATAGGAGTTGTCAAAGCCATTGCTTTAAGTGACTTCAAAAACTGACACCAATTTGTCTTCCATGCAAGAGTAAACTAAACCATTAAATATTCCCTTTAGTCATTAATTATCTTGACGCAAAGGGTTGATCTAGGGAAGGAAATGCTCCTGTGATTCATGTTAGACATTAAAACATTAGGAAAACTCTATATCAACTCCTTCAGTTCAACAAATAACTATCTCTGTCATTGTGTACAAATAGTAATCATCTTTTATTAGGAATCTGATGTGAGACGATACACTCGGTGAGGATCAGGGATCGGGCATCATGGCTATATATAATGGCGGCTGAGTCGTATTGAAATGTAGTGCAAATTACCATCTGTGTATTTTCAGCCTTGGCCTCCGTGGTTTGTGGGCACTTTGGGCAGCGTGCCAGAGGTGAAACAGGAAGGAGAAGTGTTCTTGGAAGAGAATGAGACGACAGAGACCCAGACCTCTGAAATTCCTCATTGCAGATGAAGTGCACTTTAACCCCTGGTTTATTTTTCCCTTCCAGTTTTAGCATCGCATGTAAAAAAGATTTGCTCATAACCTCAGATGTGTCATCAAAGCTATGGACCTAAACTGCTGGTAGGAGGGAAGTGGTATGTTTGTTGCATCTTTGCAGCATAAACCAACATATTACAAATATTGTGATCAGGAGACAACAACTACGTCTGATGGTGATTTTATTTTTCCTGCCTTCAATGATTCAGGGTGGACTGGAAAGCAGAGTACAACCTAGATAGAAATGTTTTGGAGAGATCATATTATGTTGTACATGTGTTTTTCTTATTGAATCATCAAAATATTATTTACCATCTCTAATGTTGTGACAATTTAAAGGTGGGGTAGGTACCTTTGAGAAACCGGCTCGAGATACACTTTTTGTTATATTCCATTGAATGCTCTTAACATCCCGACAATGAATCAGCAATGAATATCTTAAGTGCTTTGACAAAAAATCCATTAATACATTTCATCTGTGGAAGCCGTAGTAATATAAAAAGCACGACCAATCATCTGAGCCGGCCCGGCTAAAATAACTGGATGGCCTACCTGCCTGTCAGCCTTCCATCTGTGCACAAACTTATCTCGTTCCCTCATTGGTCATGTGCGCGTTCGTGTGTGTTGGAGGAGGGGCTCTATAAGGAAGTGGCAGATTTTTTTCCGGCTGTGTGTTTTCAAATTCTAGCGCACTCGAGCTGGTTTCTCCAAAATTACCTACCCTACCTTTAATATAAGTGTTACATATAAAAGTTGGGATTTAAAAATTACAGATTTGCCACCAAGTATCATTGTAAATTAATTTGGTTCAATAGCAGTGTGCCGTGTAGTTATTCTGGCTCCTGCCATTATGCTTATACAGTATACATTTTTTTTCTGTACCTCAGTAGAGTCAATTTCCGTTTGACATATATCCAAATCCTGATCCAAATGTGTGAATGTGTTGCGAGTCATGTCATTGTCATCACATCAAAGCCTGTATGAGAAATCAATCGACCAGGAATAGATTTATACAGAAAATGTCCATTTATTTTTACTTTTTCATCTCATTTAACACCCTGCAGTTGAACACACAGAGTTTCTCACTACATGATTAGGATTCTCATTCTTGGATTAATCCACAGCCCAGGCTCGAGGCAAACTGCAGCATCCAGCTAATGACCCTAATTGGTGAGTGAAAATGGGCCAATGTTCGCTGTCACAGTCCCAAAAACAGCATCAAAATGTTTGAAACATCTATACACACGAGACTGTCAAATCCCATCTCTGTCTACCAATCCCCATTTCAACTGAAGGGACAAAGGGCAGTCACGATGTGATCACTGTGCCATACTATCAGAGACTTTCAAAGTCATGTTTGTGCGTTTAGTATTCGTCTTCGGAAAATGTCTATAAAGAAATGCAACTGTGAAATCAGAACAAGGGTGAAAATAGTGATGCATTCTTGTGTCACTTTACAGATTAATATAAAGCTTTCCAAATCTGGAATAAGTCAGTTTCAAAGGCAAGTACTGGATATTGGAGATCCACTTAAATCAAATTAATCTATACACTATGTTAATGTTTTAACATCTGCTAACCAAGTGGCAAAAGCAAGCAAACACACAGTTGGCTTTATGAACATGGGGAACTGCAACACCTAAGGAGAACCGATATAATCTTCAAAAGACTAAAGGCCATTAGAATCAATAATGAACTATCCAATGCACTGGAAAGTCAGTGAGGTGTAAATATGAAACATAAAAAGCCTCAAGGCATATAGACACCTGCCATAATGTCAGGATGGCCAAAACTTCAACAGAAAAGTCTCTGGATGTCTGCGGGCAGATTTCGGGTCGTAGTATAGCTCAGTTTGTAGAGCTGGCGGCCCTCGTAATGGGGCTTGGCCCCCATGCAGAGGACCCAGGTTTGAATCCGGCCTGAGACCATGATCCGTGTGTCATCCTTTCTGTCTCCCCCTTTCATAGCTATCACTTGATTAAAAAGGCAATGGTTGCCCAAAAACATATTTTAGAAAAGAAAAAAAATGGGTTTATTGCATGTTTTATTTAGAAAACAGTGTGCTTAGTAAGTTAATGGTATGCAACCCCTGTAAAGGTATTTTGCCTTGGGCTGTCTGTAAAAATGTGCGTGAATTATTTCTTAATGCAAACCTGCATTTGGTTTCAGATGTAAATGTATAATGCAAGGGGTGACTGTGGTAACTTTCATGATAAAAAGCCATTGGCCTCCATAATAACCAATTGTTATCAAGCCTTTCAATAGCAGCTATTGGTCAATAATAAATGATCGATTCATAAAATAACCACACAGGAATGTCGTTATTGGTTAATCATCAAATGGATATACAAATCATATTTAATGTTGCCAAAAATCTAAATGTTCTAATCGGTTTACAACAGAGGCCACTTATAGTATATCATCATATTGTACCCCCCTACATGGAAAAAATGCATTGGCTCACTTTTTGTATTTATAGTAGGATTTGCAACAAATAGCGGATATGATGTGTTTGTGGTGGGTGAAAGGTATATCAAATCAGCCAGATTTAACCCACTCATTTTATTGGCAAATGTTAGATCAGCGTGCTATATATTCCAATACAGGCACATTGATGTGTCGATGGCATGAGTCACTCAAAATATTTCTCCAAGCGACTGGGTGCCTGACTAACATTGGCATCGGTTCTGACTGTGTTCATAACAACATAAAGGATAGCTGCACTGGGACAAAGCAGAGTGGCAAGGGCCAACTGGCTGGTTATAAAGGTGAAACATAATAAAATAAGTATCACTGCCAAGGCACTATTGACTGTCAAACTAAACACCAAAGGGTTTAGTTTATCATGAACGACTTATTCACTCCTTGCTGTGTCTTTTGGTAACGATGAATCATGCTTTTTAAACCAGCACTACAAAATAATCTTAACATCCATTAGAAAAGGAGATCTTATGTCAGACAAGGTTGTCATCCTCTTTGAATGCAATTCTATGTATTAAACGAATAAGAAAAAGATAATTTCACTGACAGAAAAAGCTACGATTTCTATTTGGATGAGCGTACTCCACTCCATAACGGATCGCTGTACCATTTATTAAATCAAAACATTATCCTTTTAAAAGCATTAAATGCAAGCGGTCCATTGTTATATGTAGTGTCACATGGTCTCACTCTAAATGGTCATCATTTCCTGCTTTCATTTGACAAAATAACAAGTGTGTGTGTTTATAAAATGTTTTACACAAGGTTTCAATCTAAGGAATTAGATAAAGAAACCCCACAACAGATGAGTGTGTCAGGGTCTTTAACAGCATGGTGTCTGTGAGGGGTTTTACTCAGCAGCATTAATCTAATCCCAGCATTTAAAACTGCTGACAGGACATGGTGCTCCAAAAAAGTCATTTGATCACATCGGTTTCTTCCTGCTTTTCACCATTTTGTTTGTACTTGTCTGCACTGATTTATTCTACTTGCACACTCCTTATTGTTAAGTGGCTTCAGGCCATTGTGTTTTTTAATTACTCTATTGTTCCATTACTCGTTGGCTTAAGACACATTTCAAATTGTGCTTTAGTTTTTGAATATAGTACAAATGCAGTCTATCCAAAATGTGATGTTATGAATCATAATGTCACACATTTATTGTGAATATAAGCCAGATGCCTAGTCTGCCTGTGACCAGCCGAAACACAATCCCTTCATTTCTGAAGCTACTTTGATGGATGATGTTTAGTCAAAATAAATGATAATAAATTAGCAATCTTTATCATGAAGTAATTACTGAAAATGTAAACTCTTGCTTTCTCTTTTTACCTAAAACCTATAAATGCAACAGTTTATTTAAATTAATGAATTCATTGGTTACTTTCATTGCCAGTATAGAATCTAAACAATACACAAGAACAAGGACCAATCTCTTGATTCTGTGAGGAAGAGCTGTTCATATTCATCAAGACTCAAGCTGTTCCCTCTCATAGTAATAGGCATATGTGGGTGGCATCCTTGTTTGGGAAACTGAATACAGGCAAACACATGTAGCACACTTAAAAACACCACATATTGTATGAAAAGTGTTTTTACATCCATGTGTGAAAAAAGCAAGAATTTATGCCTCAGACACAAAATTGGTCACAACAACACAAGTTACTTTTTGCCAACTGCTGGTTTTCTTATCTAAAATGTACATTTGGATCGGCATAACCAGATACATTTGCTGCACTGGTGTAGTTGTTTTTGTTATGTATACAATGTTTTCTACAGACTGGCGTAGTAACAAATCCAGAAGATATTACAGCTACTTCAGGGACAAGCCGGGACGATTTTGTTTCTAAATACTAAAACAATAAGTAATTAGCTTATTCCCGCAACTATTCAACACATTTTAATCTCTCGCCTATTTTCTTTAAAGCAGCACAGAACTCATATTAGCACTGCATGTGCTTTTAGAAAACGACTAATTATAAGTCACTTGACATACAAGTCAGATCCCATCCATGTGTCTTCCGGTCAACAAAGTAAGCTCATTCAACCTAGACGTGGATGTCGCGCTAGCATTCTCAAGTAGACAGGGTACATTCTTTGAAACAAGTGCGAAAAGAAACAGGCCATCACCCTGCTGCGTAGTTCTCTGGCATACTGAAGCTCCTCACTGAGGTGATTGTGTGTCTGTGGAAGAGAAGTGAGAGAGAGAGTGGGAGGGTGGAAGGTGGGAGTGTGTACAGCGTCCATGTATTGTTTGTAAATCACCCTCCTGGCAAAAGGGACACTCGGCTCTATAGCTGCCAGTCCACCAAGGGACACAAAGCCAGGTCCGGTGGGAGTAGAGTGTGGGGTAATTCTATATGTGCATGCATGTATGTAAGTGGACAGTATGTTAGCGCGATAGAGGCGGCGTCTATTAGAAACACTCAGAAGGGACGGCAAGGGAGAGTGAGCAGAGGAGCGAGGAAGACGAACGAACGAGGGATTCTTGAGAAAGGAGGGGGAGGGGGTAAAGATGGCTTTTTTTTTATGGTGGTATTGCTTTGACGGCTGTTTGGCAGAGGCGCCCAAGGCAGTGCCTGCTTGGATTTCATCCTGTCACTTAGGACAGGGACACTAATCAGGATTGGTCCTGGTCCCTACCCCAGGAAAGGGGGGAGCACTTTCAGGCCATTATTAAAAGAAAAGGAAAAAGAGGGAGCAGGAGAGTGAGAAGAATTGCCGTGGCACAGCAGGAAAAGCTAACCGCTAACCTCATTTACATGCAGGTCCAGGGAGAATGGGGGGAGAGCTTATTCCGTTTCCAATCTCCATGTTAAATGCCGGCCAGGGCAGCTGATGGGAATGAGAGGCATTGTTCGCCCCATGCTGCTCTTCCTCTCTCCGCTACACCAATACCTGCCTTGCTTTCTTCAAGGTATAAAAGACATTGCCTCAGTAATTGTAACCCTCACCTGAGACCCATGTGAACTTGACATGCAATGTATGCAGCGGTTTACTGTGTGCAGACTGTATACTGCAACCAACCCTCATAGGTCTATTTGTTCTGTCATAACCAGGTTGTGACCTGAGGCTGCCGCATTCAAAGCCATCCTTCACCCACTGAGTCTGTTCTGTGGCATAATGATTGCTATGACAACCATCACTTAAAGCCATGGGTAGGTGGAGGAGAGATGTCAGCTTCTCGTCTACTCTTCTGATGATCTCATTTCTGGCTGGCAGGTACAACAAGGTCAAACCACTGAAACTGGAAAAGTGGCTGCTTGCTACATGCAAATGACAGAACCGAGTTTCTAAACAATTACACAGCGCTGTCTGAATCGACACGGGGCTAAGCTCAGAGAACCACAAGGTAGGGGGGATAAAAAAAAACAAAAAAAAACGAGGGGATGTCAGACAGAATGGGATGTAGAGGGTGGGATGGCTGTCTTTGGCCAGCTATGAGCACAAAGTCTGGCTGTGCGTGCCAAATGAGGTTTTTAAACGTTTTTTCAGGGAGGATTTGTGCTAATCTAGAAAACCTTCTGGAGGAAGTGCAAATACATCTGCCACTGACCACTCCCCTGTAGAGTACGAGGGATTAATGACATGGCAATCTGAACCAACATGGCCCCCATTCAAAACACGCGTGGGGAGTGCTGTGAACATACGGGCAATCATGAGCTGAGCTACCTACGACCATTCATTCATTAACCATCTCTGCTAATTCATCCAGCTCCATGCGTTTCTATGTCTGGTTATGGTTCTTAGAGGAACAATAAGCTACAGGGCTCTCAACTCTCAATGAAATATCCAGTGATTAGCTTATCTCATTAGCATCACAAGGACAAAACCAAGTGACCAAATGCCCTTGGTAAACAATGAGAGGATGAGACCCGAGTCAGGTCGTGTGTTTAATGCACTATGTGATGCTATGACCACATTGTGCAAATGAAAAAGTCTTCTCCACAACACTGAATTAGTCAAGATGCTCACCTGCATTTTTAGCATCATAAATAACCTCACACGGCACTGACAATGGCTTTCTCTGAGATGACATCACATCAATGATTTTAACTTCTCAGGATTCTTGTCCCGGAGCCAAACACTTCCACTTCCTTTTAGAGGTGATATATTGTTTCCCTAGAGAGCTGTCACTGCCTTATGGTCCTACTATCCTGTGTCTGAAACGTCCCCCCCTCCTTCTGTGTACTTTTAATCTCCCTATAAAACTGACGCTGCTTCCCAAAAAGCTGCAGACACACAGCTGTTAGCCCGGCTAGTTAAAGACATTAGCTCGTGCCTTGCTCTTGACTGCCTTAATGTGCAATGTGGAAACACTTCCACTCCAAAAGGAGAGAGAGGTTAGCATTGCTTGTGCACTAAAGGCTAACTAGAGCCTGGCTACGCTTGAGAGAGAGCCTGTGTGCATGTGTGTGAGAGGCCTCCTGCCCTGCTCTACCCACACAGGAAGTGAGGTCATCTCATAGCACCGCGCTGTGCAGAGTGCATTCAGCGAGGGCGACAAAGATCAACGTGTTGGCCAAAAGCCATTTTAAGCCCCCTGGCAAAAATATACATACTCCGATGACCTGCACAGGATTAATATGTTTTAAAACGCAGATTTACGTACAGCTAAAGCAGTATGTTAGTAGAAACAGTGAAAAAGCAGTAACCAAAGCAGAATCCATATCCAAAAACACAGAAATGAGATGCCGCGCAGTGCCAAAAACTTCTCAATTTCACAAATTCTTCACAGCCCACAGGCAATGGTCTTTCTACTAAGACAATTAAGGAAGTTCTTCATCTTTTTATAATTGTAATTTGAGTACTTTCGAGGAGTGAAACGTGAGACAGAGTCCAACAATAAATCACATCCCTGTTTAGAGCGGGGCGTCTGGCACGACTGGCCGGCTTCAGCTCCCCAGACCACCACCTCCTCCTCCACTGCCGCCGCCTTCTCCTCCTCCTCTCCTCTCATGCTCTCCATCCCTCATGCCTGTTAAAGGCTTGTCCTGCAGGGCCTGGATGCACTTGTGTGGTACAACAACAGAGAAACCGCCCAAAGCTCTTAACAGCTCTTCCTCTCCACCTCCTCCCTCCCTCCATCTCCACTGCTACCACCACCAGCTCTTCTCTCCCTCTCCTCTCTGCTCTGTCTTTCCCAGCTGCACCGGCGAGCTGTTCTGTATGAACTGCTGCCAGCTGAAAGCCTGCTACTCCTGTGAGATTGCTATTACTCAGTGCAAGCAGGGCTCTGTGTAGCCAAAGGGCTGCTCTCCGAGCTGTAGATCTCCATGTTGTGACTTGTCAACATGGGAAAAATCGTTACCAAGGCTGAGGCGATTCCATTCCACACAGAGGGGGCTCTGATTGAGACCAGGTACTGTACTAGAGGGATCAGGGCGAGTACTGATACCTGATTTCGGCTGCAGGAGGGTGGAATGCGTAGAGGAGGCACTTTGAAGTGATGAAATAACAAACATCTTAAGAAACAAAACACAGATGTAACGTGTAATGAGATGCTGATAACACATGAAGAGAAAAGGGTTTGAAAACTTGACTATTTCAGTTTTTTTTTTAGGAAATGCAAACAGACAACATCATAAACTAGAAAGAACTCCAATTGATTTCTTACATCCCTGGTAAATGCAGGACTAAAAACAAGTGTTTGGTACTTGCACTGAGAATATACCTGAGTAAGGTTGACAAAAGAATATGAGAACCGCATTCCGTAGCAACTTTCTTTTTTTACGTGTTTGAAAAACTGTCAAACCATCTCAATCAGTATCCATCAAACTCCCACTATACATACAAGTTATTATGTGATAATATTTACCAATCAAATATATTCATAATAAAGTACAAAGCACAACATTTTCAATAAAAGATGCCTTCTAACTTTGTTGCTTTGCCATTTCACATGTGAGCAACTTTAACAGTTGGGGTGAGCTGTAGGGCTCAAAATACATCCCTCATCATTGACATCGCAATGTGAGCATGCACACAAGTCACACTGCATGACGTGCTACGTTAGGTTAGGCAAGTTAACTCAAACTCATTATTCTACAAGTTTTTGGCTGCTTGATAGAAAAGAGAATTAGTCATGAGAAAAAATTAATGTTTCATGACTCATTTTCAAAATAGATGGTTGCTAGTGAGTGCCATGCAGGCTCTGCTTGCACAGCAAACCAATGGACACAACTTTCTTATGATCAAAGAACCAGTAGGGCTCTCATAAGTCATCGATCGCAACCTGAACATTTATTTAGACTTCTGGGACCGATATCTAGACTAATACAAGCAGAGTACACACTTAACCAGCTCTTCTGCCGAAAACACATTTGTGTTGCTAAATTATTAAACACTCATGCCTCCTTCCTTCCAGTGACCTCAAATGTTTTGGAATCAAGAAAATGCGAGAGTTATAAGACGGGATAACTCAAGAGGATTTTTCTTTTAAAAGCCATATCACAAATAACTTGGGTTTTGATTTATGTCTGATCAACTTCTTGATGCCAGGTGTTTCTGTAATTCACCAGGATTCCACAATGCTCTTAAAACAGGAGATCTAAATAATCTTTGGGATATATTAGATGGATGGGCGGGACTTTGACTAGCATAACTAAGCTAACATTTAAAGCTTTTAGGACAAGACACAGCCTCCAGATATTGAGTTCAAAGGGCGTTCAGAGGGTAAGGTTATGTAAGGAAAAACATTTTATATAACTACATACCGGCTTCGACCTTAAAAAACCTACACCCTGAAACAACACAGTTATGAATCTTCAAACTTGTTGCCTTGAATAGCTTTTTACTGAAGCTGTGATTAGAAATGATAATTGTCTTCTTGAGGTAGATAAAGGTCATCAGAGACTAGAACATTTTACTGGACAATTACATCTCTTGAGGGATTTGACAATACGAAGGGATGGAAATGGATAAGTAAACTTTAATAGAGATTCCTCTTTTTAATACAATTCTTCATAGATTGCTGAATAAAAAAAGATTATACACAGGCAAGACTTTTTTTAATATTATGTTCTACTATGTTATTTTCACCTATGATAGTTATTTGCATAAAAATAAACATTTCAATAATATGATTAAACAATGAGGAAGTCATCATTGTATTTCAATTTGCCAATTTGATTGGATTTTAAAAAGATGGGCGTTAGTGGTGTTGTTTATGTACCTGCTAATAGCTAGGGTTAGGTAGTCATAATTCCCTCTCCAGTATCTATTTTAAATCTTTATCTAAAATAAAAGTAATCTCCCTCAAACAAACGTATTTATTCAAGTTTCTCTCCAAAAATAAATGTTACTAAATCTTCGACTTACTAGCATTTTAACTGAATAGAGCATAAACATTTATTTTTAAGTTGTATTTACCCTGAAACGCATCACCACCGTGCTGCCTATGTACCGTGCCATTTTAGAATAAGCTTAACGTATGTGTATAAGATTCACATCTAAGATTTAGCCAGGCCCATCAAACGTTACCGGTGTATTTACATCGGTGTTTACATTTACTATCGAGCAAAACACAAAAGACAGAGTCCAGTTTGGCGGCTGTACGTTCGCTAAAAGCCGGTTTCTCAGCTCTCTGTGACAGGGTATGGTGAGCGAGGCATCCACCACCTTTCCCCTGCCCTTTAATTCATTTCTAAGTTAAAGTCTGTGTATCATTATTCGCTTGAGCTCCAATCGCCCGACACCGCCAGAGCACCCAAGCCCCATCAACCTGAGGGGGGGACGTGGTGGTGAGGTACGGGATTCTTGGCAGAAATACCCCACAAATCTTATGCCAAGAGCGAAATGGAAACCTCCTCTAATTTTCCTTTCCCCTTAATCCAATGTTTTTCGGGCCCCAGCCCTACCAAGGTCATTATAATCATAGCAAGTGGAAGGGAGCCAGTGACCCGCCATTACAGTGAGGTAGAGAGCCACCCAGTCAGTCAGCTATTGGCTGACAAAGAAGAGCCGAAATCAGTCTGGAAACATTAAAAAATATCCCCCATTTTAAATGTAGATTACCATAGGATAAGTAGGCAGGATGCAAATATCTAAATATATAGTTACGGTTGTGCTGTTTATGATATGGACTCTCTCAGTCAATATTTTTAACATCCACACCCACTTAATTTTGAGGACAAGAATTACTTCTTGTTGAGAAATCTTAATGGTAATGTTTGACCTAATGACAACAGACTAAAATCAACATTTTGAAATGATATATGCCAAACAATAATGGATATAGGCTTATAATGACTTCTTCAATGTCATTTTTGAAACCACAAAGTCACACATATAAAACCCTAAGCGTTTTCACTATCTGCAACTTTAAAGAGTGAATAATAAGGCAGCAAAATTATACCAACAATAACACACTGGAAGGTCATAAAGAATGGCAGTTTTCATTGTGGCACCAAAGGTCATGTTTACTTGTCAGAGTGAAGGCGCCATACTGTACTGTGACCTCCATAGCCGGCTTATGTACCTACAGACAAACACACACACACAAACACACTAGATCACTTTCACATGTGCGTGCCCTGCACACACACTTCAAGAATAGTCTCCTCTCGCAAGCTGTGCCACACACAAAAGGACAGTGCACACTGGGCTACACAGGCCATATATCTGGGTCTGTGCTAAGATAAAGCACCTCCAGCATTAAAGCCAGTGTATTGGCTTGCCCTTTTTCACCACAGATGAAGAGATTTGAAGCTCGATATTGTGCTTGCTGGCTGGCACACACCACCAGGGTGTTGTTGGCTGAATAATGAAAACACACAGACTGACAGCGAATGGCATGAGGTGACACTTCCATTCCAGAGTGGGAAGATCCAAAACAAAGCGCAAAAAGCTTCTGACAAATTCATACATTTTGTTGACAGTTTGTTGACTGAGGAGGGGGAAAAAAACAAAGAAATCAGAAAAGGCTTTCATTTAAAGCCGGGAACACAGGCACAGTAGTGCTCCAGTACAGCGCCTACACAGGAGTACATCATTTCAGATACGTGGGTGAGGGGTATTTCTGTTACAGACCAATTACAAAGCTGCTTAATTGAAAGGTTGACATGGACTAACTTTCTCCTCTTGTCCAAAAGATGGGAAATATTGGACTTCATGTTTGACGGATCCAGACAATATAATGAGGCTGCTGTGTGAAACAGAGCTTCAGTACACAACCTCATGCATTTTAATCGTTGGATCGCACCATTTTTCTGATGGGACATTGATTTATAAAAAACAAGAGGGAAATAAATCAAAGTGATTAAGCTTATTTATTTTTGTTATATTTGAAACAAAGAAAACCTAAATATTCTATTTTTTTTTTTAAATCTGAGTAGTCAAAATTAAACTCCAGGGTGCATTAAGGTTTTGAAATAGACAATCAATTGAGAAACCTAACCTAGGTGGGCATCATATTAAGAGCTTCAAAACAATTATGTCAACAACATAACATCTATTTAAATGTAGCTACTCAATTATATCACAACAAATCTAAAGACTAGAGAGGAAAAAATATCCCTGTTTTGACCAGGAAGTCACACTTTACTCCAATTATGAAAGCCACCATTCTTTCTTAATCCACCATCACTGGATGTACCCCATACTGTTCTATGCACCTACTCATTTATGAATGCCACTAACAAAGGGACATTTAGCAGAATGCACCCTGCTTTAGGTATGCAAATAACTAACTACTGAATGTATTTCATGTGTACACAGATAACTAAATTCGCTTCATAAAATACAGATTTTGGTAGCCGATAAGGAAGATATTCAGTGAACAAGCTCCCTAAATAAGCCTCGGTATGCAGAGTGGTAGTAAAGAGGCTGCAATGGGTTATATATATTAATATGTGATGTATAAATATCATGACCCTGTTCTGTACAGTTCAACCATATGGCTTACATACTCCTTATGAAGCATTTCACTGTACAAATATCTCCCTGCCACTCAGTAACACACTCACTACTGTCACCAATTCTCCACCTCTATGCCTCCGAACCAACCGCTGCCATTTCCCAAGTTCAACCCTAGGTCAATCCTCTGGGCTGTTTATCAGTAAATATTACCAAAATAATATTTAAAAAACGGCATGTTTGTCTTCTTTGTGAAGCTAAAGTAATAACTGTATGTGTAAAGTATGACAGGTGCATTCATTCCTCAGTTCCTGTAAATGTAAGTAAACTGAGGAAAAGTCACAACTTAAAGTGTTTTTCTTTATGGTGACAGGCTTTGATAAACAGCTGGCATGGTCTGACATTTAAGAAATGAAGAAAATAGTGTGTCATAAGATAAATATATTGGGACGTCGTTGATCTAAAGATGAATCACCTAATTATTCATTACATTTTGCACACCAATGTGACTAATTGAGCTGGATTACTCATGTATTGAGCAGAAAATGTCACTGTGGATAATTTCTTAAATAGTCGTTGTCACTGCCCACTACCTTCCAAGCAATCCTCTAGTGGCCAGAGTATGTTATCGCAGCTTTTTCATTATCTGGACTGATAAAAGGCACAATACGAACAAGATACGGAGGGTCAAATGTACAAAAGTAGACCAACCTCCCATCAAAATCAACAACACGGAAACTACAATAGGTTTCTGCTGCGGTTAATTGTGTGTTAAAGCAACGTAGGAGAGCACAACTGTCGCTTCCCTTTTCTAACCGCGTTATTGATCGTAGTCTGTCTGCAATGAATGGCTGCAAAGGGAAGGGGGGAAAATCCCTGAACTTCAGGTGACCGACCATGGCTCTGACATAGCCTGCATGCAGACTGGGAGGGGTAGAAAAAAAACACACACATTGCCCTGGGGTAAAAAAGAGACATTCTCTCCACACTTTTTAAAGTCGACGACAAACAAGCGCGAACAAATTCGGTTCCGCGATTTGGAGCAGCAAAAACTACGGGGTGAAAGTTACACGTTTATCAGAGGAAATGAAGTTGACCGAGGTTGCTAGATAGCGCTATTGCTAACTAGGAACACGGGGGTATGGGGGAGCCAGACTCTGGATGTCTGATCCGACTGACCCTTCATTTTATTGCGGCCAGACTCCCAGATCCTCCCCTTTCTACCCGAAAAAGCGAGCAAGCAGAGGCGAGCACATTACCGAAAACGCTCGGCCGTTATTCCGTCACACACACATTACCGACATGCCAACTGACCGCAACCTTTAGCGGAACCGGACCTCCAATCGATTATACTCTTTAATAAAGCCACGTATCATTTATCCACTCACTGCCTCAGCTAACGTTACCCATCGCCAACAACATGGCTGCCTCGCTCGGACCTAAAAAGGGAGAAATAACCTACGCCGAGTCTTTTGTCTGTTTCACCTCTTTAACCCTAAACTACTGCGCAAAACACACGGAGAGACGTTAAAATGGTACAAATCCGACTTACGTGAAGGCAGGCGCTTGGGTTGCTCCTGCTTCCTCCTTGGCATTTTCCCCCGTTTTTAATCACATTCTCGTCCTTGTTTAGGGATAAGAAGAAAAAAGGTTTTTCCCATTGAGACTGGAGGCGCCAGTGATGGCAGGGACTCGGTCGTGCACCTGGCTTTGCTCGGTTTAAAGTGTATTGTTGGGGAATGGGAACACAGGCGGAGGAGGTGCCGCTGTTGTTGTTGCCGTGTCTTGACTATGGCTGCTCTCGGTGCAAGTGTGTCTCCGAGCCCCTAACTAACACTAATGCAGGGATCAAAGGGCAGCAACAGCAGAGCAGACACACACACGCGCGCAGGCACACACACACACACACGCTCACTCACACACATTCACACGCTCTCTCACACACACACACTCACGCACACACTCAAACACGCTCTTGCGCGCCCCCGAGAGCAGCGTACGGACAAGGTGCCCCCAAGCTTTCAGGGTGTATTACTGAAAAGAAAATGTATTTGAAAAAAAAGAAGCAAAGATGGTATAAATCAGCAGAGAGAGCATATTGATCGAATCGAATACATTAACGGTGTCCATTTAATTTCCTGCAAAAATAATACGAGGAGTGACGATAATAATTTATGCGAATGATGCAAACATGAATGTCAATTTAGACGCTGAGAAATAGCCTACATAAAGCAGAGGCATGTGAATGAAGCTAGTTTTAGCACAACAGGGAAGAGTTGTCTATTACAAAATGTATATTTTAATTAAAGCTAAGCATCCCGTTTGCTTCATGGTGGAATTAAAATGCTGAAAAGCAATTTTGTATTTCAATATTGAATCTTTGGCTTTTTCTACAGAATGATTTTGCTAACTTTACATACATTCTATAATGCTATGTAATTATAATGTGTTTTTGTGTGTTTTTAGTAATATTATCTTAAAACCAGGAGAACCTATATATACAGAAGGAAAGACATTTCAAGCATTTGGCTTATTAGAACCACTATTTTTTCCCTCTAAAGTTTCTATTTTAACATGATTTAAAAAAACTATATAAAAAGTAGCATGAAGCAAAACACAACTGAAAGCTGCAACTTGAGCTTAATTAATTACAATAAACATCCTCGTTTTCAAACATCCTATATATTAATTAGGTATATTGCTGTCATATCCTCATACCCCACACACAGTCTTCATACATGTCGTGCTGCTCATTAAAAACTGCCTGCTGAGTTATACCTGGAATTTTACTATTAAAATAATAGTTTTTAGTGGAAGAAAAAGTACATTGTGTGGGAACCAGTATTAAATCAGGTAGGAACAATAACAGGTGTCAGTGTCAGAAAAACGTCCAGCAGTTATCCAACCCAATGTAGTCATCTCTTCATCAAAGTTGAGAGAGCAAAACTGGCCAGAGCTGAGTCCTCCTCCCTCTCAGCTGGGTGTTGGGGCTTTTTCACAGCGCAGCCTGTCCCCCACTCCCTGCTGTTGGACTCCTCCAGGCTGCGTTCTGTTGGCCTGCCGCGTTCTTTCACACCTCGGCCGTGTGTGAGGAGAGCTGTGTCTTCATCCCTCCATCCTCCATCCTCCATCCTCCTCCTGCTATGCCTTCCTCCACCCCCAGTGGAGGCGCAGGAGGCTCGTTACCGTGGCAATTAGTGAAAAGCCCAAATTAGCCCTCTTGGCTGTCCACAGGTGACAAAGACACTTTGCATTTCTGCTAATTAGGAAACAGAACAACATGATTAAATGGGGCCTATCAGGAGGAGAGTGGACAAACATGTTCCACAAATAGAATAGCGGTATGTATTATTGCATCTCCTGCATGAAATGATTAAGACATCCCATTAGGTTTTTCATTTGTGGAGAGATAATGTTGGGTTGTGATACTGAATATTATAATGGTTTACATTACAATTTTAATAGACTTGTGTGAGTGTTTGTATGTCTCTGTGTGTGTGTACACAGCTGTGTTTCTAACCTTCACCTGCAGACGGATAGTCTATGGACCGGTGCTCTGATCGCAGAGTGAATAAGCTGCTACAAGGCAAAAGTGAAATTATAATTTTTAGATTTTTGCACATTGTATTTTTGTGGACAGAACAAAATAAGCATATGGCCAAGACCTCTAGACGATTTCTCAAAGTACCTCGGGGAAAAAGTACTCAAATGTAGTTCTGCTGGAAACACTGAACTTGGACAAAGAGTTATAAATTAAGCAGTTTGTCCAACATACATACATTTGTGATTTTATGCTAGTGCACAAATAAGCCAGAAATAAGTTGTAAAAGAAGGAAAAGGTGATTTTAAGAGCATCCAGAGACATTTCCTGGTACAGATCAGTTACCATGTTCATGAAATGCAGTCCAGTGCAAACTATATTTTTATTATTACAATAAATCATTGTAATGCAGCAGCACTGTTGTATGTCCTGATGAAATCACAGATAACTGGCGTTCTCTGCGGGTTTCTAGATTTCCAAGAGCCATGTTTATGCTCACAAATGTGGTATTTACAATCCTAGGGAAGCTGAAATTCTCCTGCCTGATGACTTATTCAGTGCTAAATCATTAGGGCTATTTAATGAAAGAAAACTGTGATATTAAACTTAATTCAGCAGATTGACTTATTCAAGACTGAAATAATTTAAAACATGGTAATCATCTGCATCCAAATGCCAGCTACTAAACATGACTTAACCTCATTGCATTAAATAATTAAAAAAACCTATTTTTATATTTTATAAGCAGTAGGTTGGACTGTTATAGTGACTTTTAACTTGTTCATGTCATATTGTGTAATACAGTATATAGATACTCCATAGATATATGCCTTTCAACCGTTGGTATGTATATACTTACTATTATTTAAATGTTCTTAACTCAATGCAATGCCTTGTTAACATGTTGCTGCTGTAACACATTTTGGTACATTTGGGTTTAGTAATGTAAGTCAAATCGAATTTTTATTGGCAGAAAATAAGCTGTACTAGACTATAGTTAGTGGTGTTTTTGTCAAAAGTTGAGTAAACCGTGGGGAGGTCACAGCCTGTTGCCTGACCCTGGCAATGCCAGGCGGCTGAGGTAATGCTGGCACCAGGAGTCTGCTGATAGTAACCATGGTAACTCTGACATGACCTCACTCAGGGTTGAACCTAAAGGTCATCCCTCATTCCTCCGGGGACGTGTGCTCCAGCTACACTACCAGTGACAGCGCTCGTATTTCCCAGCTGGAACACTGTACACTAAACACATACACTAATGCAAAAAGCTTTCACTGAATGGCCCTGAAATAACACCCCAATAAGAGCTGTGCATTCTACTTTTAAGTGGACATGTAGCATATACCCGAGATCAATTACAACTGTTTCCCCAATAACTGGCACAGGTTCCCTGCTTTGAAAACAGCTCATATTGTCAGTCTGCATTATTACTACTTATTAAAACGGTTCCCTATAGTGGCACAACAGTTAGTGAGGGCCTAATGAGTTTGAGGTGCAAGTGGAGGATGGAGCTGACTGGAGAGAAATAAGCTGACTTGCTTATGTGCCTTCGGGGCAAACTGAGAATCCTGCAGTTTTTTTCTCCTTTCCTTGTCTATTTCTCTTCCTATCCTCTCAGGCTTTGTCCTGTGCGGGCGGGCGAGGCTTGTGGGGCTAACGTTAGGCTCGGCCAGTCAGATGTTGCCCTGGGGTAAACAGAAACATCTGTCCCCTGCCCAGCCGTGACTGTCGCTGAGTGATAAATCCTGGGGTGGCCTGTGCCAGCGCTGTCCGGCGTGCCACCTGTCCCCCCCCACCCCCCTCCTACACAACATCCCCAACCCAACTCCTGCACGAACACACACACACTTCACCCTATTTGCACCCGCTCGCCTTCATCCTGACAGTGTGACAGAAGCAGGTGGTTCACACCCTTTTTGCCCTCTGGCCTTCTATGCTCTCGTCTTCGCCTGGCACATTTATGCAGGGAGCGAGGAAAGGTTGTCGCCTCTAGCAAATACCAGTGGAGAGATCCCTGCACCAGGTTATTCAGCTGTGGTGCTATGAAACTCCAAAGCCTGAAGCAGTCGTTTCCTTTAATCAGACATAAAGATTGCAGATCAGATAAGTTTCATAGAGGTCAACAAAATGCCCAGCAAGCAAGAAACAACATCAGAAAATGCTGGAGATTTTAGAGGATGTGACTTCCATTATAATGTTAGTTATTTAAGGATTTTTAGGCCTCAGTTAAACACATCTGACCTTAAATTCAAATGTCTAACAAAAATGTATGCTCACACACTGACAGACATTCATACTTTCGCTTTGTCTCTCATGTGTTGCTCTCCTGCCGCCACTTCCTCTCTACTTTTACTAAAGTGACAGAGGCAGGTGGCCAACTTCCTGCCCTTTGACCTTCAACAGTTTCCAAGCAGTAAGAAGACAGAGCCCCCCCTCTCTCTCACACACACCACACACAGAGGAGGAGCCTAAATTGGCCTGGGTGAACTCGAGCAGAGGTCTTGCAAAAGGAAGGGAAGTGGAGGTCCTTCAAATCAGGGACAAGAGTTATTTTAGCAGTGCCAAACCTGACCCACTGAATGATAACCCAGGCACACCAGAAAGAAAGTGATATGCACAGTATCAAATGCAGCCCTATCTTACTAAAAACTGATTTAAAAAGGAAAAGAATGATTAGTGGGACACTCCTTGCAAACCGGGTTCTAAGAAAAATGTGCTCTTTTATCATTTGGAGCAGTTTGCATACTGAATTGCAGTACATCCTTCACAGAAAGTCACAAAGCTCTAGGACAGTAACACTGTCTGCCACCTGCCTCTAAATCACTTTTCATACCAGAGGCTCGGGGAGCAAATATAATTATAATATATAATATAATAATTACAAAACGTGTTATGAACAGCTATTCATATGTCCACCCTTCTGCCCTCGGGTGCTCGACTATCTTTCCCTCAACAATATGTTTGAATTTATCTAGCGAAAGACCAGTGATACATTCTTTATAATACCATTTATAATAATATCAAATGGAAAAGCACTTCAACACTCCAACATGTTTTTTTTTAGCAGTACTTCAGGCTTATGCACGTCTGTGTGTATGATTTGCATGTTTGTGTTATGTCTCTATGTGTGTGTAAGAGGACCCCCGCTGATTGATGTCACTTGTATTGTAATGGAGCGTGCTGAACATGTTCTGATATCTGTGATGTGTTACCAGACTCAGCTTGATTTTACTGCCATCGTCTAATAGGATATTGCCACCACCACCATTTGGATTAACTTCCATATCACTGTTGTTAAACCGAGTGAGATTTGTATGTGTGCACACAAATGACAGAGGAGTGGGGATGTCTATCGGTGCGCTTTGCTCCGGTCGATTAATTTCACATGCAGCACCTCCTTCAAAATGTGTCTCTTCTGTTTGTCACCACAATAGTTTCTAATTTGAATCGTTGCAAGTGCAGTTTTTCCCTCTCACTGATGTGGTGTTTGAATATGTTTGACCCTGTTTGAATTAAGGCACTGCTGTCTGAATTTGCTACGGGGGACAGTGTACTGGCAAGTGCTTTTGTGTTTTTTTTTTACCAGCCTTTTATGATTGGCTTGCGTCTGGTGCCAACACACACATACAAACACGCACACACACAGGTATAACGAGCCCTGGTGAAGAGGTCTGCCATGCTTTTATCCGAACATTTTTTTGTCAGCAGGGAGCAGGGAACTCTATGCAGAGGAGGCTGCCCTTGCTCTGTGAGTCCTTTGTCTCCCCACATCCCCAGGCTCCACCTCTCTTTCAGCCAGCCCTCCAATGGGAGAGCCTTCAGGTGTTGACCTTATCGGGTGGAGGTCAAAGCCAGGTCAGGGATCTGTTGCTAGGCTACCATCAGATAAGTGGCTGGGGTAGGCAGCAGTGGGTAGCTCTGTCATTCAGGGCTTGTCATGTAATCTTGTTCATTTGCAGGCGATTGTCTGGACGTCAGAAAGGCTATCTGGCCCATACTGTTGTAATGAAACACATTAAAATATTAAAACCAGACATGCTGAGCATTGGCAGCTCCACTTGGCACATGCCTTTTTTTACAGTCATGCCAACTGTCAGGCAGTAACATGAACCCCTTAAATCCGCTTGTCTGGTTTGCTGTGGTAACATGGTTGTAGGGGCAAAGGTGCTTTTAATTTGTGTTTTTTTTATTCCTTTTTGTACTTCAGCTGATGTAAATGCGATAACATGAATAATATAATTAATAAAAACCTTGTAATAAAACTAAATTTCAGCTAAATTATTCATATAAACAGTGATAAAAACTTGATATGTCTATTGGGAAAGAACAGTTTTACACTCTTATCCATCTGTGTACATACAGTATGCTCTTTTCCTGCAAATACTGTTCATAAACAAATTCATTCATGACTCGTGACTCATTTGGGGGTACAGGTGGGGAGGCATCTTGTTGTTTGCTAACCTAAGACCTTTAAATAGAGTACAAAGAAGTGCTACAGCAGTCTGTTTGAAGAGGGACTGGGAGGGGGGAGTGAGGGAGGAAACGAGAGAGAAAGAAAAAGAGAGCGATAGTTGTTGCATCTTCACACAAACATGGTCTGTTCTCCCACTCTGCCATTCCACCACCTGGACCGAGCTATGTGGGAGACTGCGCCACACAGTGACGAAGGACACTAAACAGTACAATTTCTGTTCACACTGCGGGTCATATGGAGTAAGACGAGCTGACACGGCATCTGTGTCATATCACAGGTTCCTCTTTGGTGACACCTGCATTCTGTCAATGTCACCCACTCAGCCATTCAGGTTAACCGCCAGGTCTGGGAGGAAGTGGCCTTCGGAGGCCGTGAGAGGAGCAAGCCCTCGGACAGTTAGACATAAAGAGACCTAGATAAGGCACGTGGCAATTTATCCATGCCAGTCCTCGTACTGCAGCTCCAACATGGGATCTCGTCTGTTAGATTGGCGCATTGTGAAAAGAGGTTCTCAGTGTCTGGGCGCTTGCCAGCTGACATTCCACTGAGACAAATTGAGAGAGAGGCTCCGGCAGATTTATCGGGCCATTGGCTCGCCTCAGGAATTCTCTTGTAACATGGCACTCCTGTGAAAGGGATAAAGAAATTAGTGTAAAACAGCCCCCCCAACGCCCACTCTCTCGAAGCACCCGTTTAGATATCTAGTACTACTGGTCCCCCCCCAACACACATTTCCTCTTTTTATATATAAATGTGGATGAGTACAAGATGGATGGGTCTGAGCTTGAGTCCTCTTATTTCTATGAATATTCAAGAGGGTAGGCAAGAGAGCGTGGCTGTATCCTGGCTGATGAGTCACAGGTCCTCAGTGGCAGGAAGCACTGCTGGTCAAATGACAGAGAGAGAAGGAGAGAGAGACATGGAGGAGAGAGGGAGATATGCGTGTGTGTGGGATTTGAAAGGAACTGCTCCTGGCTGTCTTGGATATTTATTCCTTTCTAAAGCAATGAGGTGTTTGGAGAAAGAGGCCAGTTATGTTGTTAACGCTGAAGTGAGAACAGGGAGCATTCTTTTGCACTTGTCCTAACAGACTCTATGTGTGAGTGTGAGAACAAGTCTTCTGACCTGAGACATTTTAATTGACTTTCTCCAAACTGTCTGGAGAACAAGACCATACATTATACTGTATACACTTTAAAATACAAATTATTAATTATTAATTACCGGTATAAGCTTCCCTGTTGGAAATTCACTTTCAGGTTTTGCATACAGTAGAGCCCTAATGCCATCCCCCCATATCATCTGTCAACTATAGAGGTTATCTGCCAAGTTGATGAACAGAGAGATTGGCTATGAAACACAAGGTGTGACAGTATGGCAATATGTTATAGTATGCAGGCAGGGCTCATCAGGAAAGAGAGGACGAGCGGCTTTGTTCCAAATGTCACGATGCATATTTATGGGCGCACTGGAGTGGCTCCTTGTATAAGCACCATTCACCATCTATCAAGCAAAACCACTACAGTGTCTCTGACAACTTGGTAGGATAGTGTTGTGTGACAAAATGAGCAACTGGGCGATCTGCTCATGGCTCGAGCCAAATTTTCTTGTGAAATTGAATGTCATTTAGATGGTTGAGACAAAAAAGCATGCTGAGGTTAACAAAGTGTAATTATAAGTTACTTTGCACATAATTATTTTCATGACAGGATGCTTCTTGACAAACCTATCCAAACAAGCCTGTCATATTGTTTTAAAAAAAATGGAATGTTCAATGCTCTTTTTTCTAACATAATGCGACAAAAGGGAACAGTGGGATGGTTGGTTTTAGAATGCTTTGCCTCCTTGCCTTCGATTGAGATATTGAAGGGAAGTGAGAGAGGAAACGTGACATGACAGGGTGTCACAAAGACAGACAGCAAGATACAAGCAAAGCCCTCAGCATAAGCTCCACTGAGCTCACTTTCCACAAAGGACGATCTCAGGAGGGTTGTGTGCTGGCTGGCTGCGCCCGGCCGTATACCACAGGACGGCAGCCTGACTGTCTGTGCTGCCACTCCTTTGGGAGAGAACATGGCTCCAGGGCTGAAGCTGATTTGAGATGGTCCCAGAACAAACCCCTGTGGGACACCAACCAGGCAGAATTGGTTCTCTCATCCTCTCATCTGAGGCTTTTGAAAGCAGCAGAGCTTGGTTGCTGTGCAGAGCGACAAAACAAGAGGAAGGCTTTCATTTCGAATGTGAGCAGCTCAGTGGATTTCCTCCAAATTACAGGGAGTGATTATATCCCACCTTGTTGGCCATGTGCCACCCCCTTCTCTCAGCAAGGGGCCCCCGGGTAGCCAGCCACTGTCAACTGTCAGTGATCACAGCTGAATCATTTAGTGAAAGTTGAGAGGTGTGTAATTGGCACAAAAATAATAAGGAACTAAACCCAAAGTGGAAAGAGAGTCGTTGCACATTGTAGGTAATTTACCAATACCTATGGTTTTTGATTCGTTATTGCAAAATAAATGTGTTTCCATTGGATTTGGGAAATTGCAGAAAATAAAAAGCAATTTATGATTTTGAAATCATAACAGAAATTGCTGGAGGTAAAGAGCGATTATATTATTCAAACAAACAACATAACAGCGTTGCATCAACACAACAGTTATCAAAGGCGCCCTTGTCTTCGCTGTGAATAGGTTTATAGTCTCATTTAGCGACTTGTTTGGAACCGCTGTTTTTAAGACAAATTTAAGGCAAGGCAAGTTTATTTATATAGCACACCCACGAGGCAATTCAAAGTGCTTTACAAAAATGAAAGACATTCAGACAAAGGCATTTAAAAACAGTCATTAAAAAGAAAAGATAATAAAAGAAACATTAAAAGAAATAATACGTGAATAAAAAGTTACAGTGCAGTTTAAGATATGAATAGTTCACACAGAAGTTCCACTTCACTGATGCCTTTCTTTAAGGTTTCTCCGAACATGAGCTGTGTACGCTTGTATGGCACATACGTCCCGAGCAGCATACACAGAGAAAATCAACCAGGAAAAAGTCCCCAGACACTGATTCCCTGGGGTTACTAGCCCCAAATGTTCATTAACCAAAAACGAAACACAACCGCTCAGTTTCAATTAAAAGCAGCGGCAAAAAGATAAGTCTTCAGCCTGGATTTAAAAGTAGTAAGAGTTGCAGTGGCCCTGCAGGTTTAAGCTTCAGAGATTCACAAGTGGGGTGTTGTTCGACATTAATAGTTCAAGCTGGTGTTAACAATAGACCTCATTTCAGGCATTTAACCAATAAACATATCCCCAAAAAAAAGTTATATTGTGATGGAGGGCCCAGAAGTGCTAAAACGCTAACTCATTTCTAGGTGTTCAGGTATTTGAATCACTGTATAACAAAGGGATTCAGAACTCTTAAAGGGGATGAACTTTATGGTGGATGGATGTAAAGGTCCGACCAACAATGAGACAGTGTGCCACTGAACAGTTGCACAGACAATGCACAGGCATGGAGGGAGTTACAAGAGCTTTGAACAAGTGTGTTTTTAAAACAACCATTGATGCCTCAAAAGCAACAGATCCAAGCGTGCAGCCATGCAGCGGGGGTTTCCTGCCCCCATTTTTGATGGAAGAAAGGTTTCCCATCACTTCTAAGCTATTGGCTCCATACAGTTTGGGATTACATAGAAGCATGAAGGAGGACACTCTGTCTACCAATCTGTTTTTTTTTTTATTTGAAAACTCCCCCAAGCTTTTCCATTATCTACTCCATATCAAGCTTGACCTGAAGAGCAAACCTGGCTTCAGAAGGGTCAATGCAGTCGAGACCTTCTCCACATCCTGCACAGCCGACCCCCGCCCCCCACCTCCACCCCCATCCTGCATATTGCTTTAGGACACAAGAGGGATGTGCACTCCCCTCCTCCTTATTCCCGCCCCTGCCTCCTTTGGTCCATTCTCCATTTACAACTTACAATAGCATCTCCCGTCACCATAATCTTTCTATTTCACTACCCCGCCCCTTGGGCTTAAGATGGATATGGGATTTTGTCTCTCAATTGACAGCACTGCTGTTGTGCTTTCTGGCTCTGTCCACTCTTACGGATGGTCAGAGGATCCATTTGAAGAAAAGTCACTCACCGTTTGTCCAGACATTGAGTATTAAAAACTGTAGCTTCATAGGGCTAGTGAGCAGAGGAGCCTGACAAAAAGGAACTTTAGATACCTGATTGATTATACTAATAATTATATTACGTACGAGCAATAAAATATAATGTACAGTAGGAAAATTACTCATTATAATAATGCTGGCAATAAACCCTAATGGTATACCATTATTGCGGTTGCTTGTACTACTTTCTTAAAACTACTACTTCTGCTACCTCTGCTACGAATACAAATGGTCATAACAGGAATAATTTAATACCATTTTGATAAATAATATTTTGAACATTTAAAATTGCTGTTACCCAGGCAATAAACCTGCACTTATTAATTGTTTTTGAGCAACTTGGGGGCAGCTGCACTAACCAGTGAGCACAACATTGATATAAAATCTTTTTTTTTAACATAATGATACTGTGTTAATTATCAGCAAACAGTTGCTTATCTACACATATGGAGCAACAGAATTATTATTTTAGAGTTTTCTTTCTCACCACTTGAAGGAGAGCAAAGAAATCTGCCTCATCACGAGTGATTTCAAAATGTGGTCAATATATTTCATTGTTCATTAATAGTATATTTTGTAAGACATCAGATGGGTTAGAACTAGAAGCAAAAACAAAACCTGCTAATGCTTATGCATTTCACTGCTATAACAGGATGGTTATTTTAAAGGTGTACTCCTACGCAATCCAATTTTAAATAATGTATAGGTTGCTGAATGCGGGGCCATGTAAACCGTGGTAGGAAGTGATGCTGATGGTGATTGTAAACCCTGATGTCAATCATTACAATTAACCTCCATTTCAGCGTAATTAATATTTGTGCATTTTTTGCAGGTTACAAGCTAAACACACTCATCTCAGGGCACCTGGATACTATGATTTGTCTGGGAATGCTCCGTTTATGTGTATATGTATTAGCTCCAGTTACCAAGCTGCCTATTAAAACATAGAATGCCATTGGAGACGCAGCCTCGGTTCTAGGTTACATTTTATTTTAACAATAAATGTAATGCCCTGGAGGAAAAAAAGGATCACGTTAATATCACATTATAGGTTTAAAATGTATTAAGCAATCAATTCCAAGTAGTTACATTTGCTTCATTCAGCTGCATAATGAGTAAACATTTTAAATAGTAAAAACACTTTCTATTATGGCGAGTCAGGCCATCTATTATGATAGCAAAGGCAGGTAAATGTTAGTGCACAGAGGTCATTTATTGAAGGCAACAGAGATAAACTGGGATTTTTTTCTTTCCAAAATGTTCCTTCAAAGCGAGAAACAACGAAGGGAACAGGGGACAGGGGAGAAAAAAAATCTTCATTGAATATTCATTAACCGTTGCCTAGGTGTATACATGGCTCTTAACCACTCTTGTTTATGACTTAAGGACTTGTAGTACTGACCTTAGTTTAACACAGAAGCAGATACCAAATTAACCTCTAGCCTCCACAGGGCTAGCCATGCCCTGCTAACAAGCAACCTGTCTAGACACACAAGAAGTACTTTATGATCCCACCTCTCACAATCGCTCTCTCTCTCTCTGCCTCTCTCCGTCTTTCTCTCTTTCTCTCAACCTCTCTGTTAACACGCCGGCACATCCTCTCTCCCTACTAACCTCTTCTATCTTTCACCTCAACATTTCATCCCTATTTTGCCCCTGCACCATTTATCATGTACCTCCCAAGCTGTGCAGTGTTTGGGTCATGCACCCAGCTACCAGAGTTTTTATCAGATGGTGGACTTTCTCTTATCATTCACAACACAGCCTGGCCAGAGCAGAGTAAACTAATAATGGGAAGATCTGAAACCTCAAGGGTGCTTGATTTCAATTAAAGTCACAATAAGTAAGACCAATAGTAAAGCTATACAAATAAAAGCTTAATCATGTTACTATACATTTCAAAGCAGATGTCCACATGACTATTGTGAGACCAAGAATTTCATGAAAGAAGGCAGAAATATCTAGCAGAACGTGCAAAGAGGTCACTAAACTCACTTACTGTGTATCATATGCACAGTATAACTATGACATTGTAAAACTGAAATATTACAATCATTTATGTCAAAGGAATAAGATGATAGGAACAACAATTTAAAAATAATTAGCCCTCTGTCAATTATAGCAATAAAGGCACTTCATTGGTTTCACTATATGTTATACACATATCATCAATGTGATTCATTCCTTCTCCCCGACTGAGAAGAACAAAACATGTTTATTCCATGTTGAGCCTAAACATTTCAGAAATGAGTGCAAATGCAGGTTATATTTCCCCAATCCAAGATGATGTATATATTGCTTGTTTTCAACCAACCAGTCAAAATATGCAGTTCATTTGGGATGCTGACTTTAGCTTGAAAAGTGACTAGAGTGATTTACAACATATAAAAACAACTGCCAACTGTCACTTATCAGTTAATTGACTAATTGTTGCTACTTTACTGTACTTACAGTCTGCACTATGATCCAGAAATGTCTGTCCTTCCTTGCAGGCAGATCTGACCTGAACCTGTACATCTGGACTCCAGCTAAAGGCTCACTGTCCAGCAGCAGCCAGTTCTCATCTAGACTGTGACAGTTTGCAGTGGTCCATGGAAACTGTGCTGTAAAAATATAGCATAGTGCGGGGACATAGTTAGAAATGAGGTTAGAAGCATTCCAGGAATTACTTTTTATAACGCCTGGTCAAAATCTAAAACTACCTTTAATAATTTCTCCACAATAAAATGTCACAACAAAGTAGTCATATTCAGATATTAATGTTTATATTTCTACTTGAATGTAAAAGTAAATTGCAAGATAACACATTTATATTTTATACAAATAAAGCAATTGTTAAATGGATGAATTTGAGCTTTTAGTTTGTATTAGGTCATTTTATTACAACACTATTGGGGAGATCTGAAATGTTAAAAAAAAACAGGCTTATCCACATACATGCAACGTTTGCAAATTGGTGATGTGTTTACAAAAACTGTGTGTTAAATAATTATAAATATGTCAAACTCTCGAAGCAGAGATTACCCAGTGTCTGTCTACATTTCTGCTCATGTAGTTTTCACTTCACACAGAATATGTACCACCGCGCTCTTAAGAGTTTTGTCCTCGCTCGGTCTCCGTATAGTACACGCCTCTGATTGGTCAGTTCACGGTCCATGCAAAATACAATCGTTTGGAAGACGTAGCTCGGGTAAGTGAAACACTACCAAACATTTAGCTTATAATAACAATTATAAAAGCAAACATCTCCATTTGCACTCCGCTTTATATTTAGTAAACGTATACAATGTACTAACAAGCAAAGGCACCCTCTCACACCATTAAGTGCAAGCATTTTCGTGACAGAGTTTGCAGTTAGCCGGTTAGCTACACTCATTAGCTAGCGGCTAACGCTACTTGTCCATACAGTGTGAAGCTAATTATTCTTGACTACATCAGTGTTTGAGTCAAAGTGGGAACATGACTACGCGTTACGCCCAGAACCCACTTAAAGACAGTCGCTCCTGCAGTTGAATTAAACAAATAAACGCCATCAAGCACGAGTTAGCTGGCACGATGCTAATGTAGCTAGCTGAAGGAAACAGGCACCATAACAACGTCACTTGTTTCTGCAACTTTTTCAGATCACAGCAAAGATGAGTTTGAGAAAGCAGACCCCGAGTGACTTTCTGAAGCAGATCATTGGGAGACCTGTGGTGGTCAAACTGAACTCTGGTGTGGATTACAGAGGTAATTCAGCCGGCATGTACAACATATCCCTTTGTTTCCAGTATGTGATTACAAGTGTTAAGAGTTCTCTTATGCCTTAACAAAACACGTGTGTGATCTGCCTGCAGGTGTCCTGGCCTGCCTGGATGGTTACATGAACATTGCCATCGAGCAGACTGAGGAGTATGTCAACGGGCAGCTCAAGAACAAGTATGGAGATGCTTTTCTAAGAGGAAACAATGGTAAGATTTTCCAATTTATTATTTTATCGCCAATTTGAAGAAGTGAGTGTGCAAAATGTTGTGTTATACAAGCCAGTAGCCAAAGTGGTCATCATACTATAAACAAAAACAGGCCACAAGTAGTCTGTTTTTAACCTTTTACACTAGAAAAGGTTCGTTTTTCTGAACTAATAACATTAAACATTACTCTGTTCCATTTAAGTATCCCTTTGTCCAATTTAAATATCATCTTAATCCTTTAGAGATGTCTTTTGCTCAGTCTTAGAGCGTTGTGGGCCGAGATATGTGTTTGATAGGGTAAGATGGTGCGACTTAAGAAAACAATTTAAGTGACTACACAAATCGGTACTGTTCAACAAAAACAAAGACAACCGTCAGAAAAGCACTGACATTGTATTCAGATTCCCCCTCTCATTCGTTTAACAAAAAAGAAAAAAAGTTTCATTTACTGACCCCTTTGATTGTTCCAAAAAGTGTGATATTGCTGATGGTGTAGGACCACCTATTATTGTGACTGAAGTTCTCTCTCAATTGTTGATAACTAAAAAATCCCAGCATGTTTCATTATTTTAGTATTCACTATAAAATCAATGTCTTCCTTCCAGTCCTGATTTTCCCTACACCAGCCATGTGCTGTATTTACTGTTATTCCCTCTTGAGTATGAGTCATGCTGCCCGGTGGAGTTCTCTGTGTGAAGAACGAGCCAACAGCTTAAGATGGGGCTATTTTAGTCAAAACAGAGCAGGCTCATAACCTGTTTCTCTGTGCAGTCTGCAGCTGTACTCCTCCACCCAGAATGACCAGTGCAAAAAACATTTCTCCAATTGAACTCAGAAGAGAGATGTGATCACTCTGAGATCTACATCAGTGAGCCTGTTCTTAGCACAGAGAATGTATTTATGGTGTACCATGGGGAAGTGAAGGGTGACTGCAAAGAGCTATAAGCATTACGGGTCAGCCTTAAAGTACATACATATAAATTCCATATGAATGTACAATTGCAGGCAGCAGACTTGATCGCATCAAATGAACACACAACAAGACATCATGCATTTCAGATGCCATTGTGTTTATACAGCCTTTTTTAATGTTTAATGTTTTTTCTCTCCACAGTCCTTTACATCAGCACCCAGAAGAGGAAAGTGTAGTGAAGACCCTTGTTTTTTATTTTTTATTTTCAGTGTTTGATATGTCGGTGGACAACTGTCCTATGTTGTTGGTTCTGTAAAGCCTGAATACCTGTGTTTGATTTTGTCAAATCGGAATATGTTAATAAATCCCCAGTTTTGATTTACATCTGATTTGGTGAATATTTTTTTGTACGCATTTTGGTTTGAACTTCGCAAAGATAACAATGTTTTTTTTCTTTCCTCAAGTCTTTGTAAAAATGTTAATGCTGGGTTTGAGGTAACGGTATCATTTCAACAGGCCTTGTTCTCAAAAAGTTTGTTGCTCATATCTTTGGATTTAATTCTTGAATTCGGGCTTCTTCACAAGTGCCAGTGGGATTGTTGCAGGGGAATACAGATTTTTGGCTTAAATCCCTCTAAGTTCATCCCTGGAGGAAGCAAATCTACCAATGTTTTACCACAAGGCTTCAAAGGGATTAGAACTCAAATTTGTAATTTGCCTGTACTAATTTTGTAGTTGATCTTGATACAAATTGCCTACAGAAAGCAATTACTGAATAGCCTGTGTACACATGTACTTAACATCCTGCGCTTGCTTTATAATTTAAGTAATTCGAACAGGTGTTTTCATTATTGGAAATAAAATAAAGCAAGTATTGTTTCACATATTAAAAAGACTGCATTTCTACTGAAAGCTCTGTTTTTTTTCTAATTATTATAGTGAAGATGAGTGTTGGTACTGGAAATGTTCCTACAGCTCTGACTCACTCCGTTAATGTACCTGCATCTGAACTTCACTGGTATCCAGCTGAGAAAATCATAAAGCATATGCCTGCATGATGGAGTACTTATACATACAAAAGCAACTCACTTTGTTTAATGCAGCATTGGAGAACACTTCAGTATGTACATGTGAAATTAAATTCTTCACTTACTGGCCATTTAAATATCCATTACTCAATAACACAAGAAAGACTGCAGCACTAATCTATAAAAGCTACCACCTGCAGGCTATGTCACTCACATGTACACAGATCTGTCAGATCACATGTTTCAGTGCTTTAACATGTCTCGCATCACACAGCTTACCTTTTGTCATGTGACTGCACATAGATGCTCTTTGTTCAGGTTGGGCTTCTGCGGTTTCCATCGACGTGCCCTGTGAAAATGAATGCAGCGGCATATGCAAGGAATTGGAAGTTTATTCCATTTCAGTGTGGCCTGTGGTAATTTAGCAAATGAGTTCAAAAGTGGCATCACCTCATTACACTAAGATAAGGACGCTATAAATATATGATTCATTAGGCTCTTAATGAGAATGCTGTAGTGAAGAGGCAGTGAGGGGAATTATTTTCCTTCCAAGTGTGGATTTTTTGAGAACCTTGTTTTCCAACCTGTACATGCGCACTCTGGCCCCTGGAAGGAGACAAAAGGCAGCCAAGGTCAGGCCCGACTTGAGAATGAAGGACGCGTTATTGATCAAACTCTGCCGAGCTGCAGCTGTAGAGAGGGAATGTTGTCGGGGGGGTTGAGCTGCAACACAGACACACACAGACACACACACACAGGCTGACATAGGCACTGAGTGATGTGTACACAGAAACGCATTGTACACAGTGCAACACACAAAGAATCATTATGGCACCTAGTGAGGGTTAGAACAGGCAAATATTTACCCACTGGAATCATAACTGAGCCGCTGGCTGTGTGGCCTTACAGGGAACCCAATTAATACTATTCACGCAAATGACCTAGTGGCAGGCATCATGCGCTTTTAAACAAAAGCAGGGAAATGAAGCATTCACTTCCTCATTTTGCATGATAACAGAGTATTGATGTTAGCCTCACAACCCTTTTCAAACGAGACAGTGGAAACAACCCTATTTTTATTTCACAAAGCTTCTTTCAAGATGCCTTTTACCCCTTGTCGTGCGTAGTTTGTTTAGAGCACTGGTCCACTATCTCCACTCCCCCCATAAAAGCAGACGGGCTCAGGGTCTGGCTGAGGATGCTGCAGTGGTTCAGCGTTGACGTATGGAGGTGAGTGATGGAGAGGAGAGGACAAAGGAGAATAGAATAGGTGACAGTCTTGTTATGTGGGAGAAAAGAAAGGAGGAGACTCAAGTCTTATAGCACCACCAGCTGCCCGATGTACAAAACTACAGTGGAGTCGCAGGAGAGAGGAAGGAAGGAGGAGGGGGGAGGGAGAGGGGAGTACGACTTTGACCCTGACTGATCACTGCAGCATGACTGTCTAGCCTTTTCACAAGGGATCATAGGATGACAAGGACAACCTGAAAATCTGTGATTTTTCCCCCATGTTTGACTGTACCATGTTCTTATTTGGACAAGGACTCATTTCTTTCTTCTTCTATGCAAATCTATTCAGAGTCGATCTTTTCATATGAAAGGTTTAGCCAGGGTTGAGAGTTCGCTGCACGTAGGGAGTCATTTTTCTCTCCCTCGCTTATTTCTTTTCTTCTTATTGCAGTATCAAGGTGAATCATGACACGATAAATGAATGTGTCATGTGTGTGCAAAGTAGGAATAATGTGTTGAATGTACAGAGGTTAAAAACATATCAGAAACACCTTAAATGCAACGCTAAACCAACACACATTACATCCTCATAACTTACCATAGGGCTTAATCAACTCTTCTCTGGACTGTCTGTCTGTAAACAAAGCACAAGAAGTTTAACAAAGATTGGGTTTTGGGCAATATATGGATATTTATTAATATCATCATATGAGACTAGATATCGTCTTAGATTTTGGCTATTGTAAATGTTAGACAGGATGCCATTTTCTACATTCAACCAGGATGTTCTAGCAGTTTTATTATTTGCATTTACTTGCTTAGTCAGTAAATCCACATTACTGATGATTGCTTACTATAATTCTCATTGTTTTAACATTTTGTGAAAGCTTCAATGTTCTACCCAACATATTGTGATATGATTATGTTCCTACTGCTAGTCCTACATTACACTTTCATTGTGTTTGCATAGATGAAAGTTGTATACCGGTTTTGCATGTGTACAGACTCCTCTCTCCTAACAGTGGACGTACTGTCCCGTGTGAACTTGACCAGCGTTAACCTCCACTGACAGCCTGTCATGTGGTTAGGATGTAAATGATGGCAGTGACCTCCCAAACTGTGTCTCTGCTCTCACATTCCTCTGGCTGGGTCAGAGGTCCTGTGAGGTTACTGCAGGATAAACAAACACCTTAGAAACGGCGTTACAATGGCTGGCTAATGTTGAAAACAGCTGCTGTGGATTATAAACTGAACACTCCTTGTTTGGCTATTAATCCATTAATCAGATGTGGTGATTCCTCTGAAAATATATCAAGATGAAGTTGTGCGTCACTGGTGTTTGGATCCAGAAGGTTCTCTGCTCCACTTCCTTGTCTCTAGGTAACCTAAATCCAAGTTCAAGTTTGACGGTTGTTTTGATCCTAATAGAGTGTGAGGGGCCTGTGCTAGCCTCTGCCGCTCTGCAACCCCTAGGCTCTTTATTTAGCCCCGAGGACAGTCAACCTTGGCCAGAAATGTGACCCTTGACTTTCTTATCTGGAAGAAGCTATTCCCAGCATGGACAGGGGCTCCTGTGATTTATCTTGGCTCCAAATGGCTGCGTGATGCAGATGGTGAGGTTAGAGGAGCATAACTAGGTACCCTTCAGTAAGCCAGAGAGCAGTACTGTTGCACTCTCAGAGCATTTAATGTGTTGGAGAGGCTCTAATGCTACACTCGCAGACAACAGCCAAAAAAAGTGTTGCATGCTACAGTAACACAGTCCACGTGAGTTCTTGAACCTTGACCCCAAAAGGCTCTCCAGCTGTCACACAACAGAAGGGTCTATTTTGGAAACACACTTGCCTGAAATCTCTGACTAGATTATAAGCATATTGTATTATTGGCCCTGACCTGACCCACTTACACCACAACAAGCTGGGAGGATGTGAATACAAAGCACATTGGCACTCTTTATCTCAGCAGGCTAACAGTTGTTTTGTAGATTTGTGTGTTCTGTGTTATTAGTGTGTCCTATGCACTTTTGTTTAACCTGTTATATCATAGAGGTGAGGCTTCACAGTTTGGGTTAAGTGGTTTCTTTTATAAACTTCATTACAATATATATTTGAATGTATGTGAGAGGCTATCTTTCACATCTGAAGACTTGAGACTGAGACTCAATTCAGACTAATGGCACTTTTCCACTGCAGCACGGTTTAAGCGGGCCGTGCTTTTCCACTCGGGCTAGTTCCGGCTCAGGGCTACTTTTTCACCTTTTTTCTGGCCCTACAAAATCGAGGTTCTTACCGGGCCAACAACCGGGCTGAATATGCTAAACTAGTGACGTAAACACTCGACTGCTGATTGGTCAGAGAGAATCGTCACAATCGTTGCGCGAGTTAATCCCTAAGCGTCGCATATATCAAGCGACGCTTGCAGCATTTTTGAAAACAGAGGAGTTCAAAGAAATGGCAAAAAAAAGCACGCCGTGGTCGGTTGATGAAGTGACGACGTTCCTCCATCTCATTGCGGATGATAAAATCCAGCGGGAGCTCGACGGCACAACTCGCAACTTAAAACATCACAAAAATTAGGACTTGGCCTTGACTGCTCTTGAATTTGATTTAAAACTTGAATGGCAAATGATTGAAGTCTCCATAAGCCTTTGCTATGACTGAAAGATCCTGAGTGGACAGCTACTGAGCGGACCTTGATGGGAGGTTATTTTGTCAGCTACTGTTTCCAATATTAAAACTTAAAGGTCACCTATTATGCAAAATCTCCTTTTTCATAAATGTTATACATCAATATGTGTCCCCTCTGTGTAAAGAGATTCTGAAAGTTTCAGGAAAAAAGATACAACACACACACACTACAC
>NW_011333040.1:4549846-4571602 GCF_000735185.1 Notothenia coriiceps
GAGAAAGCCGTGCTGTATTGCCACGCATTTCTCTCGACGTCTGGTGCGAGTCTAGACGGAGCCAGAAGGCAAAGCTCTCTGTCTACCGCGCCATTTTCGTTCCTACCCTCACCTATGGTCATGAAGGATGGGTCATGACCGAAAGAACGAGATCGCGGGTACAAGCGGCCGAGATGGGTTTTCTCCGCAGGGTGGCTGGTGTCTCCCTTAGGGATAAGGTGAGAAGTTCGGTCATCAGGGAGGGACTCGGAGTTGAGCCGCTCCTCCTTCGCGTCGAAAGGAGCCAGTTGAGGTGGTTCGGGCACCTAGTTAGGATGCCACCTGGGCGCCTCCCTAGGGAGGTGTTCCAGGCACGTCCAGCTGGGAAGAGACCAAGGGGTAGACCTAGAACCAGATGGAGGGATTATATCTCTTCGCTGGCCTGGGAGCGCCTTGGGATCCCCCAGTCAGAGCTGGTTGATGTGGCCAGGGAAAAGAAAGTTTGGGGCTCTCTGCTGGAACTGCTACCTCCGCGACCCGACCACGGATAAGCGGGAGAAGATGAATGGATGGATGGATGATTGATTGATTGATTGATTGATTGATTGATTGATTGCATCGTTTCTTAACTGGTTTTTAAAAATACATTATAGTAGAGATGTCATTTTCTGAACTTACTAGACTGTACGTTTATTTGCCTTTACCAACCCATTACATCCACATAACTCATTATAATTCATCAAAAATGTCAGTGTATTTTTTGAAAGCACCACAGTCCACTCTACAATATAGATATTGAAGTTATCCATAGTCCATGCAAAATATGTAAATATTTAATTGGAGAACCCAGACATGAATAGTTGTAAAGTGTATATGCATGTCAGGAGGTGGGTGTGGTGACTCACACATCTCTGGACCACATCACTGAGCTGCTCCAGAGCCATCCTCTCTGTCTTCAGGTTATCTTCACACAGAAACTCCTCCAACACAAACAGGATGCTTCCTGTCAAAAAGAATGCACACCATATAATAATCAAGTAGAAATCTCTCCTAATCTAAGTGCATACTCCCACAGCTGCATGTGCAAACATTTTGATTGTGATTTGTTAAAGTCAGATAAACAACGTGCCTGCTGTAAAAATAGAAGTCTAAAATACCTCATTCACAACAACGGTGTTTCAGGGCCGGTTCGGAGCTGGAGCTTGAAAAGCACCGGGTTTTCCTCTTCACACCACAGCGGAGCAGCCTCTAAATGAATGCTACTGAATGCACCTGAATTAGCCTAGCCTTTAGGCATTAAAACGTGTTATTGTTCTAGCCTAGCTATAAAAACAGTTAAAACACCACTCCCTGTTTCCGAATATAAAAGTGAAAAACGGAACAAAATGAACAGAAATGTAGATCCCCACCTTAGCACACTACATGTCCAAACAGCCCGGTGACAATACCATGCTAACGATACCGGATTAAAGCGCGAACGGCTGAATTGTCCGTTAGGCTTGCCGTAGAAGGAACTACGTCGTATGTCAGAGTTCAAGCTGTAGCAAACAGGAACAACATGGAGACGGGGGAGAGGAGAAGGAGCGAAGGCTCTGCTAAAACTACTAAAAATGGTAGGTTTTCACTAATAATATGTTCTTACTTATCCATATCAGGCTTTCCGAATATGTGTGTATCCTGGCACGAGTCAGAAAGAGTTAAAATATGTATACAAATGACTGGAACACAAGTTCAACAGGCCTTTAGTGTTTTCATCAGTGGAGGAAAGTAACGGAGTACTTGAGTATACTCAAGCACTGTACTTAAGTACACAATTAGGGTACTTCGGATTTAATTGAGTATTTTCTATCCGTGCCACTTTATACTTCTACTGCGCTATCATTCAAAGGGAAATATTTAGATTTGACTTCACTACATTTATTTTGCAGCTTAAGTTACTAATCTAATGTTTACATACAAAAAACAATAATATATATATATATATATGATATATATGATATATAGTGCGATATCAAAATGATCGCGTTAACGGCGGTAATTAATTTTTTGAATTAATTGCGTTAAAATATTTAACGCATTTAACGCATGTGCAGAATGGCCCGCCCGATACATCCCACCAGTGGCAGCGCCAGGGTATGGCTGGGGTAGGCTACACCCATACCAAGACATGGCTTAGCCCCACCTTAGCCCCACCATGAAAAATGATGCTGAAGTAAGCAAAATAAAGTCCGCCAACTCGCGGAGTAAATTGCACAGACGGCAGTTGGTAAGATTGATTTCAGTAGCCACTTACCGAAGACTAGAAACGGTTTGAAAACTTTTGTCTGATCGTCTTCTCAATAGAACATCTTTGATAATGTCTTCCGGCCAATCAGAATCAAGATAACGGCGTGATGTTGTTTCAGGAAGCCCTGACGGAGAATACTTTTGCTGTAGTACATCTCTATATACATCGATAGAAATCAACACGTAATGAATTAAGATCCCACGGTTTGATGATTGATAGGTGTGTGGGCTGTCTTTCATTTTGACACACAGAACAATGTTATAATAAACATATGTTAAATGGATATATCCGCCTTCTTTCATTTATCTTTCCATTCCCACAACAATATACATAAAGAAATGGCATATTTTGGACATAGTTCGAATGGTGATTAATCATGATTAATTAATTTTTAAACTGTGATTAATCTGATTAAAAATGGTAATCGTTTGACAGCCCTAGTCAACAGATAACATCTTTCCTTCATATTAAAACCACTAATAAGCAACATTTCCATCAGTGTTTAACTCACATGACAGAAAATGTGATTATCCTTCTCTCCCCCACAGCTCAACATTACAATTCTCCTCACCTTGAGTACTGTGTTTTAAACTTTTTTTAAAAATCTGAGATTAGGGTTACAGGAAACTTTCCATATAATAGTGTCTAATAGTGACTCACTATAAACAAATGTAAAGTGTACACAGATTTCAGAAGATAGTGGCCGTTAGAAATGTTCAGTGACATGCCGCAGTGGTATTATATCCTGATTGTGGGAAATGTAGGTGCCAGGTTTTGACAAGGTAGAAGAATGGGCAGAATAAAAAAATATATATATCACTACTCTGCTGTCAATCATGAGTAAGTGGCACAATATCATAGAAGTGTGATGCCAAATCATTCCAGTATTCTTTAGTACTGGACTTTATTTATACTAATATCGTGTTCTATTGGCTGTACCATTTCATCAATGTTACAACTTGCCATTCAGACCAATAACAATATAATAATAGCCCAATAGCCCCGATATCATACAGTAAATTGACATTCTATAAATGAAAGAAACGATTCAAATCAAGTGACAAAAGAAACTAGCACACAGTGGTAAACAAAGTGGGAGCCATCACAGTGTACTTTGCTTTCTGTGGCAAAGAACTTAAACCTGTTTGAGAAGCACAGTTCTGAAGGCTCTCAGTAAATCAGGGTCTTGCTGGCACACAGTTTTATTTTTTGAAATCAAATCAGGCACTGCTGAGAGTCACATTCCTAGGTTAAGAGTGAGGAATCCTACTGCTACAGCCTGGTGTAGCAAATTGCCTGTTTGAGTGGCAATCTTTTATATTTAATTCCTGATTGATTTAACACAACCTTTTTACTGGCAGCAAAACCAACTATTGCTGTAATTTAATAAAGGAAGTCAGGCAATAATTGGCTAACTGCTCAAAGTGCTTTACCTCTCCGAGCGGATGGAGGTGTGCTGCATCTACGAGCTCACTGTGGTTGCCAACAATTACAGTTGCATGGTTTTATATAAACATTAGCGTGTTTGGTCACATGTAGTGGAAGATCTTTTATCGTATTATATTATTCTGATTCATCACATAGTTTAATTATTTTTAAATACAAAAATATACAAAGGTGCAATCATTACATGAGAAATTAAACGTGTTGCTATGTCAAAACAGATGATGCTAGTTCTCTTACATTTTGATTTTGAACCCAGATTGAGGAAGAGATCAAAGGCTGCCTGGACTTCCTGCGCACTGTGTACAACGTGTTTGGCTTCTCTTTCAAACTCAACCTCTCCACAAGACCAGAGAAGTACCTGGGAGAGCCGGAGGTCTGGGAACAAGCAGAAAAGGTAATCAGAAGCCCTCTTGTTTCTGTCATATGGTAATGGAATTGTGAACAGCACACCCTCACAAAGCCTCAGTGAAGAATTTTGAAGATGATCTGTGATATTATCAAAATGGAAATGTTGGAGCCACTTCACAGACAGCGAATGCTCGTGTGAACCCAGATAACATTTATATGTTAATGAATGAGATTTATTCGGCAGAGCTTATATCAGTTCTGAAGCAGAAAATGCCTTTTCATCTCTAGAGGATCTACAAGTGCCGTCACTGTCTGCCTTAGCTGTCAAATGAAATTCACCCTCTGTGGACCAGCTCCAGATTTGACATCTTGTTTGGTTTAGCTTTATGCTTCTCTGGGATGGAGCAGGCAGTGTTTTAAACTCTTAAAGAAAGTAATAACAAGAGTGAGTCATTTAAACTGAGTGATAATGAGTCTATTTCTCTGGGCTCTCTGCACCATGAGTGTCTCTCGGGACAACTCCAAGTCTAACGGATGGATCTGTAAAAACGACAGTTGTTGGATAAAGGTCAGCGCCACAACTTAACTCTATTGTTTTATCAGTAGCATCGGTATATGAAGTATTTACAAATGCTTTTTAGTGAAGCCTCTTAACGACATGCAGCATGCCTTGAGTTTTACAGCAGGGCGAGAATGTATTTACATTTGTTTTTCTCTTGATCTGATTGTTTAGAGGCAGTTGTGTAATATAATGTACTTAAGGACGATTTCGGGTTACTTTACTTGAGGATATCTATTTGACTTAATACTGGCTCTATTTTGAAGGCAATAATGTTCTTTTAACCAACTACATTTATTTGAGAAAATGAGTTACTAGTTACTTTTTGATACAATTGTTTTACTTTTATAGTTTCAGATTACTAGCTATTATTAAAAGTAGACCCACTTTTCCAGTAGTTATAAACACATTAGTGAATCCAGTTATTTAATATATAATTATACAATGGGACATTATGCAAAATAAGTACATTTTGATGCCGATACTTTTGTACTTTTACTTGTAACAGTCTTATTTGTAACAATATTTTTACACTGTATTATTTCTACCCAAACTTAAGTAAAATAAGTACTTCTTCCTCCACTGTTTAGAAGTACACACATCCAGTGCAGGTTGCAGTGGTTTGCTTGATTCGAGCCACAAGAATGTTTGCGTTCCTCTCCACTCCGCCGTTTTTACGTTGTCTGTCTAAGAAATGATGGTGAGGACATTTCGGACATGGATGTGGACTTTACCTTTTCTGGTTGGCGCAGGCAGTTATTCAGTTTATTTTTATGCATTTGAAAAATCATTACAGAATAAGATGAGGCTTTTTTTTTGCCTCACTGTTCCCAATCATTTGTCATCTCTCTCTTTATTGAGATGACATAAAAGAGGAAGCAGAACACACACTGTGGCCCGCAGGGGACTGTCATCTCATTCATACTTTAATATGTTCTCAATGGGAATAGTCAAATATGATCCAAGTTAATTATGTATACGGGTACTTATTGGTATTTTATAACTGCTAAATAGTTCCTTTTCATTTCTGCCCCTGGTTTATAGTCAGCGTTTTGATTGGTCTGTCCTCATGTTTTATTGTAACTTCATTTTCAATCATGTCTTTTCCCACTGGCAGCAGTGGAAGTTGTTTTATTAACAATCAATCCAGTGGCCGCAGTAACTTTAAAAAAATCAACACCTATAAATTGCTGATGGATATTGTGCTGCTGCATAATAATAATTATAATTGTACACCTCTCAGTTAGTCACAGTCTTCAAAACAAGAATAACATTCTGCAATAAAATATTTGGAGCAGTAAAAAAGTAAATTATAGATGCCTTAAAGGCTTAGAGCTTTTATTGACGTGCAAGTCCACTTTTCTCAGAGTAAAACATTTTCTAAATTCAGCACTGGCTTTTTCTGATGAATGTGTGCTTGTGCTGAAGTGGGAAATGATATACAAGAAAGTGTAACTCTCCAACTTGGTCCAGTGACTGGAACACAACTTGCCGCATGTTTCCCTCACCTCATTAACTCCCTCAAGCAACCATAAAATATTATTGAGACGTTAACATTTCTCAGTTCAGTGATTAGTTCCAGATGAAGGAAATGTCAGGTCCAAGTATGCAGCTTTTGCTTAACACCACTGTTATCTGCATGTTGGTCAGCCTTTGATATTGTAGCTAAACAGTAATTGTTTGTTTTTCCAGCAACTGGAGAACAGCTTGAATGAATTTGGGGAGAAATGGGTTCTGAACCCCGGTGATGGAGCTTTTTATGGACCAAAGGTGAGCTGTGTGCCGCAGTAATGATGTGCTTTCACTGCGAAACAGCAGGAGGGCTTCCGCTGATTGCTTGTGTCGTTTCTGTGCAGATTGACATTCAGATAAAGGATGCCATCGGCCGCTACCATCAGTGTGCCACAATTCAGCTGGACTTCCAGCTGCCGATCCGCTTCAACCTCACCTACGTCAGGTAGCTCTACTGCTGCTTTTAGAAACATTTTAAAATAAAATGGCAGAGGAATATAAAAAAATGTTTGATCCTGCAAATGCACATACATCATAGCATTTAACAGAATGTTGTACAACTAACATTATCAGAGATGGACAAAAAATAGTTTAGTTCATGACGGATGGAAAAACATCTAAAGCTGATAGAGGATAGACTTAAATGAAACTATATGATGTGCATTCATGGAGATGTATATTTTCAAGACTCTATATATTTAAAATGTATTGTAATGACCTGTAACTGTTTTTACTATCTTAAGAAAACTGTTTCCCTTTCTCTCTTTGTGTGTGTTCCTAATTGTCTCCCATCCTTTTTAAATAAATGTGTAGCCATGATAGTGACGACAAGAAGAGACCAGTGATCATCCACAGAGCTATCCTGGGATCAGTTGAGAGGATGATCGCCATCCTGACTGAAAACTACGGGGGCAAATGGTTTGTTAACTATCATAAAACAATGTTCTTTTGTAAAGTATATCTTTGTTTCATTGCGTTTCCTCCTGAGCACTTTGAATGATTTTCAGATTGACTTACGGTACATTTATTTATACAGATAACTGCTTTTAATGCTAACCAGTGGAATGTGTGATGTTCTGCTTCAGGCCTCTGTGGCTCTCTCCTAACCAAGTGATGGTGGTGCCTGTGGGACCGACCTGTGAGGAGTACGCTCAGAAGGTAAACACCGACCACAGCTACTACGGTCCACATTCCCACTCCAAAAACAAGAATAAATCATACATTGAACTCATAAAAGTGTTAGCTAAGAATAAAGAGTTACGTCCAATGGGGCAAAGTCATGACCAGACAATCATACGGGATGTGATCAAGCTCTATTTAGCGAGATCACCTTCCACTCTTTTAGGGGAACTGAGAGTGTGCTCAGTAGAGTTGTGATTTCTTTCTATTTTTATAAATCATGTTATTATTTACCTTCATTTTGACTTCCCAACACATTTGACTAATCTGTTGGCTTGTTTAAAACCTGTCCATTTCCTCTTTAACTGATAGCCAGACCAGCAATAAAAAAGAAAAGTTGTTACAGGCTTTGTTTGCCTTTTTTAAAATGCGTGGAACCTGGAATTAGTCTTTTTTTGTGTTGTATGTACAAAAAGTCAATTTGTAAACGAAGTAGCTGCTGAGTAATTGCAGAAAGCAGCAGGTCCACACAGTGTGATCATAACGGCGGCAGAAACATAATCATCATTGCAGCCAAATTGCCAACACATACAAAATGTTTTAGTCCTCATTTAAAAAAACAACCATTTTTAGAAGTCTAATCAAAATGATTTAGCTTTTGACACATGCTGGTGAGGCCTTAACTATTTGTTGTAAATGTTGCAGGTGAAGCAGGAGTTCCACAGCAAAGGCTTCATGTCTGAGGTGGACCTGGACCCCGGCTGCACTCTGAACAAGAAGATCAGAAATGCTCAGTTGGCGCAGTACAACTTCATCCTGGGTGAGTGCAACTCTCTGTCTCTCACTCCCCTGTCTCTGTCTCATCTCTTGCTCGCTCTCCATCTAGATATTGATTTTTTTTTTTTTTTGTCTCTTTGCATGAAAAGTGGTGGGAGAGAAGGAGAAGACGAGCAACACTGTAAATGTGCGCACCCGGGACAACAAAGTGCACGGCGAGCGCACTGTGGAGGACTGCATCGAGCGTCTGCAGCAGCTGAAGACCTGCAAGAGCCGGAACGCTGAGGAGGACTTCTGATCATCCCACACTCAGATATCAGCTCGCTCTCAACAGGATCTAGAGCTTTTAACTTTAAAAGAACCATGTGGTTGAATCAGTCTGTGGTACTGCTATCACATTTTGCCTCGTCTCTGCTTCTTACTCGTTGGAAAATCATTTTTCTTTCATTTGACAATTGTGTCTTCTTTCACCTCTTTACTGTGTCGCTATGATTTGGGGATCATATTCGGTATTTCGTTTTCCTTGGAATCAATATTTCTGTCCATAACCCATCTGATTAGAGAGACTCCTATGTGATAAGGTCTTTGAACAGCTGATGCATAAACAGAGGGGAAATGGTTCGTTACACTGTCCGAACGGTCATTCTTTCTTCAGGGAATCGTAAACGAGTTACAATTTTGTTAATACAAGATCTATTCTTAATCTTTTTGTTGTGTTTTATTGGATGTTTTTTTTGCCATTTTCTAAAAAGGTAGTGTTGGTGTCATTTTCTTTTATTTCCTCTAATTTTCTTCTTAATTGAGCACCAGCAAACAAGCCTAACATGAGTTATTATAGGCATTAAAAACATTACATAATTATAGCAATACATTTTTTGTGCAGCTTTCAATAGTTACTGAGATCTAGAAAAATTAGTAAAATATGAAGTTATAGGTCCTCCTAGTAATCTACCGGTACATAACTTGTGAAATGTGTTTTTCAAACCACAAGTTTGAGATCCTGCATTTCCACACCAAAGTGGAAATTATTTGAGAGTTAGAGTGGAAACATTTAATTTTCCACAAGAGAGGTGGAGTTTCTGAGTGATGCTGTTTCGCTACAGTAAGAAGGAAACTGTTGATGTGCTGGAGGGTAAACAGCTGATGCTTCTCATTATTACATGCTGCCTGAACTCAGACCATTTACTTCTGCTGTCTGCATCATCACATCCAGGTATGAGGGATATTATATATCCTAATTCTCTGTCGGCATTATACAACGTCTTTCGTGGAAAGAAAATGAGTCAAATTGCTGGATGAAACGTGCATATTACTAGTAATGCTCTGTTTTCTGTTTCTGCTTGTAACGTGGAAATGTACTTGGCCCACTTCACTTAGTTTTTTTAACCGTTTTTAATGACACTTTCAGTCTTCGATTATTATTCCCACCACTAGTGGGTGCTATGTCTTTGTAATGGAGCTGCAACATACTAACAGTGAGAGCAATGTGCTTCAGCAGTTTAACATCTGTGAAGAAATGCCCTTACATAAATCAGTGCCAAAGTACTTCATGTTAAGGTGAAAAACTCTAAAGAGGGACTACAGAATCTTTATGATGTCTATATGCATACTAAGGTTCAGTGTTCATGAAGTACTTAACATTTGGAAACTGTTACATGTTTTATTTGGAAGTGAATTGACATTTTGCAGACTTCTCCCATTCATCTAAGTAGGAACATTATCACTAAGGTTGGAGTGAAAGATGTACTCACCCTTGCTGAAGAGGCAGTGGGCGCTCCACTCTGAATGCAGCCAAAGGAAAACATTGATTTTGGCTGCTCTACAAGTTGCAGGTAATTAAAATAAGTGAGCCCATCAGTTTTTTGGCCAACTTGAACTTTTCAGCACCAAATAAAATGTGTTCACAGGTTTGGTTTCCTGTTGGTCAAAATGTACCTGAGACACACGGATGTGAGGGTTTCAGTTTTATAAAATAAAATAGTCAGTAGGGACTTGGACTGCGAGCCGTAGGGTTGCTGGTTCAGGTCCCCGACCAGACCTAAAAAATGGTGGTGTGGACTGCTACTTGGAGAGGTCCCAGTTCACCTCCTGGGCCCTGCCGTGGTGCCCTTGAGCAAGGCAACGGACAACCCCCTTCCCCCCCGTGCAATAGCTGCCCACTGCTCCTAGTAGCCTACTAGACTCCTGGTACTAGGATAGGTTAAAAGCAAAGAACAAATGTCACTGTGTGTGCTGTGTGCTCTGCATGTGTGACCATTAAAGAGGGTTTCATCCCTATAAAAAAATGCAAACATCAATGCCTTCTTTTCCTTAAAGTACCATGACTATCGGAGATGTTTATTATTTAGGTTTGCTTCTCTAAGGAAATAAGCGAGAGAAAATAATAGAGGGGGAATTAAGACATTAAGTTTAAAAGAGTTGATAAAAGTAAGTAACCCTCATATCGATTCTGACCACAAGGTGGAACAGCTGAACCGGGATCTTGTGGGGGAAGGAGTGGGGCTAATGTCAGTGGAGTGTGGGAGAAAAAAACATTTTGATAAGGGGTTAATGAAAAAAGTAAATGGAGTAGGAGAGTGTCAACAGACAGAGTGAGACAGCCAGAAGTCTCCTGGGAGGCGGCTGTTGACTCTGAGCCTCCCTGTGAATCCCCACTCTCTCGCACCGTTGGATCCTTCCTGAATGCTTCATTGACAACCTGGCCATGAAGGGTCACAACGCTTCAGTGAACTGAGCAAACTTTTCCCTCTCTAGCCGCACATGCATTCTAAAGGTATCGATTCACATGTTAGAAAAGGTCCCACTGCTGCTGCTCTTTACTTGGATGATGCTGGGATAAATCACACGAAAACCTCAGAAATGAACTTTCTTTTTATGATGGGAAATGCAGGTTATTAGTCCATAGTAGTAGTTTCTTTCATTTTTTTAAGGACTTTGTTTCCCAAGTAGGCCTACTCGATAGGTTGAGTAAGCATGCTTTTTTGCCAAGAGTTAGATGATAAATATAATGCCGGAGCCATGTCTGAACGCCAACATAGTGTATGCAGTTCTCTTTTACATATCTCAACTTTTGTGGAGCTCGATGCACATTCACCAGCCCTGATTGACCTTACAATGAGAAGAACAGCAAAGAAAAGGTGTGTCGCATCAGTGAGGTTCTCCAAAAGAATCAAAACAGCCGTCAATTACCCTCGACTGTGGGTATTTAAAGCATCACCACTAATTCATCACATAAACCAGGGACCGCACTAAAAACATCTGAAGGCCGTCTCTGGCCGGCGGCCCTCACTTTAGGATGCTTCGTACTATACTATCAATGTTTTTTATGACATCCTATAGGCTACTATGACTTTTCATTTTAATGGCATGATAAACCATAATTTTGTATGACCTTTTTTTAGGACATTTTACTAGGATTTTTATGGTATACCATACTTTGACTAAATGGCATAGGCCTACTATAATTTATTCTACATTTTATTATTTAAATAAACCATACCAAGACTTTGTCTTCATGAGTTGTGGAATAATATTAACTGCAGGATATCTGCAATCACCCTGGCAAAAGTGAAGCTGGACCCAGCAGCCAGTTAGATTTGAATAAAGATTGTAAAGAGCGAAAAAAGGCTGGCATCATCTCTAAGGCTAACTAATTAACACAACAACTAAAGTAATCAACAATTTGCCATCTTAGCAGGGTTAACAGGTTGTTTTTTTCGTCTTTTGGCCAAAAAGCAAATCAAAAACAAAACTACAGAGGATAGATTTGTGACCGCAGTTGATAGGTTTCTCTGTTTCAGTGTGTGTAGCCGAAATCTGGTCTAACTAATGACATGCCATTTTGCTTTTCATGCTTTTATGTGATGTACTGTAACCCCATCTGAAGAGATATTGTTACATTATTTTCTCAAATAGTTTGGTTAGGTTTGCAGTCCGACCACCATTTTGAGTTCCAACAGTTGGATTTTCAAATATTTATCAACTATTTTTGGCTAATTATTTAGACTAGTTATCATTTATTTTAGACTAAGTATTTCCAGTGTGATTCACAAAATGTTGAACCATCCATTTTAAGCACATCACATACGCAGAGACATCACACATGTGTATTTTTCTTTATTTCTCAGCGGTAACATCTTGTTGTCAATGTTTTTCTGTTTACTTTTTCACCTCACCATGGCGACAGGCAGAAGTCAGTGTAGTTGTATATTCAATCTGTAAGATATATTTTAACACTTTTTTCCAGCAGTTACAGCCACAATCTAAACAGCCTCCCCTGTGACACACCCATGTTTTTACCTCGCCTCCACACATTCATCCCCAAGTCATGTTGCTTCTGGACTAAAAACATACATATTTGAATGGTTACGAACTGTTTTCTTCTCTGGGCACTGTTCTTAGTCAGCAGTGACTACTACCACCCCTAACGCGCACACGCACACGCACACCTGCATAAATGCAACACAACCCCGAATTATGGTCAGACGCTTGTGAAGTTAGTTTTGCTTGGGAAAACCAAGCTGCCATCTTTAATATCATAATGTTACCAAATTATATGGTACTAATTGGGAACTGTTTGATCACACTTTCTGGCATCTGGAAAACCTGCGTGTGACCTTAACAGGAGTCTTTTCTCATCCCAAAGTATGACCTTTGCTTCTAACCCAGCATAAATTAAGTAAACCACTTTACACCAAGGAGAGGACCTCGCCACCAGTCACACCCATGCAGGGTGCAAACATCAACAACTCACTGGGATTGTCTGTGATGTAGGTCTGGATCATCTGCACACACAGCTGCATACAGTAGTTACGTTAGGCGTGAGGATAGAAAACATAGAAAACTACAGAGGATAGATCTGTGGCAGCAGTTGACAGGTTTCTCTGTTACAGTGTGTGTAGCAGAAATCTGGTCTAACTGATGACATGTCATATTAATTTCAAATCATCATCCTTTTTTTATGTGATGTACTTTAATCCCATTTGAAGAGATATTGTCACATTATTTTCTCAAATAGTACAGTTTGGTTAGGTTTGCATTCCCACCACCATTTTGAGTTCCATCAGCTGGATCCTCACATATTTATCAACTATCTTTAACTATTATTTATATAGTGATACATTATTTTAGGTTAAGTATTTCCATAGATTAGTTCAAAACGTAAAGTGTATGAATATACTGTATTCATACATAGCTTATCAGTTCAGTAGATAATTACATTTGCTACATTATTTACTTTCAGTTGTTTAATCATACGGCTCACAATATATATTGTTGTTATTACTTTAGCCTACTATTCTAACAATTTATCTGTACAATTTTTAAGGCAGCTAACAATGTGTAGCTTCTTCACTCTCTTGCTAGCTATTTTGGTACCTGAGTCATTCTACAGAAAAGGTGGAAGTACTGTCACTTACTTTTGCAGACACCAAAATACATGACGTTGACCTAATACTGACATTCATTATATATGTTGAATAAATAGAGATTGTCTTTGCAATGGTACTAAATAAAAAATTAATAAAAAATGGTTTTATACATAAATTGCAATTTATTTAAAATTCCAAGTTCAAGGAACTGCCTTGTCACTTTGATCATATGGAAGTGGAGCCTATAGTTTTAATTTAAAAGATTTTTTTTTCAATAAATAAAACTAATTTACATAACATTACAAGCATTAAATATAACACTGAAATGGTAAAAAAAAAAACGCAAATTATTATTAATAATATCAAATAAATGTCAGTCACCCAGAATTACGTCATTGGTGTTCAGTAACACCAATGACGTAATTCTGGGTGACTGACATTTATTTGATATTATTAATAATAATTTGCGTTTTTTTTTTTACCATTTCAGTGTTATATTTAATGCTTNTTTAACGACAATTAATTACAAAAAATTAACTACCGCCGTTAACGCGATAATTTTGACAGCATTAATATTATTATATTATATAGTTAGTTTGTTCATCCTTCAGTTTGAGTTTAAAGGTGACCTATCATGCAAAATGCACTTTTGTACGTCTTTGATACATGAATATGTGTCCCCGGTGTTCCAGGGAACTCACCAAGTGTCAGAAAACACAACCCTCTCTATTTTCCTCCATACCCAAATCTCTTAAAAAGGGGCTGCAACGGATCTGATACAGACTGATCCAGATTTGAACACTTCTGTGACGTCACAGAAGTGGCGCTACGGCTATTGGGCCAACTCCACCAATCAGGAGGAGACAGCCACGGACATTGCCGTTCGAAAGCGCTGGAGACGCTGTAGTACATATGCCAGGCCTGTAGATGGTGCTGTTCTCACAGAATCAGAACATTCAAAGACAGTGTTAAATTGAGCGAAATGAGGAATGGCTAAAATGCATGATCTGTTTGGTATTTTGAAAAATAAAAAGTATAGATATGTCTTATATAGGTATGGTCCTACACTATATTATTCAAATATAGCATGATAGGTCCACTTTAATATTGTATAAACATCTGATGGGCACACGCACATTGCCCGCGAACGCAGTGTATGAACAGCATGATATGAACACTTACACAATATCATGCAATTGGCAATAACCTCAGATTTTAGCTATTTTGCTAAGACTGTGTCAAATACTTGGTCAACTTGATGGTGCCCTTGAGCTTGTGAGGTTGCTACATGTATTGAGTTGTATTATATTTGTCTGTGTTCCTGTCATTTCCCTGACCCTGTTTTATGTTGCCAATACTGCCAATACACTGGTTTTACTGATTATAGATACAACTGTAGAAATGCAACACTGATTTCTGATTTATGTTGGGCTGCAAACTATCACTATAATAACATTTCTACAAAAGTAAATGCTTGTTTCATTAAAAACAAACAGCCATCACAATCTCCCACAACTGAAGCTGATGTCTTGTCCCAAACCCACATTTAAAGGAATTACAATTTAGTTTAAAACAGAGAAAAACAGCAGATCTTCATATTTGAAAAGCTGAAAAAGGACTGAAATATTGAATCTATTATTATTAGTTAACTTTTATTTACAGGTACATTTCCTCTCAGTTGACAAATCAATTTCAATCCTAATGTCAGGTCTAGTCTTAAGTGACCTATGTTTGGATGTGTCTGGAAGTTACATATTCTCTGTCTTGCTCTGTCTCTCTCACACACAGTGGGTCCTCTGCTGACTTCCCTTTTTCCTGAGAGTGACTAAACCTCAGGTCATGTCTGTATCAGGACTCTCATTCTGACCCACTTCCAATGGTCAGTGACCTCATTTCCTGTTTTACTCGTCCAGTTTGCTTTCATCAAGACACAAGCTGATGGTGTACAGACAAACACCAGGTCAGATAAAGACACTATGTTTATCTGTTTGGATCTGACATACAGCTAGTAGAAAGTAAATTAGGTTTGAAGACATTGAATGCTTGTTCCTAAAATACATATTAAATAAAGTGCATGAACACCTGTGCAATCCAATATTAACTTAAACATTGTAAATGTTTTTCTCATGCATGAAAACGAGCGATAAAGTTATTCAAGAGGAAAAAATTACTGCAAAAAAGCTGTAATTATTGGTATTATATTTAACTGTATTTCTGTTATTTTGTGCAGCCTCTGTTCATGCCTCTCCTTAATCAGAATCAAAATGATTATTTTTTAAAGGGGGAATTGGATTTTGTGACCGTTGCTCCATTTAAGAATGAAATAAAATACAATATAAAAAGAGCAATAAGGGAATACAATAAAGGTATTTTAAACTTCCATTAAAAGATAAAATAGAAAACAAATATTTATATAAACATACACAAATAAAAATAAAATGTACACATACTCCAAAATATGAAATGTACATTACAGTATGGTGTATATTATTAACAAGATAATAATGTATCGTAGTAACCACGATCAACCAGTAGGGGTCGTGCCAGAGAGAAGGCACTGCCCCAGCCCTGCCAACCTCCCCGGCCTTGACCATGCTCTTGGGAAGCCATCATTTATTTTTGGAACCGTAGGCTGCATGGCAGCTGTGAGACTGACGGAGGGTGAGGAGGTGGGAGGGTGAGGGGAGAGAGGACATGCAAGGAGAAGGAGGGGAGGCAGGGCATCTTATGCCAGCACCAGTGACACAAAAAGCATTGTCCTGATTTAATGGCTGTGAAGTCTTGCCTCCCCCTGGTCCAAGAAGCTGCTGATGCTTAATTAGGACGGAACGCACACACAAACACACAACAAATTACACACACACACACACACAAACATGTACACACACACCTCCACCCCAGCCTGCCAGGCTCTCTGCTTCCAGCCCCGAGCAAAGATGATTCAATCCAGCTCTGCATCACGAAGAAGAGTGATGAAGACCGAGAGGTTTCTGTTTCATGCAGAGGCCATTAATGTGTCACCAGGCTTTAATGTAAGAGTGAAACCTCTGATGAGTCATCATGTGTCAAATTAAACAGGACGATGGTCTAAGTGTATAACTGCAGGGACATAACCTCTGTTATGACAACAGGAAAATAAAAATCCAAAAGGACTGAGGGTGAATTCCTCCTCAAATATACTTTTGATGTGATACCACACTGTGTTATGAGTTAATCATCGGAGATCTGTATCTTTTACAAAGTAACTTTAAAGTAACTGAATGTATATTAACCCACAGCAGTCTTACAGTCGTTAACAAATGGGAAGATCTATTCTTTTTTTACTGCTGGGATGATTGATTTTAATTACACATACATGCAGTATTTTGTATATTTATACAGTATTTATTTCATGGAAGGTCTCTGTAACTATCAAATGATTGTATAATCTTTGAATTAAAAAGTTGGATTCTTCATCTCCTTCTGAAACTAATTTAATATTTGTTTAATTTTTAATCCAACATGTTCTGATTGAATGACCTTGTTCATGATGTAGATTATTGATTGCCTTGTATTGATAATATGAGTCTCAGCAGCATGGAGAAGTCGACACAGACAGAATGAATATGTATGTGTATCTGTCGGATATCCCTGTTCATATTCCCTTAGAGCAGGACCCGAATCAGCACATGTCCCATTTGTACAGGTTTCTGTTTTTTAAAAAGTGATTCCGCTCATTTTCTATGTTTTCAAATAAAGGGAAACTCAATGTGAAACGCCGGATGAATATTTTACCATCTCTTTACACAGAGAAATAAGGATACAAGACAAACTCATGTACAAGCCCCACACAAATATATGCCAAAGTGTTTCTTCAATGAATTTACATCCAATTGTATTAAAATTCCCTTCTCCATTATCTGGAAAATGCATATTTCTTAATTATTCATCCATCGCAAGGCATTGAAGCACCCAGGTCTTTTACATTTTTTATTTCTGCTCAGCTTCAAACAGTAGATCTTGTGAAGGGGACCCAGTTTTAGGGTGTGGGAATTGCTGCAGGGCGAAGCTGACAGGATTTTCAGTCTCGAGGCACCTCCCGCTTTTTCATTACAGCAAAGCAAAGGAACAAATCCAGGTCAATTAAAATAAGGAACAAGAGGGCTGAGAGGGAAATCACATCCAAGCTCTGCCACAAGAGGGCACAAGGGGCTTAGATATGTCTTGAAAATGTAGAAAACACAGCAAAGAGTGATACAGTGCAGCAGCCAGGGGACTGGGGACGGCCGAGATAACATACAAATAACACCGGACATCACCTCACATTAATCTGACAGTTATACAAGCTTTTCTTAAGGAGAATATTACATCATTGGTCATAACAAACAAAAAATATATGTATTCCGAGTTGCAATTTGTATGCACAGTTAAAAGGAGGGCCCCTTTCCTTTTGGCACTTAATACAAGTCTCCTAGGTTTTACATTTAATATCCTTCTACCCTATAAAAGCTGCTTCTCCAATCCTACCAGCTCATGCTGCCAAAGGTGTGTGTGTGTGTGTGAGAGAGAGAGAGAGAGAGCGAGAGAGAGCGAGGGGGGGGTGACTGGAGGGCATCGCCTCTCCACTTTCCGTGATGGTCGTTAAAAACTCTCAAAGTGACACGCCCACGTAAAAAGCATCAGAGGCTAACCTGGGCAGTGTCACATTGAATTTAATGGCCTCTTGTTCCTGTACGGGAAATTATATCTTGATGTGAAAGGTGCTCTCCCTCGTCTGCCTCATAATATGTTGTGACGCAAATGTTCACATACATTCTCTCCTATCTTTGTCTATCTCTCTCTCACACACACACACACACACACACACACACACACACACACACACACACACACACACACACACACACACACACACACACACACACACACACTTGGAGAAGAGAGACCTATCCCAGGTCCAAGACTGAAAGGCTGTAATTGTGTTTATGACAGTGCCCTTACTTCGATACATGGCCCTTGTCCAGTGTCCAAGCGTGTGCGTCCGTGCATGTGTGTGTTTCTGATAGATTATGGTTGTTTAGTGTGTGTCCCTGTGTGTTAGGTAAATTGTGTGTGTGTGACTGTAGCCTCCTTATGACCTCCCTGATGGCCGGAGATGGGCTAAAGTCATAACTCTGCTGTCTGGCTTTACCCTTGAGCAATATCACAGGCACTCTGAGTGCGGCGAGTCAAACCACTGAGCTCCATAACTTAGGAAACACAAAGGGAAAATAACACACATACAAAGGCACACAGTCAGACAGCCACACAATAAAAGGCTAAGCTGTAATATCAGTAAAGGGTAATTCCTGTTTGTAACAACTTGGGTCTTATTTTCATAGTTCTGAGTTATAATAACATTACCAAAGCTGACATTGGAGCACACTGCAGTATCACTTCAACAAAAAAACGATAAGGTAACAAATAAGAGAGGTTAGGCTTTCAGAAAGGTTGTAAAAACAGGAGATTATACACCTCTAACACTTTAACCTGAAATTAATTGCATCCAAAATGTCAGTAATAATTCCACACTGCAGAGGAACACTGTGAGCACTTTCGGCCAGGACAATAGGTCAAAGTGGAATCAAGTTGGTGTATAAACGGTAATGGATGTTTACAAGAGACAGTTTACCTTAAACCTTTCTTTTTTTCTCAAAACATGTTTGGATAAGGTCAATATTGCCCCTCCCACTAGTTATTTTTGCCTTTACCAACTCCTGATTTCCACCTTTAAGAGCTTACCTGATGAAAATAGCTGTGGCTTAAAGCAACACTGATAAGAAAAGAAGACATTTGCTGGTTTTCAAACCTAAACAATTTGATTAAATATGATACAACTCTCTGTAGAGCTAAGGGGAACCGGATATTTAATACATTGTAAATATAAAAACGTTGATTTATAGCAACTTTTTTGTCAGACCCTCCTAAAAACAGACACAACACAAGACTAAAAAGAAAACACAACCACAGAACAAGACAACCCTGAATAACCCATTAAGAGAGAGTAAAACTAAAGACTAAGCAGCTGCAGCCTTTAAGCCTTTGCACTCCAGCATTGGAGGCAAAGGGTCATGTCTCGACTCCTGACTGCCGTGCAAACATTTCCACTTCCTCAACATTTCCTCCAGTGACACACCAGCCGCCCCGTGGCCGTTAGTCTGAGAGGAAACAACGACAAAGGACTCTTACAATAACATTATTACCATTTTGGGTGCGTGCCAGCAACACTGCGGATTACCTTGCATGGCAGACAAATTGGCAATTGGAACGCCAGCGTAATGGAGGCTAATTGCTTGAGTGCAGGGTTAGTTTGTATTTCATGCAAATCTCATATGCATAGGAGTGGGACTTGGCTGACAATACAGAACAAGCAATAGCCTATCTGAAGCAAAAAGGCGACTGAAAATGGCTCTTTGACACGCCTTGATTACTTCATATTCACTAATTATTGCTCACAAGTGATGATGATCTCATTCCTAAATATACTATTGGTGAGATAAGGTCCCGAGACGGCTATTCAATACGCTTCCACTTCCTTGTACAAAGTGTTTTGTAATTGGACTATTTCATCCCCCAAATGGTAGATAAGTTGTTCTAAAAAAGGGATAAACCAACACATTTAGACCAAACACAAAGAAGAAAATAAAAGCAGAACTATTAAATGTGTACCCGGGTTTTTAAAATATTATTAGTTTGACCTGTGTAGATCATAAATTCAATACAAGAGGTGTGTATTTGTCTTTCTAGTATTTGATTGAGAACGTTTTTCAATTGAACTTAAGGAAATGAGGACATTACATATTCCCTAATAAAGGGGACGTAGTAGAAATAAGATAACAGGACTGTTTTTAAGTCCAAGTTTTGTCAAAGCAAACTGTAAGGTGATTTTAAGTCTTTTAGACGCTGAATGATGAGACATTTGAGCGTTTTGTTTCAAAGCTGTGTTGAGCGTGTTTTTACAAAGTTGAGTCATATTCCTCTCCAAATAATTAAATATTCATGCTGTATTGCTATTCAACACGTCTAACATGACGAGACTAATCTTGTTTGCTAAAAACTGTGAGCATTTCTCACTCTTTAATCTTTTCTTGACTTCTCGTCCATGTTTGCTAAATGGTTGAGGTCCAAAGTTAAAGGTCCCATATTTTACTGTTTTACATCAATATATTATAGGTCTCAGATATATACAAAACATGTCTCTGAAGCGTTTTGCTGAAATACCAAACAGATCATTGTAGCATCCCATAAACCCCTCTGTTTCAGCCCTGTTTCAAAAGTGCTGATTCTCTGTCTGTTACTTTAGATGAAAATAAGGAGCCCCTCCCCACGCCCCTCTGAGATATGTTTGGTTAACAAGAACACAATGTGCTCTAGGAGGAGACGGACAAATTGTATCTCCACTCCGGAATGTCTCAAACCCAATTCACCAAAGAAAATATTTGAAGTAATGTTTATATATAAACTTACATACACTCTCCGATAGAAGTGTAGACTTCTGGACTCTGACTCTGAGTTAAGTCTGATTACCGTGAAAAGGTGACGTCGTGCCAAATTCGCCCGGCACGGAAAAGGTGAGCCGATCAAGGCCGAGTCCCGATGAAAAAGTGGAAAAAAGACCGGGATGTTTAGCTCAAAGAATGGCCGGTTGTTGGCCCGACTTATACGAATTGATCACTGCATTTGTGAGCTGACGACTAACCAGTCTCTCTTAGCAGTGTTAGCAACGCGCTCAATTAGGGATTCGCAGCGTATGATAGTTCGCTGCGAACGTCGTAAAAACTTTTGTCTGCTCCAAGCTTCTTTACCGTTTTTTTTCGTGCGCACCAAGCCAACTACTTCACTGCTGCAAGGAGGTAGAGTAACGCCTACTATTTTATAGTCGCCCTCGAGCTGCCGTGTTGAGCGTTGAATTTTGTAGCCTTTTAATCCTGAACCGGAACTGACGAGAACTTAAACTAAATTTTGAACTTACCGTTTACTAAACTTCAGAGGTATTCGGAAACGATACTGACTTTCTAGGACTCACCCTGTCGATGACTCGCCTGGAACTCCACTCCAATAAAACAGTCGTGACAAAGGTTATAATTTTGAATTTCCAGTGGATAATACGTTTTAGAGGAAAAAGTATTTACAATATGTAGTATACACAGGGAGAGCACATTTCTCTAAGACTTTAAAGTCCTTTTTTCAACGAGTGAAAAACAGGACTAGGTAAGATATTTTTGGACAGACTTTACTCGACTAGTCTAAAACCCCAGTTAAATACTACAGATTGCTAAACAAACCGAACACATTGGTAATCGTTAGTGGTTGGTTCCATTGGGGGGGGGGGAGGGGGTGGA
>NW_011333040.1:4571642-4575203 GCF_000735185.1 Notothenia coriiceps
ACTGTCTATGAACAACATCCTCCTTGGTCCTTACACTAACAGGATAACAAACCCACACACACACACACACACTCTCATCCTCACTCCATCAAACAGAGTTTCAGCTCTGTGCTGCAGAGTGGATGAAGTAGCTCGGAGGCAAGTCTTTTTGTCTGGTATTAATTTTACATATTCTGAAGAGGCCATATATATCTTTTACCCATTTAATTAGTTCTGCTGTCTCTAAGTTGGTCAGATCTATTTTACCCGTATAGGCTGGTCCAGTCATGGAATTAATCAATATATGAAATATATGCTTTGCATCTCTGAGGACTATCCGGGCTTTAATACATATTCAATGTGTGAGTTATTGTTGTCAAAGGCAGACGCATGGAGCTGCAGTTGAAGAGAGAATTGAGAGCAATTTAACTCACATTTCTACACAGGCTGTTATTGACTTTGGCATGAAACATTATGAATAATGGCGCAGTTTACTTAAATACAAATACATGTTCACTGACACAGACCAGTGCTAAGGGCCTTAGGCATTTTAGCTTGAATACTTTCCACAAAATAATTCAGGACATGTGTTGCTTGTCAAATGCAATCAAAACATCTCAATAGATGATTTATTAATTCAAACAAAAATGTATACAAGTTTTATAGATGTTTTCCTTTGACTGTTTGTGTGTGATGCCTCTGTAAATGAGAGTGGTGCAGCAGTGGGTGTCCACTAGGGGTCAGGATGACACAAAACATCCAGGACCTGCTGCGGGCTAAAGTGTTATAATCTGAGATCCTTACAAATATATTCACATAAAAAATTGGTAAGAATATACATTTTTATTTATATTTTATTCAAGTTGCAATCAATGCATTACACTTTAATATATGTTATCGTATATTTATTGTAGGGACTATTAAAAAGTTTGACATATGTTGTAACAATAAATGTTAAATTAATAAAACCTCCATAATTAACTGGATATTTCTTTTGTTTTAATTAGTGACCAGAGCCCAATTGAATTTAAAAACACATTTTGTGCAGTTACCTCAGGTACTGAGCCATGAGCAATGTAGAAACGACCTAGAGCTATATCCTAGAATATGTTGCCCAAAGTTATTAACTGTATGCTGTCTTTATAAGACCCATGGCTATATTTAAATTTGCAAACCAAGGTAGCAAGTATATTTCTAAATGTCAGACTTTCTGAAAAGTGTTTGAATCAGTTTTTGTTAGAAAGCTGAAACGGAAAAAATAAAAACAGAATGATCGAAGAACATCACATTTATTTTATTTTAAACTTTCCTCGATTCCTTATTTGACACACAGTAATATTGTTAACTTAATTGGTCCTCGCAGCAGTTCTAGATGTACGCAACACATTTTTTTAAATGTATCTCCAGTTAAAAATACATTTTTTATATATATCAATTCTAAAACATTAGTATACAGAATCAGCAATGCCCAGTTACTGGAACATTCCTGCATCACCTCCAGCCTCTAACTGGATTTTTTTTTTATATAAATTAAATTTCAGTTCAATTTACATTTTTCTGCTGACATCTGTAGATTAAATTGGATTTTTAAAATGTGTCAATAGACAGCATTTAAACGCTCTTACAAATATATTAACAATACAAACGATTTATATTTGGGAGTGGACCAAAACAATTAAAATAAATATAATGTGTTTTTATTTTTTTATATAATTATCTCCTCCCTTTATCGTTTGTTTCGTATGTTAAGAGGATGAGTATTTAAAATAAGTTGCTATTCAAAATGTATACCTATTTATTTAGTAGTTATCTTATTTATTATTTTAATGAAGGAAAGCACTGCCAGATTTTGGTCCATCGTTCTTTCATTGACACATCCTTCACAACACAACAATATTTGTATGGGTTTAACAAGTCCACTAATGAAATATAATCACAGACAGAACAGAAACAACATATTTTACATATAAAAAAAGAGCAAATAAATCAAAAGTTCACAATTAGTACAGGCAACAAAGGTTTGGTCTACCTGGTGAGTGACAGCAGCACTTTTTGTTATGAAGACAAGAAAGTTTCAGTAAAAAAAAAAAAAAGGCGTGAAGTTCGACTTCTTTACACTCTCACCCGTTAGCACACAACATGTGTTCCCTGTTAGTGTGTGGGCATATGTGGTGTGTATCGCAGGGTGCTAATACACACAACACAGCTCCAACATGCTGGAGCCTTTAACAAGCTGTCAGGGGCCATAACATTGTTCTCCTGCAACAGTTAACACAGCACATCAGCACAGCTCCAGGTAGTGACACCCTCAGTGCACTACAGAGCACCTCTGTGGCCTGGAAAACACACACACACACACACACACACACACACACACACACACACAGAGAAACAAAGTCAAATCATCACATTGAAGTAGAATTATGTCAACACATTGTTTTAAAGGTCACCTAGGGTAATCATTAGCCAATACACACACACACACACACACACACACACACACACACACACACACACACACCAAAGCAGCTAATAGGCAGCAGTGTTCTTGCTTAATGGAAGTGCAGAGAGAGTTCTGCTGTTGAGGTAGATAGGGCCCTCTGGGCAAAAACACATTAACCTATTTGGAGGGCGTGAATTCTAGATGGTGTTATTAGCAGAGAGTCTCAGCACCTTGAGCTGAGCTGCACTAATACTCAGTGTGAGTTTGTGTTTGTATGTCAAGAGAGAGAAAGTAGGTGAGAAGAAGAAGAGAGAAAATTCTCTTTCAGACCCGAGTGAAAGTCTTTGCACAATCCATCTCTGAGGTGTGCATCAGCAGGTCGAAGGAGAGCCGGACTCCCTTCAGTGAGGGTTTATTCGTCATTTGGCTGCTGCACAACAAGTCAATACAGTGCACTGAAAACCTAGTGAGAAACAAACATGGCTAAAAGAAGCGGTCATCATCAAAAATGGACCAAGTTCCCAGTGGGCTTGACTACACGTTATGTTGCCTTGCCCTTTAAAAAAGAGCAATGAAATGTCTGTCACTACCACTGCTATTTTTGCACTAAATGCTTTGAAAAGAGGGGGCAATTACGCTTATGCCATCACCAGTTCTATCCAATTAGCCAATTAAGGCTAATTACAGTTTTAGCTTTGGCACAAGGGTTTTCATAATGAACCATTTATCAAATCTCCACCCTCTTTTTTTTCCAGAAGACCCCCAGACAGCGCAGTAGCCTGCTTCACCACAAGTCCACCTTTCCCTGGGGAGTGGAGCCTTAACTGTGCTGCATATTCCCTGGATTACCTTGTTAGGATTGTAAATACAATTTTATTTGACCTCTTTTAACAGGAAATGTTAATTAAATATCACTATATAATATTTTATACACACTAGCAGTCTGGGTGTAATTACAGCCGTAAATGGTCACCGGCAGAGCATTCATTTGTTGAGGTGACCACAGGGTCAGCAGGGCTTCTAACCTGAACTCATCCTCACACACACACACACACACACACACACACACACACACACACACACACACACACACACACACACACACACACACACACACACACACACACACACACTGCACT
>NW_011333040.1:4575213-4634204 GCF_000735185.1 Notothenia coriiceps
GGACAGTGTAATATTTACAGTGAGGATATTTAAAGGGACAGTGTAATATTTACAGTGAGGATGTTTAAAGGGACAGTCACCTATATAGATGTTCCTGCTCTGCAGGTTGGGGAAGGAGATCATCTGAGAGTCAAACTGAGCGTCAGGATTTATCCAGGACACATGCACGTTTCCTAAACACACACACACACACACACACACACACACACACACACACACACACACACACACACACACACACACACACACACACACACACACACACACACACACACACACACACACACACACACACACACACACACACTGCACTCCAACCCCTATTGTACTACTGCATTATCTACTTTCAGTTAGATTCTCCAGTTTCACAGTGTAAGTGAATTTCGTCAAGTTCTGCATTATTAAAGGGCAGAAATTATTTATCTAATATTCATTATTTATATTTATACAAGGAGCTTGTCCGCAGGGAGCAGGTCTCATTTTCAGCCTCATATTTTGTAAACAGGCAGTCACAGAAGCGACAGTTCCTCTGATTTAAAGAGACAGGTCTGCTTATGGAGAATGATGCCTACCTTGAATTCAAATGGAAAGGTGATCAATTTTTTATACCTCTTCATGCAGCATTTGCATTGACTCATTCTCAGATTCTGTCGCTGCTCCTCTTCTCAAATGGACAATGAGGGCAGACAGGTGAGTTTGAAGTGGAAAAAGCAAAGAGGAAAGCCATCTGTGCTGCGGCTGCCTGAAAACAAGACATCATTCAGGCAGAAAACGGATTTATTCAAACTTTGCTTTGGAAAATAAATGGAGATATAACCAGAAAGACCGAATTAGAAGTGACATAAATATGTATTCAGAGTCATGGTTTACCCTCTTTTGAAACAAGGTTTGTGGAAAGCCACAGGCCTCTTCCTGTGTCCACAAATCTGAGAAAAACCAACAGTCTAGGCCACAAACTCAAATTCTGGTGAAGTAAAGTTTTCTACTGAGAACTTGCTTGAGGCCTGCGCATTAAGAAAGCAGCGTTCAGTTGGTCGGATTGTAACATTCAGTATGCATCTCTCCATGTTAACAGCACAGAGCAGACAGACATAGAGGATGGCAAGGCGAGGCATCGTGTCTGTTAGCCCGAGTGTGTGTGCCCGCACCTCCACACCGCCACGTCTGAGCAGCTGTAAGTACGAACAAAATCGCTTTTCAAAGGGAATAATGTAGGACAACATCATGTCAACTTGAGGATATATTTATATATTTCTTTGGGCCTGCATTAATTTTAAAGCAACATTTTAAAGTTGAGGAAAAGGGAATGCTGTGCTCAAACCGAGACGAAACAAGAAACACGGGGAGCAGTTATGCAAATGAATGAAATAAATGTCAAAATGGCAGTGAAGAATTGATGAGGACAGAGAGCGCTTGTCTTGGTTGCGAGGGAAGTGGATGACTGAGAGGACAAGTGACGTTCATTTTCAAAGGAAAGTTTCACGCCGCTATCATGGCAGCATTTGTGACTTGGAGATACATATTAATGCCCCACTCTGACGTTATTGTGTCACTCTCCCTCCTTTCTTTCTTTTTTTTTGTGTGAGTACCCAATGCTTTCTCCTCTTCATATCTTGCTGCGATGACATCCGAACAGACACATGTGCATGTGGAGCGCCAGGGCCCAGAAAGCCTGTGCACATGGAAAAGAAGGATGGGGGGGAAAAAGTCTCCATAAAAGATTCATCAGAAATGTCTCTAATCCACTACTGCATTGTCAAGGAGATGTTATAAAGCACACATTGTAAATGGATTCTTCCCTCACTGACTAAAGTCATTTCTGCAGAGGGATGGGGGAGTGGAGGGGGGGCGACAGGGGGCATCCTTGTGTGGCACCAGACAAGTACATAGTGTGAGCAGATGAGCAGCACTCTCTGGGACTGCATTACTACCTGTCCCCAGTGCTGCCTGGGAGCCTGACTCTAATGTACAAGCCGGCCACATTCCCCTTGTCAAGGCCTTGACGTGCACGTCAAAAATTACCCAACCTAAAGTGACAGCCCCCTTTCTTCCCGTCTCTCCCCTCTCTGCAGCCAGGCCGGCTCTCCGCCCTGCGAGGAGAGTGCTTTGAAAGCCAGGACTACCAATGCCACTCCACAGCGGCAGCCACTTTATTTATTCCTCACTGCAGGCAACGGAAGGTAAAACAATATGGATGGCATGGTGGAAGCTCATAATATTAGCTTTGGCTTTGGGCAATCGGCCATAAATATCACACTTCCTCGTGGAGAATATGATTGGAGCCACTTGAAGTATCGAGATTTTGAGCGAAGGTCTGGGGAAAAATGGGGGAGCGGGGTGTCACTACCTTTCTTTCATCTCTTATCAAATCACCCTTCAGCTGCTCTATCCTCCCAGCGCAAAGTGACATAAGTCTCTCATGCTTTTAGTGGCAAAAATAAGACCTCAGTGAAGCAAAAATAATCACTCTTTTTAACACTTCACTTCATCTGGCGATGCTCTTCACTCCTCCATTTCAGAGTCCCCTCAATCACATATGATGATATTATGTATTACTTATTTATTTTCCGTTGGAGAGGGGCAGAGGTTGAAAACAGGAGGAAGCGACAGGGAGGTGAAAAGGGAGTCTGTCCCTCGACCAAAGCACACACACACACACACACACACACACACACACACACACACACACACACACACACACACACACACACACACACACACACACATACATGCAATCTGACACATTGTGTATGTCTTTGATCTCTTCCACTGTTTGACTTTACATTATGACATTTGGTGATCTGATGTCAAACTCATCGTGATAATCTATGTACAGTATGTGTGTGTGTGCATGTTAGTGTGTGTGCAAGTGTGTGTGTGTCAGGAAGAGATAAAGAGAGAAGAGGAAAGAAATGTTTTGGTGCCTCATGTTTTTTATGACATATTTCTCTTGAGGACAGATTACCTTTTTGATTCATAATGCGCTTAAAAGCAGCTGCGGAGAGGTGTATTGACATGTGCTTTGACACACAAACCTGTAAACACACACTCACACACACACACACACACACACACACACACACACACACACACACACACACACACACACACACACACACACACACACTCACACACACACCCAGAGTACATCCTGTTGAACTTTCCCTTCCCTAAAGACATGTACATAAAAAAAAAAGAAAAACATCAAGGACAAGGATATGGACACCTCAGCCTGATTCAGAGTGAAAATGTTGCCGTTTCTCTGATCAATAATCTTTTGTAGCTTTGATGTCGGCTCTGTTCTGCGCTACAAGTCCCCAGACTGACACTGTTCTTTGTCTATCTATATCTCTATTAAACACGAAGAAAGAGAGGCAAACAAACTGTTTGTTTTTCACACTACAACAGAGAAGAACAACGTATACACACCCGACACAAGGGAGAACAGGCTAACAAATACTTTAAATAAGGTTGTTTAAAATATCAACACAAGTCTTGTTGTTTACAAAAAAAACACATGTTTACAGATGAAAATGGTAAGAAATAGCATCACTATGCATATTTCACTGAAAATGGTTAGGAGACTATAGAAGTCGATGTTTTGACTTGTCATGGTAGGAAAGGTTGATAACATTAAAGCTGCATTCCACTTCAGGTATTATGCATGCTGGCTCACTGGAATAGCTTACTGCATGTAATGTTAATGTTATTAATGTTACCTGTGGGTTTCCTGCTATAACATGTGAACATGTCTACTGAAAGAAAAGTCTATACACAACAGGCTGTCATATAGTATGTTCGGAAAAAAAGCCCACACATTTAGTGGGCTTTTTCAGTTACTCTAAAGCTGCATTTAGTAACTTTAAAATAGGTAACTTTCATACATATATATATGTAGAAATTGTCACAATATCCTCACAGACCCTCTCTCCCCCCCCCCAGTGCTCCTCAGGACATTTGTAAGATTTCATTCAGGACAAAACAATCTTACTTTACAGTAAACTGAAGTATGTTTCTGTAAAACATTTGAAGTAATTATTTTTCAGCTCTGCCTTGTTTGAGTTGAGGTTTTTGTTTGTTTGTGTAGGTCTCATGTTTGACTAGTTATTGTTTTGTTAATATTTGGACAAAGGGTGTTATGTGGAACTTGTTTATGAAAAATCAGACCAACTGCTATGCAACTGTAAAATGTTATGAAGTGACTACTGCTCATCATCCTACCATGATACACATTTAGAGAAAACACAATTATAATAATTCTACATTTTCTATGTATAAACCTAGTAAAGTAAGAACTGCAAGGCATCTCAAGTTCATACTTAACACATCGAACTGCAACAAACTGCTAGTTCAATATAACGTGAATAATTTCAGAGAAGTTTATTTTGTGGGAGTGGAGCATATATTCATAAGCAGTAGTAGTTTAAACTTTAAGAAGAAGCAAAGCAAAGAATGAGTATCAGCCCTTTCTCTCTTCCTGTTCTCTTGTATCCACATCGGCGCACAGACAACACTCACATCCGAGCCGGGTCACTCAGGACCTCTGCCTCATCACTTTAACTAAGTTACACAATCCTCTGCTCCGCTGTCTTTTCATCCCCACTTTCCCTCCTCTCCCCCTCCTGCACTCGCATCTGTGTGCATCTGCGTCCCCAACTGCTGCGCAATTAAAGAGAGATGAGCAGTGCTGTTAGTTTATAAAAAAAGGAGGGGAAAAAACATAATGTAGTTTGTGTGTCACGACCAATTTTCTGCATGCTGAAACTTTAAAGGGCGGATGAATAATTTGAGAGAAGTGCAAAGGGGAAGATGGGTGGTGGCGGGTGGCAAAAGAAATAGAGTGAACGTAGAAGATACGACAACAGGAGAAGGGGGGAGAATGTCGAGAAAATGACATTGTTATTCATCCGACTCTTTGTCACAAGTTGAGAGTGAAAGAGGCGAAACTTCAAGCGCACTGTCTCCCGTGGGTGACATACTGCAGTTCAAACAAAGTAAACAACTGTTTTACTCTGATGCACTCTTTAGTCTAGCTGGAGGCTAAGTTGCCTTCCTGCTGCAGCTGGTATTGTGGCACACTTTGCCGGCAGGGGAGAGCGTGAAAATTGTTGCAAAGATCTCAGAGTATTCTCACCAAGTGTGGCACGCAGGAGACACTGCCTTGTTGTTATTTACAGAAAACAAGCAGGTTGCCTTTCATGTTAGGGGGGCTGCTCGAGTAGAAAGGGAACATGAACGCAGTGTGACAAAGTGGAGATGCTCTGTGCTCTAAGAAGAACTTTCACCGTCAGAGATGAGGATTTACATTTGGAAAAGAACAGAGGTGTTTGCAAAAGTTTCCCCCAAACTTTAAGGCAGTTACATAATTGACCCCTGAAGCTGAATATCGTTTTTTATTATTTTTTTATTTATGTGATTAGGATGCCTAGATTTACCCAAACCGTTTTTGTGACCAAAGGAAGCTAATTGGTTTAAAATGTTAAATGTTGTCTGAACCCAAGCAACCATGGACTGTTGCACAGGATAGTATCTATGTTTTCCAATTTAAGCACATGTATACTTGGTCTACATCGTGTTTAATCAAAATGTGCTGGAAACTATAGTCAGTTAAATCATTGGTTTCCTTTCGAACTTGACACTAAAATTGCACTTTTTGTTTGACTAGAAGTTTGACTCAATACTTAAAAATGTATAATACAAACAAAAATATCTGATCAATGATTGACTAAACAAGAAACATGTCCAGACATGTTTCAATACTTTAAATCAGTGGTTCCCAAAGTGTGGGGCGCTCCCCCCCTGGGGGACGCAGAGGCATGTCAGGGGGGGCGCGAGAGAACAGGAGGAAAAATGGTTATTAAAAAAAAAAAAGATTAAAATAAATAAATAATAATAATCATAATTTGTAAAATTATTGATTCGAAAATAATATGATACAGTACTATTACGTGTGGGTCTCTGTGTTTCATTAAAGTTCTGCTCTGTGTGTGTGTGGAATGAGCCATTTTGTGTGCGTGCACGAGCGCGAGAGAGAGAGAGCGCACCGGTACCGGAGATCGTAGTTGTTAGCTTCTGGTGCTAGCGAGCTACGCTAACGGATATAAAGAGTTTTTTCAACAACAAAGTGGAGGAGAGTCCTCTCCTGTCAGAATGAGAGGCTCAGTGAACTAAAGGACTCTCTGAGTGTTTAGATAGTTAACATTAGTCTAAGTTATCTCAGTGGATCTCAAACGTTTTGGTCACCATTAATGTAAACAATTATTTCCGAGGCACACGTTTATATGATCATTATAGTTATAAAAAATAAGAGAATAAATTAAAAACAGGTATGAAATACTATTAAAAGGGTGATTTGTAAAATATCCATAGAGAAAAAGTAAATCTGTTTACAGTTCTGTTTCATATGGGTGTTGAGAGATGTATCCATAGATCTCTTTTTTTTGCTCTCAAAGTGCACCAGATTGATGCTTTTAACTTCAATATTTAAAAATAAATCTTCCCGGGGGAGCTTGCCCCCAGACCCCCCTATGTGAGGTCCACACACCACCTACAAAAATAGCACTTTACCCCTGCTTACACCTATATGCCTCAAGCCTTCATTGTAACTGTCACAATGTGTATTTGCGTGGGGATTGTTGCAGTAGAAATTTCCCCTGTAGTGCCTGGTACATTAATGGGAAACCCTAAATGTTTCAGCACCCTCTATGAAACGTTTAATTATTTAAAAAGGAGTGTGTTAGAAAGATGTTGATTCAGCACTACAATAGAGACTTCATTGTAGAGCAGTGGTCTCCAACAAGTCGATCGCGATCGAGTGTGTTCGGTTAGATCGCGCACCGTTAAAAAAANAATCTTCCCGGGGGAGCTTGCCCCCAGACCCCCCTATGTGAGGTCCACACACCACCTATAAAAATAGCACTTTACCCCTGCTTACACCTATATGCCTCGAGCCTTCATTGTAACTGTCACAATGTGTATTTGCGTGGGGATTGTTGCAGTATAAATTTCCCCTGTAGCTCCTGGTACATTAATGGGAAACCCTAAATGTTTCAGCACCCTCTATGAAACGTCAAGCTACCCCGCACCACCCCAAAATAAATATCTGGCGCCGCCACTGAGCCTGACTATTTGTGTTGGGGGGGCCCGACTTATTTTTTTCTCCAAAGGGGGGGCCCTGACAGAAAAGGTTTGGGAACCCCTGCTTTAAATAATATAAACACATGCCATTTGCCCAAAAAAATAACTGATGTTTGATGGTCAGCCTTAGCTGCTACTAACAAAATTAATCTTTCAATTTCTCTTGAAAATAAATATATCTGGTATAAATAAACCAGAGATATTAACAGGGGGACAGTAGGTGTCCAACATTGTTTAACACAATACAAACAAACCAGTTGTTTCAAAAACACATACATATAAAAACAAATGTAAGAATATGAATGCAAAAAAAGAAGAAGAAGAAATGCCCTGGGTGAGCTACAGTTGTTAAGTGAAGCGATGAGGCTTTAATGTTTTACCTGGTCCAGGAGAGAAGCCCCGACAAGAACACGAATCAAAGCTCCTGTTACAAGGAGAAGATTACACAGAAAACATGTGAGAGTATGTGCAGCATGCAAGTTGTTTATCTGAATCATTTCATCAAGTCTAAAGTCTGGAGGCATACGCACCATTTATCCCTCTCTCAAATTCTGATTTTTAGCTTTAGAAAAAAATGCCTTTGGCTTTTCTATTGTAGCAATTTGACTTCCAACAAAAAGACCCAGGTTGGATGTGTGATCCTGAAGAACAGGAATTCAAGCTAGTTTATTTTGTACAGTAGCTGCTTGTTATAGTGAATGAGGGATAACACAGAAAAACAAGAAAAGGACAAGAGAGAGACAGGGATAAATAAGTGGTATTATGAAACTGTTAACATGTGATTAGCTCATGTTACCTTTAAGCTAATAACAGCTGAAATACAACTATCCTAACACCCTTAATATACAGTAGCGTAGTGGTAACCAATCAGCACATTCCCACGTGTCCCATTTAGGCTTGATCAATTGAGAGAGGGAATGAATTGTTAATATATCTCATATACAGATGTCATAATTAGTTAAAAAGGTGTGATATGTGATACTAAATGATATAGAAAGAGATTAAAGATACTTTTTGTCTTAATATAAGCATATTAAGTTTGTATTTTCATTGCTTTTTTCTTATATATTTTCATATTTTTGAAATGTATTAAGGACGATATATTCAACATGCTCAAAGTATTTGAGTTAAAACTTCTCAAATGAGGCACAGGCACATTCACATTGAGAAAATGCATCAGTGAATTTCTTCAGACATTTAATAACAACATGTGCACCTTAATTAAAATAAAACTCCTCACACACAGACAACAACAAACTAATGCAATGCTTTCTGTTCAAATGTACATACTAAATAAGATATGGGGGAAAATGAACCCATTTCCCCTCTTGTTACTTTTAAATGCAAATTGGGCTCTTCATTAAAATGTGTGGCTAAACTTCATTAGCAGCAGATATTGATTTTCAGGCAGCGACGATCGGATAGGCCCTATAGGCAAGTGAAGGTACAAAGGTTTGTCTAAATGCTAACTGCTAGTATGTAGCTCGGGGGCTAGTTGGAGTTCTGGCTCTGAGAGCTATGGAACATCTGGAGAGGTAACATTTACATAAGCTTCTCTTTGTACATGGGAACCTTCATTAACATCACGCTGCTTTGAACTCAGGATGAGATGGTAATACAGACGAAAGAGAAGTTAAGGAGAGGGGCGCTGTGTTGGATTGTTGCAGCGACGTGCTGTTTTCTCTCACGGTGTTTCCTGTTTTTGCACAATATTTCAGGAAAAGTGCAACAGCTTCTGGGCCATCCAACAAGAACACAACATTTCTAGAAATGTGTGTCAAGATTTTACATATTTCATTCTTGCGGCCTGCTAAAGATTAAACTGCAACTTTGAATATGCTGGCAGCAAATGTTGCACTTAATGACCAGTTAACTTAGTGGCTCATTTAGTCACTTTACTCATCATTGTTGAAGGTGACTAAAGTGCACATCAGGCTGCACTGTATGCTCTAAAACACCATAATAACTATGATTCATATTTAAACGCTTAAAGGGCCCTATTATGCTTTTTTGAGTTTTAGAGTGCTGTAGAGTGTTTAGGTATATAGGTTTTTGTGCCTTTAAATGGTCTTAAAAGGGTAAAATCCTGAAGTTCACGCCAGAGGGATTTTCTCTCCCATGCCTAAAACGCCCTTTGTTTACTTCTGCATCATAGTGACATCACTATGTAATTACTTTTTGGTTGAATAAGCTCTTTTTACCCTCTGTAAAAACGGTACTGGGGATGCAGGAACTTCACATGAGAGAAGAATCACCTGAAGATCACTTCACCTTTCCTGCTCTCACACAGCTGAGAGTCTTCTAGCTAGCCTCTGTCTCTTCCATTTTCTCCCCTCCCCTCTGATACCCAGGTCCCCACCATAGACTCTCCGTTAATTCAATCTCATTATTTCCACAAACACGGTCATACTGTGTGGCTCCCCCTCAATCACTGGCCGGCCTAACCCCCTGATCTCTGGCAAATGGGGGCCCAGGCGTGCGCCTCTCCTCTCACCGCACGGAGCACACAAAAGGCCATGACCCAAATTGCGGGGGATTTAGGCCCTAATCTGTCTTTACTCTGCAGAAAAATGGATGGCTTGGATAAAGACCAGAGGGAGAAGAAGGATGTGGAGCCGGGAAGGAGGAGGAGGTTTAATAGGATTGTAGGTATAGAAACATTAGAGGCATTCCCCCAGTTGGAAAAACATCTGCTCTTTATCATCTGGTCCAGAGCTGTGTGTGAGTGAGTGTGTGTGTGTGTGTGTGTGTGTGTGTGTGTGTGTGTGTGTGTGTGTGTGTGTGTGTGTGTGTGTGTGTGTGTGTGTGTGTGTGTGTGTGTGTGTGTGTGTGTGTGTGTGTGTGTGTGTGTTAGCTTGGAGCTTGTGGTCGGTGGGCAGAGACTAACACGGCCTGCTTTACATTTTTAAAAAGCAACACATGAGGTATCTCCTACAATCACGTAGTGTGTAAATTATTGAAATTATTCCCAGTGTCAGTGGTCTAAGACAGCACAACACGATACACAGAGACACGGTGTGGCTCTACCTGCCAGGCCCCCTAACGCTCCTCACACACTTGTAAACAACTGTAATTCTCTGCAAAGCAAGCACAAGCACACAAGCACAGTATGTCTGTGTGTAATTTATTTATCATTTATTTATCCGCCTCCCAACAGGCGGGTTGACTAGAGAGATGCTGTATGTTTACCTCTCTGTGAACACACACTCAGGGCGGCCACACACGCTCAGGGCGGCCACACACACACACACACACACACACACACACACACACACACACACACACACACACACACACACACACACACACACACACACACACACACACACACACACTTTAAGAAACAGAGTTAATAGTATAGCCTTAAGGTTAGGGAGGCAGGGTGATTTCAGGACTGGTTTCTTACACGATAATTCTGCTTTAGTACGACTTGAGAGTCACATTCTTGTACATTGGCCATCACTTGTATGAGTTATGAAAACATGGTTCATTGCTGAGAGCTGCAGACAGACTGATATCACTAAATCCAACAAGACAAAAAGCATGAGCAGTTGGATGATCAGGCAGCGTGTAAACATACCAACAGTTTAGTACCCTTAATTGATATTTAATTCAGTGAAAGTGAGTCCTACCAAAATGTTTGTGATAATTCCTCACTGTACAGGAAAATTTTTTGTCTATAAAGTAACCCTAATGTGTAAAAAGTATTGCGACCCATGGTGCCTGACAACCCATCCTAACCTAATCTATTCTCATGTAAAGATTAGGCCACATTTATTTTTAATTAGTCAACAAGAAATGCACTTATTATCTCCGTCACCAAGCTTGTAGGATCAGATAGAGTATTTTGATAAGACAGTATTTAGCTCTGCGATTTTCTGGTGTGACAAACCTTAATCTGTTTTATGTCAGTCATAGTCAGTCAATTGTATTCATATAGTATGTACAAATATCACAAATCACAAACTTGGAGGTGCTTTAGTCCCTCAATTCAGAGGCGAAACATCACATAACATTGCTTAAACCTTGCAGATATGCAGGTACGGTTTGTACATTATAAAACAAAATAGTAGATGGTGGAATATCAGGATGAGAAAACCAGAGAAAAACTGTAACGATATATGAGGAACATAAAAAAAACAGATCATGGAGACCTGGAAAGAGGATTTACAAGAGGCAATTTTGGATTAGCATGTTATTTTCACCAAGTTTGTAAAGAGACATTTATTTTTTGCAATCAACACAACTACCGAGATATTCTCCAAGCTGACCTCCACCTGCTCCAGTCGACAGGCCTATTGGCTAATGAGGTGAACAATGAGCAAACACAAAGCCAAGTGTGTTGTTTTAAAAGAAAGACATTGAAAGGGAGATCAGCATTATCGAGGAAGAGGAAAACAAAATAGTGTTCATATGAGTGTCTCTGCTCTGTAAGGTCTGTACACTGGATGCTGCTACACCGTCCCGAGCAGGAGACTAATGCTTAACCAGCCCCGGGGAGCGGGATTATGAAGAACAACGATCTGATTTCTTCCTCCGCCTCCGACCCCCTGCCTTTCCCCAAATCCTCCCATCTCATCACCGCCCCTCACTCACCCCAGCCTCCTCTCGCTGCTATGATTAAGGGTCAAGCGTGCCACCTCGTCTCCAGGCCATCATTAAAGGGGCGACAGAAAAGAGAAAGAGAGAGAGGGAGAAAGACACCCTGGCATACGGGGCTAATGAAAGCCATGAATCACAGTGTGGTCTTTAAAGAACATATTAGTGGCATCATTAACTCTGCACAAAGGCCAGAACCGGGGTGAGCAGACAGGTCGCTCCACCAGCAAAGGCTCCTGCCCCCCCCCACCGCCACCCGCCGTACCGCTCTGCCTTTCATATCCCCTAGAGCCGCCTCTCATTAGGGAGGCACCCATACTGCAACATACGCTACGGCTGAATATTTCCCCAGAAAGATGTGAGAGACATCTTAGGTGAACATGAAATATATTGTAGCCCTAATGCTAACCATGACCCTGACCCTTGGCTCGGTGTGTTTAATTTCGAGTAAGATCTTGAAACAAAAGGAAGTGGCACCCAGAGCAGTAGGACTATCTATGTTATAAATGTATTATCTTTTTAATTAACACACAACATCTATTGCATGTCTGTCCTTCCTGGTAGAGGGATCTCTTCTCTGTTTTTCCCCCATTAGCTGTGGGGTTTTGTTGGAAGTTTATACTTGTCCCATCCGAGGGTCTAAGGACAAAGGCTGTCATATTCGCATTCATATTCTGTATCAATTGTAAATCCCCTGGTGACAAATGTCAAATTTGTGAAATTGGGCTAGATATATACACTTTGATTGATTGACGGAAGTATCGATACATGAGTCAGTCACAAAATGTGCTTTCATAGTTTTCCGGGAACAAACTCCAAAAACAAAAGCGTCTACTTCTGTTCGAGCAAACAGGAGACATATTTTTGATGGACACGCTCCTCTTAACCTGCCACTTCCTGTTTGAACAAAAACAACTCTCCCTGCAGACGCCCTGCAGCGGGGGCCTGTGGGTACTCCTCACGGGCAGTGACCTTTTCACACAGCCTCGGGACAAAGTGGGTCTCCCAGCTCACCCTGGAGCAACACCCACCACCACTTTCGCTGCACATGCCCCCCCCCCCTCGCCTCTTTAGATACCCAGGATCTGATGGTGTTGCTGGTAGAGGCTGGAGCCCCTCAGTAGGCTCCATCAGAGGTGTGTCTGGAGCCCCCATGCTCAGGGAGTGGGCCCAGGCCTCATTAGGAGCTCCATGATGAAATGAGCTGAAAGGCCCCAGTCTCAGCCAGCTCCATCCAGCAATCACAGCATCAGGAACAGGCGAGGCTCCTCTCACGGCCCCACAGGCGTTAAATCATGGATAACCTTCTCCTTTCTCTCGCTATCTAACTATCTGCACCCCCTAACTTGCTCTCTGTCTCACTCAGATGGTGCGCCATTTCTCTCTGTTACACCGACAATGCCCCCCCCAATCCCATCCCCAGCTCCGCCAACCCCAACCACCCCCCCAGCTCTTCTTCTGTCTGAGACTGCCAAGGCACACNGTGGGATGGATTATCTCGGCAAAGGAGAAGTGCTCACTATCACAGATTTTTTCAGATTTGTGAACAATATTTGAGAGAAATGGTTATTTTGTGTATGTAGAAAATGTTTTAGATCTTTGAGTTCATCTCATGAAAAATGGGAGCAAAAACAAAAGTGTTGCGTTTATATTTTTGTTCAGTGTATCTATCTACGTATCCATCTATCTATCTATCTATCTATCTATCTACGTATCTATCCATCTACGTATCTATCTATCTACCTATCTATCTATCTACGTATCTATCTATCTATCTATCTATCCATCTACGTATCTATCTATCTACCTATCTATCTATCTATCTATCTATCTATCTATCTATCTATCTATCTATCTATCTATCTATCTATCTACGTATCTATCCATCTACGTATCTATCTATCTACGTATCTATCTATCTATCTATCTATCTATCTATCTATCTATCTATCTATCTATCTATCTATCTATCTATCTATCTATCTATCTATCTATTTATCTATCAATCTATCTATCTACGTATCTATCTATCTACGTATCTATCTATCTATCTATCTATCTATCCTACCTACCTACCTACCTATATCTATCCATGTATCTATTTATCTATCCATTCATCTACAAATCTATCTTTTTGGTCCTCAAGAACCTGCTCCTGCTTTGAAATGATAATCATAATTCCCTCAGCTGAACTGTACTGGTGACACGCAGGTCTAAGAGCCTGGAGGCGTGCAGGTACGAAGCTCCGTCTGCTCTGCATGCACCCCTGAACGAATCAAAGAAAGAGCAGTGTGAGTGTTTGAGCACCTATCACAGTAAAGGGGAATGATTTTACGAAATAAAGAGAACAGTGAAGACTACAGTGATAGAGATACGAGTGATTCGCTCTCTGTTCGCAGAGCTGTTAGTAAAAAATCCAAACATTTCAGTGCGCTTTGACTCAGTTGTGAGCAGCGAGGCATCACTTGAAATCTGAAATGGAATATCTCCAGAGGAGTCGAATGCCAGAAGCAGGTGATAGCGAGCATTATACAGCCTTCCTTGAATATATATTTGAATAATTGAAAGCCACTTAGTCCCATTTGAATGCTTGAGTATTGTGGATCAACTACACCTATGGAGGGGCGAGGTCAGTGTGGCTAGCAGGGACGGCATTTATGCTAAGGCTTCTAATATATTCATGTAATGTGAGCGTATGAATTTTCCTCACGCTAATCACAACACACACAGAGCAACGGATAATTAAGGATTGTCGCATTGCTTTATTTCTGCAGGCGAAACATCTCTCCCCCGCCCTCGACTCCACACCTTGTATGAAAAGCATAATTCTATGATAAAGCTAGTTTAGGGAAACCTAATGTTATATTAAAGCAGAGTTAATCAATGCAGGGGGAACCTTCTTACCATACATTACTATGCGCACCAGAATGCTTTAATGTGCAAAAAAGGGACCTTTTATTGTTGGCCAAGAGTAGACATTATATTAATACAGGTTAATAAAACTTTGGGTTTCTTAATTTTTCATATTGGTTAGTGCATATGTAAATATTTAATGAGGTCTTTATGCTCCAGATATTCCAACAAAAAGGTTAATAAGCTCTAAGATGGAGGAGAGGCTATATAATCGCTGGCTTGTCCTACAGAGAGAAGAGGAATGGCAAAGCAGTAATAAAGGACTCCCGAGAAATAAGTGAGCGGGAAGAGGAGCAGCGCTTAAACTGTATTATAAAGTAAGATAAACATGTATAAATGAATGCCTTAATCTTACAGTCTGTTATAAGGGTTGGTTGGTCGATTCTAAAAAATGCAAAAAACGTTTTTATCATTACCTGTCAGTTCTTTTTTTACTATTTATTAAATTATAAAAGATCAAAGAAATAAAGAAAAATCACTCATTAACATTGTGTTTTTTGACCAAACAACCCTGACAAAAATTAAACTTTGAGAAAAGCATTAAATTCCTAAAAAAATTATAATAATTGGAACCAGAAAATATCTAAAATTTGAGGATTATAAACTATTTTTGGTTTCTGTCAATTGACTTATGGCTCTAATAAGATGAGACACAGAGGATATATTACAGCAGGCTTCTATTTCAGGGTATATGCAGGAATCCTGAAGTCAAATTGAATACCTTTTAAGACCCTTTCCATACATTTTAAGACCTAATCGCCACTCCAAGTTTTAACCGGTTACATTGGCGACACACTTGACCTCACATTTACTATATACAGTATTGATTGTCCTTCCTCCTTATCTTTTAACAACCGGCGTAAACGGACCTTGGCGCGCTATCGAGCAGTGAGCGTGCGATGTCCTGTTCAGATGACGTCAGATCCAACGGGATGCCATAAATAAACTACACAGAATCACACTACACACCTACGCAATGATTACATTCAGGCACACTGTAGAATACAACCTCTTTGGACAATTTACATACTTATTGAAAACAAGCTACAAAATGTAATACCTTGGAAAATGCCGTCTAATACTTTTTAATAGTCTCAATTTTCACTAAATTGATTTATCAACTTTTAATACTTTTTAAGACCCCGCGGACACCCTGTATTTATATGTATACATTAACAGTTGAATCAGTAACCAAACATACTTATCTCTATATTCAAATCAAATCAAATCAAGTTTTATTTATATAGCACATTTAAAAGCGATTTTTGGTCGAGCCGAGTGCTGTACATGTAAAAAAACACATTACTACAATCACAATAAAAGACAATAATTTACAACAGAAATATAAAAAACAAAAAACACAGGGAATAGCCAGGTGTCAAACTCCGCTCTGACTAGAAGGCCAGAGAGTTATGGAGAGGTATTAGTTACCTGCATGAAAAATGAACATCATAAAGATATTCAATCACATGGTCAATGACAGAAAGTAGCTGTCATTGACTCTCCTTGTAAGTTTGACATTTAATTTCAGCTTTACTAACTTACAAAGACCTTATAAAATAAAATCTACATATTGACACCGGCCTAGAGCTGGGAAAACCAAATGTCACTTCAGTTTAAATCATCTTCCACCACTATGGTGCGTTGAAAGCCATGTCCCATCCAAAGCATATAGCTCTTTCCTTAATTAACACTCACACTGTGGTGTGTTGCAATATCAAATTAATATTTCAAAGCCTGCTTCGTTTTATGGCCGCTACCATTTGAATAGGCCTTAATAGAGTGACAAGACATTCCCACCAACCATTGTCCCATGAAAAATGCACAAGCCACTTAAAACCAATGGCCAGTCACAAGGAGACACTTGGCCCCTCAAGACAAACCATGACTTCTTTCCTGATGAGCGAAAAGAGGCATATTTTCAGCGCCTGCTGCGGAAACTAATGCCTTCCCCTGCACACACATCTGTTATGAAGATTGGATGAAATGGTTTGATAGTGAAACATTAGCTTCTTTTAAATCTCACGCCTGGTGAGAATTCTTCAAATGTAGCGCAGATTTAATAATTAAAGTGCCCCATTCACCATAATATTAATCGTCAAAGCCATCTGACATTGTTCTTGTCCAAAGAAAAAGGCTTTGACTTAGATATTTGAACTAAACCTTTTGGCTGCAGAAGAGCTTATTGGGATTGGAAACACAATATTTAATAGAAAAAGAGGAGTTTTCATACATTTCAGAATCAATAGATCTGAAAGAAAGCAGGGTTAAAGGTCAAAAGACTTAATCTGGGGTAGCTCAAGGTAAGATTATTCACTAACTAATGTATGACGTCAGCTACTGAATGCTGTTGACCTCATTACGTTGTGATATTGAGTCTCAAAGTGCTTTTTCATAGTATTTAAAGGACCCAAGGCCTTAATGCAATCAGCACTGAGAAGACACAGGCTTCTGACCTTTATCAGAAATCTTTTATCTGTCCTGCAGGAGCAACATTTAAAGCAACGGCAAAGGTATAGTTCAGATATAAGGCAAAAAAAAAACATAATATCTCAGATCTTTCCCTCTCTCTTCCTTTTCCTACATTAAACTGCAGCACACTGATATTGCAGTAGTAGAAACTATGAGCATGAGAGTTTCTCTACTGTCCTTCTTCATCTAAATTTGATTAGCCCGCGTTTGTGCTAATATAAAATGTCAGTAAAAACGACAGTGTTTACAGGAACGTAACATAATCAAGGCATGCAGTAAATACGGCACTTCTAACCGTGCAAACTGCTGAAATATTAAAACAAATTAGAGTCAAATAACATCTGGGGAGGTCTGGATACAGAGAGAGGAAGGAGACAGAGAGAAAAGCACAGAAGTTAGTGACTGTAGTGGGGGGATAATTAAAGTAACAAAGCACCTGTTAGTATACACATGAACCCTTTTGTACATTGTTCAAATAAAGGAACTTAATTATGACAATTGTCACTTAAGAGTTTATATATGTTTTATAAACAGTAAAGTAAATAACTTACACAATAATTGGCAATAATGTATTGTTATAAGAAATTAAATAACAAAATCCACCTGCAAACAACAACTGTGGTGTAGAGGCTGATATCTCCATCCTCGGATTGTAACAATATGATAATATAGAACTGGTTTGTTTATGGTCTATCTCTCTAACTCCTAATAACATCCATATCAAATGACAAGATGTAAAAAACAAAAATGTTATTATGAAGGGGACATTTTATCTTGGCATCTTCTGTATAGAGAGGCGAAGTCCCGCCCATCTACTTCCGACCCATGGGACCTTATTTCGGAAAAATTATGTATTGAAGTCAATGGAGAGAGAAAGATTCTCTTTAGATCCCGTTTGAATTGTGCCACGAGTTTTAACTTGATAAAGACTATGAAAATACGCAACTAGAAAGACTACAAATCCCAGAATCCCGGTCCCGCATGCTGGCTCTTACGAACCGACTAACTCCCCTGTTGTGTATGTACAGCTCTCAACATGCCCAGAGTAGTGATTTTCACCTCTTTTAATACTTTTCGCCTCATTCTAAAAGAAAGAGTTGAAATGTGCCAACGTGACGGCCGTCTTGGTGTGTGGTGCGAGACGGGAGATATAGTTCATTGAGCGGTTTCATAGAAAAAAAGTGTTATTTCGTAGTTTTACAACACATTTTTATATTTTTTACTTGCAAAATTATCTTTTAAATTGACAAACAATTTGTAATTGGTGGCACAATTCAAACGGAATCGAAAGATAATCTTTCTCTCCCCATTGACTTCAATACATACTTTTCTGAAATAAGGTCCCATGGAGCTCCCCCGGAAAGGGAGGGACTTCGCCTCTCTATAAACAGAAAATGAATGTGGCTATGGTGTTTAACCCTCTGGTATCATTCAAATGCATCACCCTACTTGGCTGTCCAAGAGTGATACCGGAGGGTTAAAGATACAAACTATAGTCGCTTTTAGTGGAAAATGGAACTGAAATATGTCCAAAATCTGAAAAATGTTCTCCATGAATGAAAGGGTGCTTTAAGGATAAAAATGAGTGAGCCAAAAAGGATCTGTGGCTCATAGATTTTCATGAATCAAATTGTATCTGCAGTGCTGTCTCTCACAGAGAGCACCAAGTGCACGTCAAGACATTTCCTGCACCATTAATTTAAACTTTCTGATGGAGTACATCAAGCTTACACTTAGGAAAAGAAAACTACCAACCATTTCTTATCTCAGCCAATTCTCAGCTGATGCAGTTCGTACCACGTTACATTGCCTCTATGTTACTACTCTATTAAGACCAGGGGTACAATTGGTGGTAGCTCTGCTTATTTCTTTCCTTAAAAAAACATAATCTGATATTAATTGGTTTTGCCACAAAATGTAACTATAATTTTCAGAACTACATCGTTAAGTAAATAAGCTCAAAATTGCGATATAAAGAAAATGGGAAAAAATATGAACTTATAAAGAGCAAATATAAGCAACTTTGGCATATTTGGCATATTAAGTTGACACCAAAATATGTTATTGGTATTTTAACTAAATGATTATTTAGCATTGTTCAGCATATCCCTTACATAAAGGAGATTTTAATAAAGGATGATGAGGATTGAGGGATTGCGGCACGAACAGAGGAAGAGATAAAAGGAATTTGGATTGACAGGACGAGACAGGAGAAGAACAGGACCCCACGCGATGGGGGGCACGAGAGGCCGTCTGCAGCGCTGCCTGATTGACACACACTCGCAGCGCTACTGCCAGCGCCCCTCCCAGAGTTTGGAGGAACAGAGAACAATACGCTCCGAATGTGAGCAGACAAATACACCTGTTCAGACGCCCAAAATGACAGGTAGAAATACACAGCAAGACATAAACACACACAGGCGTACGGTGAGGACGAAACGTTACATATTCTGTCAAGTGTGCTATTTCTGAATCAAAGGTAAGGGAGATATGTATCCGTAGCAGGAGAGAAAAGCTAAAGCTAACAGATAGCTTTAACGCATAAAGGAATACATAACCGTCTGGAGGAGAAGATTAAAGAAGATGCTGGTTTATAATTAGCCAGTTGCCCCACAGCTAGGAATCTCTGGTACATCTTTGCTACTGGTGATAAAGTGTGTGTGACCGGGGGAAGGATTGAGCAACCTGTCACCCATAATTCACACATACACTGTACAGTGAGGATGTGGATGGGCCGTACACACTGTGAACGACTCTATAGGAGAGTTTCTATGAAGAATACACTGTTGTCGTTCACACATACACAGATATTTTGGGACGGATAAAGAAAACAGTCACATTTCTTGCATGCATACTCAGAGCTCTCAAGTCTCACGCATTTCACTCCATTCACACGCTCACACGCCACACCTTGTATTTCTCACGCAGAGATTTCTTTCCAGGCTACCGCCCACCAAGTTGCGCGGCAATTTTGTAAACAAACTAGGCTTGTTTGAGACGCGTGCACTCCACTGGCACCCCCCCGTTGACATTCGCGATACAGAGGGTTTCATACTCCACTAGCACACACACCCCCCCCCGTTGACATTCACGGTACAGAGGGCTTCATGGGAACTTTGAGGGGAGCCAGAAGTTGGAGTACCAAACACCGCTGCCAAAATCTCACTCTGAACTCTGTTCAAAACTTGAGAGCCCTGCATACTCAAGTACTAAGAGCTGAAGTCTCCATGTCCCTTTTAGGCTAGCTATCGTTCCACTATCAATCAATTTACCAGTCTTACTGACAAAAAACAACATGTTCTCGGGATTTGCAATCTTTATTCTAAGATTAAATAATACAAGCTATAAAATATTGGCTTAATGAATAAGCCTGGTGATATTCTTTTTTTTTTTTTTTATGTCAAAACATATGACAGAAAGAGAAAGATAAAAAACAACCATGATTTGATCCTACTAACAACTTTTTGTTTCGTAGCCATAATATAAATTGTCTGAAACATAAATCTCAACTGTCCAAAAATGATTAAAAAAAAACACATCCATGAGCCACAACGTTCCACTGAATAAAATGTCACTGCATTACAATAACATGGCCAGTTTGAATTATTTTAAATCAACCCCACAAAGAGCTGGTGCTGTAAATACTCTCCACGACAACAATCAATCCACAGCTGAAAATAGAAAATGCATTATTTACTCCTGTTGAAGAATGCTTGGTAACTACGTGGCCCAGCTTTTCAAGGCAATACAAAGTATTTTTTTCAATCATATTTTTGTTACCTAAAGATTCATTAAATAATTAATACATTACTATCAGCCTTATCCTATAAAAGACAACATCTCAGCTTTAAAAAACAACTGCAGCCGTGAAACATTACCAGTGCATTTTTTACAAGTTGCTTTTTTTCTTCTCATTTATAATATGGACTCACAGTAATGTATTCTTTACAATGTGTTAACCCTAATCTCTGCTGTTAAACTTCTCTGCCGTCTTGCTGTTGTTAAAGCTGTGTCTGGACTGCAGAGATTGACACGTCCATTAAGACAACCACTTGACTGCGTCTGTCAACCCGGTGACATTTAACCAGCCAGTCTAACGCTTGTGGGAGATAGCGTTTGTAAAATATATATATATACACAGTATAACACACAACTCACTGTCCCACTTTGCTCATGAGTATAAAGAAAGTCCGTTGTTCAGAAACACAGTTCATGAACAACGGACTAAGGTTTTATATACTAAATATCCTCTAACTTAAATGTGTTGTGTTTTAAACATATGTACTTGTATACACCTTTATATTCAGGTCTTAGTTTATACTTGCTCTCTTTTTTAGTAATGAACATTTAACATGATCTAATGCTGTCTTTTTTTGAAAAGCTGACAAAATAGTATATAAATTAAAGAACATTTCAATATATATATATATATTTTTTACTCTCCTTGTAATAGACTGAGTCACTGTCCACATGACATACTCTCACCTATGTCGTTTTTGAAAGGCTGCATTGATATCAGCAAGATCTTTAAAGAGGTTTTCTTACTTTAAGGTTAACAAACTAAAAGCCAAATTCATTCTGTCTATGTGACATAAACATACATACATACATACATACATACATACATACATACATACATACATACATACATACATACATACATACATACATACATACATACATACATACATACATACATGATCCCACACAGCAGTCAACAGGTTGCATCCTTTGGATTCAGGAGACCAAATCATTTGGACATCGGGACTCGACATGGCGACAGGAAGTGATTGTCACACCCCACCCCTTGTTTTACTACTGTCAGGGGTGAAGCCCTAATGTAATCATCTTTCAATCCAGACCTGATAATGAGCACAACCCCTCTCTTCTCATTCAGATCAGGTCAGCTGTGTTCACACACTCATGCACACGGGCTGCCATTAAGGTTCCCAGAGGTCCAACACGACTCCTTTGTCTCTAATGGACGAGTCGACAAACAATCTGTGAGCGTGGGAGCTCAGAATACACTGATGGAAATGCAAGAAAGCGGCGAGAGTGAGAAGAGAGAGAGAGGGGGAGACAGAAAGACAACAACTGACATCTCAGGGAATTTCACAGGGATGGCTAATCCAATGTGATCAGCGGAAGATTTTAATATTTAAATAGCTAGCAACGCACCAGAAGTTTCTAATTAAATTATAACTCATGCTTGAAAAGCAAAAGTGCATGTGTTGTGGGAGCTTAAATAATTCAGCCCGCCCTATATCTCGTCTTTCTGCTAACCCGGAGACAAATGGCACTTGCTAGGGCTTTTAGACAGGGGGCTGGCACTGTCAGAAACATGAACAACATCAGCTTGTAAAAGGCCTCACCCATCGGGGCCCAAATCCAAACTGACTGGCCTCACTACTGAACAACGTTTCTAACCTCGGAATTAATTTGGTTAATTAATTCATTATTAATTACCTTAAAGGCCACACAACATTGGCACATTGTAAAAAGATGACAGGAAAAGAGCCTCTTCCTAATGAACTGGGGATGTTAATGAGCCGGCAGACAACTATGTTCTGGCTGCGCTCACTATATCATCCTACCTGCTTGCTCTTATTACAAGTTTCCAGCGAAAAGTATCAGAAAAGAGTTTATTAATTAATACACTCTTGAAGGATATATGAGGCGCTCACAATATCCACGAGAAGCTTAAAATATTTAGGGTGGTAACATTCATATTAATGGCAAAATTACACGTACATCTCAGAAATTAAATTAGAATTCGACCCAACATTGATGGCAGAGTCATGTCAAGCATATAAATGTACTTATGGCTCGAGGTTAGAATATCTCTGTTCATTCATTATTATTTTTTTCATCCACCAGGTATTTTCGCTTTTGGCTACTTGGCCCTCGCGGCGTAATTCCAGAAAAGAATTACATTTTTGATGGGAACTAATTAGGCAGGCCTTTACCTGAAATTCTTCCAGACTGTTGCGTGTTCCTGAGTTGGGATGATGATGGTGATAACTTATTGAGGGGCACCAACTGTTCCAACTTCTGCTCGGGAACAGAGGGAGAGTAGAGTGTGCAGAGGTCTGTTTCGCAGAGCTTGTACTCTTATAAACAAACTCTGAAGAGACAGAAAGTCAATCACTTCACATAGGCCTCTCAGTCTTTTGACAAATACTAAACCCTGGGGCCTCTTGCTCTGCCCTGCGAAGAAGAGTCAGCGCTCACATACTCTACCACGCATTAAATACAACGGGAGAATGGCACTACAGATACTGGAGCACGTTTCTGAGACAATAACAATCCCCCGCTGTGATTACGGTATTTGATATCGAGACATTTTGCTGAATACTCTCTTATTATTTTTTGCTTTACCTGTTCCTTTATTACCATGTGAGTGCACACAAAGACATAGACACAACTGGCAGAGGGTGGTAAAGTGGTAAAGAGTGTGCGTATGCAGTATCATGATCATAGATGATGAAATAAACCCGTCTCTTCTCTTGCTGGCAGTTGTAGTAAAAAGCAGCAGAGGAATTCAGGTAGGAGGCAAGACGCAGACATGAGAGATGTGTCAGCTCCGATACAGTTCAACACAAAGGAGACCAAACACCACAGACTACCAACACAAATTTGTGTCTTGTCCTCAACAACACGAACAGAAATGGAGGGTTGATTCCAGACTTGGCTGTAGGAATAGGGAGGGGGGTGTTGAGCTAAACTTGGGGATGTTTATTCTACAACTTGGAGAGCACTTTGAGAACATGGAACAAAGACGCGCGGTTCTGTTCTTTTGTGCTCGCAGTTCACACAGCCTATGGCCTCAGTCTTCTCAAGTCCCCAGCCAAGACTGATGTGAGCCAGTCAAGACGTATAATTCAGATATGAAGTACAAAAAACAGCAGCAGGGTCCACCCCAGGGGTCTCTCTCTGTCTCTGACACACACATACTGTATATATGCATGCATGACTTTCAGAGCAGCCCTTCATGATTGCCGCTAAGTTTGTAATTGTTCTGATCATAAAGAAATACCTTTCAAGAAGCTTCTGTTTCACACTCGCAGTCTGATTAAAGAATGCATGATACTTCAGTGACAAGACTGTATTATTAATTCATTGCAAACAGTGGAATTTGGGTGTGTTGCTTTGAAAAATGTTCAAAACTGGCGGCCTGTAATAAAAGCACCCAGAGAAATTCCAACTCATTAACATTTAATCACAGAATTCTCTTTCATATGAAATACCCAATATAGGCTGTCAGAATCAATCAGGTGTCCAGAAAAAGGGAGATGACATGCCAAAAGGATGGGGAATATGTCAATTGTGGCATTCACTGTTTCTTCTGGCTGTCACAGTGCCAGCGCTGCCTTTAAGCCGACACTGTGAGGAAATGTGGCTCCGCGCGCTGCTTTAAAACACTCGGGGAGATGTGGAGGAAGAAAAACAGGCTTCTGTTACAGAAACCTTTGCCTGACAGGAGCCAGCACTGGAGGTTGTGTCATCTCTTGGTGTGGGAGAGGTGTTCAAAGCCAAGGCTTCTGGGTAATGGGGTTCTCTAGGGCGATAGGGGATCTAGAGGAACTCTTCACTCATAATTTTATAATTGGCCTGCTGTCCTGGGGATCCATGCCAGTGCTCTTGCCTACACCTTCAACTTAACTTTTTGAAAGTTTGGTCCTCGTGTAAAAGCTGCTGTTAGGGATGCAGAAACAGGATCAGTGATGGGGATGATCCAGTTCTCCCATGGTGACTTGGAGCAGGAGGGGCAAGACATGCTAAGCAAGGGCTCAGACGCTCAGTGAACTAGTTAACAGTTAAGGACACTGTTTAATAATCAGTTATGAATTTAAAAATCAATAATTTATCAAAAAGAACATCAAGTAAAAAGCAGAACAGCTACGCACTTTTTAAAAGTATATGTTGATCAGTTAATTCTTATGCCCGTCTCAAGCCAAACATTTGGCCCATCCAGCAATGGATTATAAAAACATGTGATACACATAGCTTATATGAGGTACCTTATATAAGACCCTAACTAGCTTATATTGACATTATAATCACACAAAAAGACAGAAATCTTATCAATTACAAATGAGTCATTTTTGATTCGCAACAGTTCAACAGATCCCAAGAAGGAGTGTTACCATGAGGGTTACAGTAATGTTTTTTTTGTACATCCTTTCTTTTTTACAGAAATACATGGAATAGCTTCCGTTGTATTTATTTTTGAACATGGTTCCTTTACACTAAAGAAGAAGATGATGAAGATGTGTTTTTTTTCTTCAAGAACTGGAAAACAAGTTAATTAAACCGAGACCCGCGAGCTTGGACATTAGAAGTACGCTCAGCATAATTTGTGCTTTTGTCATTTATTTTTGGAAAATATTGTGGCATCTTGGCCTAGATAACATTTGAAGAGGCATAATTAAACTTTGGTAACACTTTATATTAAGGTACAACAATTCACCATCAATTAATATGCAATTAACATGCATTTTAGCAGTATACTGGCACTTTATTAGTCATTATGAAACACTTATTAAGGCCTTGTTCTACATGACCGTATTCTACAAGTAATAGGCCATTAGTTGAGTTTTTTCTCAATAACCCTCTAATTAGTGCTTATTTATTGCAAGTAAGGAAGTTGTTGTACATGAGTTTTGGTTTTAATATGCACTGCTCAATATGGGCCTAATAAGGCCACAAGAATAGTAATTCTCCCATAATAACATTTAACAAATATGATCTATCCTTATGTAACAACACATTAAACTATAGGCCTAAGTGTTAATTGTGTCTAAATAACAAAACATTTGGTATTTCTATCTCAGAATATGTTTTGGGGTATTGACAGTTCAGCTACCAATAGCAAGGTGATATTGACCTGTATGTTTCATATTAGCACATTTATATTTTTGTGAAATTTGTACTGAAGGTTAGACAGGAAACCGGGTACAGGAAGTAGGAGAAAGTGAACTGAATAGCATGGCTGTAGACTACTACTAATTTTCCCTTTGCAACCTGAAGAGTAAAAGGGTCAAGTCCGTCAGAAAGCAATGACTGCAACGGCCCGTCCACACGGCGGCGTGTGTTGAAGCTTCAACGCTTCTTCCCATTCACTTTGAATGGGGTGACGTCACGCTTTGCCGAACTGCATTGTGGCTCTGTCGCTTCGCTCGCTTCAAAAGGAGCGTCAGCCAATCAAATCATATGCCAGTACAAGCTCTAGCCAATCAAACCACGTGCTTGTGTGTCCGGGGCGGGAGATTCATGTGATATGTTGTTGGTGGAGTTTCAGACACGCCCACCGGCAAGCTTCAACGCATGCTGCCGTGTGGACGCTGCGTAAACCACACAGTAGGGATTAGTAACATGTATTGTGTTTATGTGATGTCTATCCATCTACGTATCTATCTGGAAAGGTTTAACAACACAACACAGAACACATTAAGCACAAAAAAACAAAAACAAAACAAACGCTAGCATACACGCTAGCGTTAGCCATACTAGCCTGTATACATGCTTATTGCACAGCTAGTATTAGCTATATGTACCTTGTTTACACTTAGCGGTCCTATGTGTTAATCTGTGTATGTTACACTTGCATGTATGAGATCATTAAGTGCCTTGTAACTTATTTTGTTATAGTTTCACTCCGTTTGAATGTCAGTGGACTGCAAATAAGTCAATAAAGGAGCATGGCTGCTCATTCCCTGGCTCTCAAAAGAGTTTGGCTGGCTGTTTAATCTATGTTCACACTGAGACAGTACAACACAGAGAGAACAATACACCTATTGTGTAAGTACATACAAGCAGGTCACACAGTATGATCACAAATACATAAACTCTTCTACAAATCACTTTTTATTAAAAAGTACAGGCTGCATATGTTCTCAGCCTTGGAAAACTTGACATGTGTTGGTACATGTATCTGAACCTCTTGGTTCATTAATAATTAATGCGACCACATTTTATTTATTCTCAAGTTTAGAAAAATCAACTGGCAAAGGATTGTGACTGTCGTTCATAAAAACAAGATTTTGGTATTTGAGTCAGTTACAGGCCGAGATTCTTCCAAGAGACAGGAGTTTGACATTCCAGATTTAGATGGTTACAGATGGAGGTCACAAAACATTTAATGACATGCATCAGAATCAAGTTTTGTGGAGGAGGAGCTGGGAAGGATCAGAAATCTTGTGATACTTTCAGCCAATTTGACGATTGATGGTGAAATATTTCTGCCTGCTGTATCCGTCCCCTCGGTGTTGGCACCTTTTGCGATTTGATGTTTTGACTTCATTGCCTTCATGTCATTCTGACAAACACGTCACTGCCTCTGGAGGGCACGGTAAGTACTGTGTCTGTGACACTATCAAAATGGAAAAGAGACATTCAAACTGGAGGGTCCACAGGGAAGAAGGAGTGAAATGTCCTTCTTGCCTTGTGAGCTGCCAATGTATGTCTTCCTGTCCAACCGCAGCTAAGATTTAGTTGACAATGCAATTCTGTGACAATCCAGAGTGATTTTATTTCCCAAAGTGAGTATCGTGGAGCTTTTACTCAAAGATCCATGATAGGTTTTAACACATTAGGGAACACTTTAATATTCAAATGACAAAGTTGGGGAAGTTATTTAATCCTTAACCACTTTATCTCAGACCTGTTTAAAACGGATTTTTATTTTTTGAAATTTAAAACAAGCCTTGGGAACTGGGGAGTATTTACTTCTTCTGTTAACTTTATTTAATCCATTACCTATTTGATTATTCTTCACAGGGCGGGGGCTGTTTCTTATCCACTTCATGAACTACTCAGCCTATATTTTCTATGTTCAAGACATTTTTAGGGATCAACCTCTGTAAAAACCTAGTGACCAGTTGCAAGATTGTAAGCATGCATCCAAGAGGAAGCTATGAAAATGGCTGACTCAAAGAAAAAGAGGCAAAACGGCAGGTGGAAAAAGCTTGTTCTAAAGAATGAATCTAGAACTGGCTTTCATCTGCTAGCGAGCATTTATTCACTAGTAGTAACCTTTACATTTGATTCAGTTTTATTAATGACAAAACACCACTTCAAATGATTCCCAATGCCTGTACACTTTAGCGCTTTAATTTCTCCTTCCAAACATTCCTAATACAATGTAATCAAGAAATTAAGGAGAAAAAAGGTAATCATGAAAAGTTGTTTCCTGGGCAAAATATGGCTTTGTTTCCCTGTAGATTCAGCAGTGAAAAGGAGATTCATGGTTTCAAGCCTCATGTCAACAATCATCCTTGTGCTGAAGTGCCCTTGAGCAAGACAGTGAAATACCTGAAACACTGGGTGCACTGCTGTGTAGCTGACTGCACACTTTGTACTCCCTTTGGAAGAGTAAGCGTTCTTCCACGAGGATCAATAAAGCATTATCATTATTATTATTTTTTAACTAGATCTCAGACAGATTGTGGACATGACTGCAACACAGACTGCACTCTTGTAGTTGGACCTCAGGACTAACCTACTTGACCTTAGAGAGAACTTCAGCAGCAGGATCATACAGCAGGGGGGCTTTAGACCCTAGAGCTATGTGAGGGTGCTATTACAACTGTATGGGCTGTTGATCTCTAATGGCTGTGTGCAGGGCTGTAATGGTGCTTGGAGAGAGTGGAAAAGAGAAAATAAGGAGAGGTAATCTCAGAAAATGCTGACCTCTGAGCCACAAAAAGTAGGTGGGAAGTGTTAACGGCTCCTTGGCACTGCTCGAAGCTTTTCTTTATAACCTTTGGCCTTTTCTCTCTGTAGACTCCTGAGAGCAGACCTCCTCTTATCCTCCTGTAGTTACTACGGCCTTTTCACTGCCCTTATTTGAGGGTCAAATGAATCCAAAGATACATATTTGTCAGACACGCTTTCTGTTTTTGTACTGTCCTCCTGATGATGTTTCTAGTCAAAAGTAGGCAGCCAGCCAAACTCCCAAATAATGGACACGAGAGTCAGGATATAGCGTTAAGCTCCAGCTTATATGGACTCAATGGACATGCCGTTACAGCTAGGGATGCTCCGATCGCCAATTTTGGGGGCGATCACCGGAATCAGTGTCGGCCGATACCGATCGGATCGAGTGGGCGGGGCCTATGGGGATCTTCCATTTAAAGTGATGTTTAAAACTCAGTTAATGGGGCTCATTCACTGGCGCTTCCACAAACAACAACCAACATTATTATTATATTCAAATGAAGTACATTATTCAAGTTTACATTAACTTTGGATAATAACACGGGAGAAATGAGCAGAAGCGCTCTCTTTTCCTCTCTCTCTCTCTCCCCCTCTCTCTCTCCCTCTCTCTTCCTCTCCCCATCTCTCCTGACAGCCCGTCAGTATCCGTCTCATGCAGCTCGCTGATCCAGTAACGAGTGACCCGACAGTGAAGAATAAATATATTTATAACTATAACTACCGAAAACCAGTCAGTATCTGGTGTGAGGGTTAGGATTAGGGTTAGGGTAATGTTGTGAATCGAGTGGCCCATGGTGGTGGTGGGGTTATGGTATGGGCAGGCGTATGTTATGGACGATGAACACAGGCCACTCGATTCACAACATTACCCTAACCCTAACCCTAACCCTAACCCTAACCCTAATCCTAATCCTAATGTTGCTGCACTGGCTGAGGTTGAAGATGTGCGGGCGCTGCTCGTGACATCAAACCTCTTATCACTCTCTTTAGCTGACATGATGCAGTTTTTACGTGGTGTGTTTAATCCGTTGCAATCGTATATGCTGTACCATCTGATTAGTGCTTTTTTACTGTACTGTACTCCTGATGATGTTTCTAATCAAAAGTAGTNCCCTGACAACATCATAATGGTTTGTGCGGGACTTCGCACCATTCGTCATACCCCTGTGGTCGATTAGTTTAGAGTGACTCCATCTCCTTGTGTTTAGAGTGTTTTGGAGTATAGTAAGGGTTCTTTCGCAACTAGTACACACCGACAGATACTGTAAATGTAAAATAAATAATTTAGGTCCATACCACACGACTTCACAGGGCCTACGAGAAGAAAGTCCGGGCCAACAACAAAAACAACAACACTTTGTCCGGACCCTCCGTATAGCTGATAAAATCGTCTACATTAATAATACGAGACTTGTTTGGTGGCCGATTGTACTCTAGACAACACCACGGTTCGTGAAACCCCGTTTTACCTTTATGTTGTCGAGTTAGAGGCAGGGCCCGGGGTACGTGGTTGGACTTTGACCGACTAAAGAGTTACGACTCTTTCTTTACGACTTTCACCACACCACACACACACACACACACACACACACCCCACACACACACACACACACACACACACCACACCACACACACCCCACACCACGACACACACACCACACACACACACACACACACGACCACACACACACACACACACACACACACACCACCACACACACACACCACACACACACACACCACACACACACCCCACCACACCACACACACACACACACACAACACACACACACACACCAACCGTTATTGTCGTCCGCCAAGATGCGTGGGGTTATTTCTCCTTTACGTCGGGAAACATGAGGCAGGAAGGGGCTTTGTGTACATACCTCGTCAGCCCCCGAGTACTGAGAAAGTAAAAAAAGGGTCTTACAAGAGGGAGGTAGAGACGGAGACCTTCGGACTTATTAAATAGAATGTATTCCCCCTTTTTTTACGTTCCTGTATTGTTCCGTTACTTTTTACCTCTCTCGGGTCACACTCCATGTGTTTGTGGGAGTGTTGTAAGTGCACAGGAAGTCGTAGTGGTTGTTTGGGTGTGTGTTTCTTTCTCTTCTATATAATGAGTGTGTGTGTGTTGTTTGTGTGTGTGTGTGTGTGTGTGTGTGTGTGTGTGTGTGTGTGGTGTTTGTGTGTGTGTGTGGTCAAAACCAACGATATAAAACCTCACGACCAACAACCTTAATTGTCCCGTTATGTCTCTCCTCTGTCTCTTTCTAGTCTTCTTCTCTTGTCTCTGTCTCCCTTCTCTCTCCTCCTGCAAGATTCTCTCCTCCTTCTCCCTAATTTACATGTCATTTAACTTTCTCTCCAGCCTCCCTGATGGGTGTGCTGAGGTGGCCATTCATGTATGTTGCAGCCACAGCACTCCTCAACTAAAAACATAAGATGCCTTGCTTTATTTGCTTGCAGCTTATTTATTTTGTTGTCATCAAGAATGTTGTAATTGAACCTAATATCTTACGGTGCTGTGTTGGCAGATTTGTTACAGCATGTGACCGTCTCTTAGGGTGGCTTGTCTTCACATATGTCTCAATCCCCAGTTAGCTCATTATTCTCAAATCAGTTTATAGGAAATGATGGATGCGTAAGGACATAAGAGTATTATTCTAACCTAGTTTCACGTTCCCCCAACATCAGACATGTTATGAAATTAGAAATAACTTTGCATCTGTTAAACAAGGGATGCATGCATAAAGTAACAAAAAAACATGTTTATTGAAATAATCTATCCATTTATTTTCAGAATTGCTAATTTTTACATTTTGAAATTGCTTAAGGAGGTTTAAGTTTTGCTTCTTTGTAAAGTGATGGATCATTTCAGGTTTTGCTGCAACCAAATAGCGATTATTATGAGATGAGAAGAAAAATCCTCCATTTGAAGAATCAACTATAGTTTATGAATGGGTCACCTACTCCTGAATGAGCAGATTATGTCAAATGTGTCTTTTTATTGCATTTTTTGTTTGTCTTTCTGTATTTTGGCTCTTTTTTGTGCTTGAGATTTACATTTTTTGTTTTTGATTTGGAGATAATCAAAATTATGTTTACGTAAAACTTGATTCTGCCACATCAAATGGCAGCATGAGATGGAGGCTGATTCAGCTCTCTTTGGCATGAATTCATCAATAAATATTATACCGACCAGTTATGTATTCCAAAATATTACTATACTGTCCTCCTGATGATGTTTAAATCAAAAGTAGGCAGCCAGCCAAACTCCCAAATAATGGACACGAGAGTCAGGATATAGCGTTAAGCTCCAGCTTTACTATGGACTCAATGGACATGCCGTTACAGCAAAGGAGTAAAACTAAAATAAAACAGACATATACATTGAATTAGTCACAGAACAGATGACAAGCAAAAACATCCAAACAACTCAAATAAGCCTTAAAACTTGAAGATATAGTTTTAAACAACAAATAATTACTCACAAGCAATGCGTACGATGAGCCAAATCAAAGGATTGCACTGGATAGTGAACACCATGTGGCTCTGCTGGGCTCTCACATAAAACTGAGCATGTGGCCCGATAGACTTTAAATACTGGTCTACGGTGCAGTACCATGTTTAAACATAGGGGGTGCTAAACAACACAAAACACAAGATAAACTGCGTGGAGGGCAGAACAGTTTTCTTCTGACGAAAGAAAACTTCGTGCTTTGGTCATTCTTGTCGTGCATGTGTAGGTGTCTCGGTTTGACTCACAGCTGGGACAAAGTACGGAAATTTACACTAAGGGCAATTTTGATTTTTACAATTCTCTCAAGCTAGACAAAAACATAGTTATTATCAGTCTGATATTTACAGTTTAAGATAATTGCTCCAATGATTTGTACTGTTCTTATCAGTTCTAGACAGTAAACCCGTAACATTGAAGTATACAAAAATGGAAATCAGTTAAAAATATTCCAGATTCAACCAAAAGTGTTATAATTTAATGAGTTAGTTTAAAATGTAAACAAATAGTGGCCCTAAACTGTATTTCAATATTAAAAGTTACCATTCCAGTATTCCTAAATCATAAAACCAGAATACTTGTGAAAAAGTGTCACAAAAAAAAAATTATAGCACGACTCCAAAGATTCTTCCTCAGTTTTACAATAAGAATGACAATACACTGAGTTTGCTGATTTTAATGCAGATATTAACAAAAAGAAAAGAGGCAAATAAATGTCAGTCAAGCCACGATTATGTAGTCGGCTAAAAATGCTACGAACACAAGGGTTTAGGATGAGTATATGCATACAAAGGCCTTTTTTATGAGGAAGTATCAGGCTGCTTGGCTGAGGAGTGCAAATGACAGATGTCAGCTCTAAAGTTGGTGTTACCTTGTCACCAATATGTCGTGACCCACCCCACCCCTCTGCGCCTCATCACACCCCTCCAGCCATTAACGCAGCGGGGCCCGGCTGGGGGAATACGCCTGCATTAGTACATGTCCGCTGGTGTGATATTGATGGTTGTCACTGCCATCGGTTGTTTGGACCATGACAGGACGGTCACACAGGAACATTTCAGAGCAGTGGAACAACATCGTACACTACTACAGTACAGTATGACTTTAATACAGTATATAAACCCTTTAACAGGATCTGCTTGTATCAGAATTTGTGTTTTAATTGTATTGTATTCATTCTTGCTTTATTCAGTCCTGTTTATTGACTTCTGTTGGTATTAGATGTTTATATTATCGCAAAGCTACTGTGTGTATTACTTGGGATGGGGGAGTCATTTAGTTTAATTTTGGTTTATTGTTTTTGGTTTGTGAAGCGCTTTGTCTTACCTTTTGTGAATGAAAAGTGTTAAAAATAGAGTTTGACTTGATTTGAAGTTTATATGAAATAGTTTAAAGCAGTAAAACAGACAAATAAAGATATCCACATGCACAACAGAAAACCAATCAGGACCACAAACACACTCAGACACACACTCTGACACAGGCACACACACACACAACTCTCACAGATCTCCTGATTAAGACTGACTCAGAGCCTGCACACCTCATCAACCCTCAGCGACAACTCCCCGGAGAAAACAGGCCTCATTATGCCAGAAAAGAAACAATGACACTCAGTGGTAGCCGTGACTCTTTTGCTAATGGACGAGCCGAGCGGGGACGAAGAGGCAGATCTGGATCTCTGAGTAAAGGCTCGTACCGGGAGTGCACAAGCATGAAACCTGATGTGATAGCGTGCCTCGTGGGCAAGTATTATTCCAACTGTATATCATTAGCAGGGTGCGTTTTCTAATTAGCAATAGGGCAGAATAATGAATACAGCTCCATTAATCAAAAGGTAATATATGTAAAAGTACTGTTTTATGGCCGTAGGGAAGAGCGTGAAAGGTAGGAGAGAAAACACCAAAATGAGATGGAAAGTGAAAACAGCTATCATTGCCTCGCTGAAGAGAACATTGCTTTTCATATTCATTTACACACAGCCTTTTATGCAATTTATGGTGCTTGCTCTTTAGATCCCAAATACAGCGAATTGGAAGTAGGGAGAGTCAAATGAAAGGAAATTTGAGTCAGCACAAGCCCATATATCTTATTCAAATTACTATATAGCCCTAATTGTTTGTCTTAAGTTGTAATTCAAGAGGTAAAGTGTATTATTCATCGGGTATTTTGCCGATTTGGAAGCCGCCAAAAACGATCAGATGAAAGAAAAGTAGATTTTGAAGCTGTCAGCTTATATAAAAATATCAACAATTGGAAAAACCTCGTACTTCTATTCACATGATATTCAACTGTTTGGTGCTCACTATTTGAACAGTCACAAAAAAATAAACTAAGGTCAAAGTTTTAATCTGAAACCCTTATTTTTCTCATGTATGTATCTCAACCTAACCCTAACACTTAAAGATATATCTGGGGCTTAATTTGATCTTCCTTACTGTCAACAAAGCCCATGAAAGAAAGGTAAACCTAGTTAGTTTCACTTTTCTTTTCTTTACTCCACTACAGTTTAGAGGTCATTTTGTATATTTGATTTAGAAAAGCTATAATGGTATAACTTTTAAAGGAATACGAAACAAATGGGAAAAAAAGGATAATTTTTATTCATAATACAACAAAGAAACTATCCTATTAAAAGTCTTCCCAATAAAATGTATTCCATTACGTAAAGCAAGTTATTACTCCAAAGAAAAGCCCCCTTCAGAGTGGTACATTCTTGATGGATTAACATATAAGCAATACAATAGTGCCGCATACTGTAGACTAGAGGGACAAAGAGGGATATTCAGGTCAGAGTGTGGATCTTATTTATCTCTATCACACCAGGCTCAGCCAACAAAGCATTCATTTCCCTCTCTTTTCCGACCTCCCTATGGCCTTAACCCCACACCTTTTGTTTCATACTGAAGACCAGTACAACAATGTTGGGAATATGCAGTTTACTGTTCAAGTGAGTATTTACATCGGAGGAGGATGTATGTGGGATTGAGTCAAAATAAAATATAGTCCTAAATGAAGCAACAATGAAGGTCTATTGTGGAAAAAGATATATCAGTCTTTGAATACAGAGACAATACCTGTAGATATGGATCAAATCATCGTTGGATTGGTCTTTTCATGTCATTTGTTGAATAATAAAAAATTATAATATCACAAGAATATCCATTGAATTTAATTGAACCACCATTTGGTTAGGTTTTCATTTGAAATAAAAACTCAAAATCTATGGAATTCCAACAATTTACAAAATATAAACATCAGAATTCGACTGTACTGATATTCTGGAGTGAGCATACAAAGAGAAACAACTGAGGGGAATAGATTTGGAAGACAGAAAAATATAACTAAAATGATTAATCTTCTTAAACTGTTTCTTCTTCTGTTGGTCTTCCAGGAGAGTGCAGAGGGAAACCTGTGAGATGCACTTTAGGAATGGTGTTGTTACTTTAGGAATGGAGGAGAGAGGGAGATTAAATTGAGACACAGGGATAAAAGATGGAGAGAAACGATGATCTTGGTGCCTCTTCAAGAAATGTTTGAGAAAGCATTTAAGTGATCTGATATTTGTGCTGCCACAACACTCCCGGCTACCTAGCGCTGAATCTCCAACTCAAGCCTTTTTTCATACATTTGCACCTCGCAATCCAAAGTGAGCGAAGCCATCTCCCGGTGACAGCAGCCCGGGCTTTTAAATGCATCCTAAGATATAAATAAACTTTGCTGAGCGGAAGCTGCAAATGCATTTATCCACCCCTACAAAAAAAATATAAAGATGTATGAAGTCTTTCTGAGGAGAGAAAATAGAAATGTCATTAAATTCCTCTGAAATATAGATCACTTTTCAAAGGAAGAGACACTTGGCACGCTGGGAGTCAAGTTTATTCATCTCAACTTGGGACCCAAATATTTGATAAAGTTGTCTGGATATTTTAGATTTAGATGAAGTAGATGTAAACATAAATAAATGTAAAAGCTTGCTATTTGGACACATTTCCAATTCATCAGAATTCACAATTACAAATAAAGCATCGATAAGTACTTATTTAAAAAAAAAAATACAAATGACTTAGAAAATACATTTATTATTGTTCTGTAGTGTTTTAAATGGCAAAAATAAGCCAAAACATGTATTTAAAGAAATTATATTTACAAGGTCAGCTTTTATAGCCACATACTTTCTGAAATGCTAACAACCTATAGATTCAACCAAAATAAAGATATGAAAGAGAAATGATCAGAAGTGTAAGACCCTATCAAATAATTGGTCTTTGTCCAGATGTGTAGGGCTTCAATACACAGAAAAGGAGTTACACTTTAGAAAGATAAAAAAAGGGATTTGTTCCTGACATGCATAAGATTCTCTGTGATTTGACATGTTGTCTCAACTCTGATTTGTTGCCACTCCCCAGAGAGCGGAGTTAAAAGACTCGGAGTGACTTGAGGAAGACATACACTTTAATCACGTTAGTGAAGTTTCATGAAAATGTCAGCGCAAGACGCCAACATCTGCTTTCCATTATTAATCACTGTTGTCACCACAAAGCAGATCCTAGCAGCATGATACACTTGACTTCTGAAGTTACTTACTTTTGACTGTAACACAGGTATTACTGACACACACACACACACACACACACACACACACACACACACACACACACACACACACACACACACACACACACAAATGGTACATGCACACACTTTCTTGCCTGCACACACAAACATGTAGAAGTGTGCTTGCTAAAGAGCAGAACACACATACAATACACACACAATTACGTGAAAGATATCTGAAGGAAAGTTGAAAACCGACCGTATTAAAGGAGTAAATTGGACAGAGAGGATGTGACGAGTTAGTGAGACAGACAGAATAAAAAGAGATTTCTTTTGCATTCTTCTCTTCACTTAAACATCATGCTCCTCCCTGCACTTAAAAGGCCTTGCGTGTCTATTTCCCTATTCTTATCAGTGGCATTTACCTCCTAACGAGGGTAACGATATCAGCAATATCAAAGTAGCACTTTTGTCATGTTGCATTAGAGTCCCTCCTCCTCTACCTGCTTACACACATCTGATCAGCGATTGTTTGCAGAGATATCGCATGAAAGACAACTATTAATGAATAAAAGAGAGCGCAGCCTGTCATCTATATTGATCATTCTTAAGCAGCTCACCACCTTCCTAACCACCTCCATCTCTTATTATTCAGCCTCCTTTTCTTTGACTTTGCTCAGGCTGCCTTTCACTCCTCTCTTCATGTGGACTGGGTTATCCGATCAGACTGTGAAACAAGCCAGCCTGACAGCGCCAATTAGGGAGGACAGAACAGCGAGCCCTTTCTAAATGCATCACTCCAAATAAGTATTTTGTGTACTAAGAATTGCCGTAAAAAGCCTGGACAAGCTTCGACGCCTATTTTGCAAACAAATGAGCCTCAGCGAATGTTGTGATACCAAATGACAGATTTATTTTGCACTCCACGCATGGAGTTAAACATAAATATATATGAATTAAATATAATAAGTGTTGTGTTGATGTATGTTCACACATATGAAGGTGATATGGGGAGACGTAGAAAAATAACATGTAGGAAAGTAGATGGAATTATTTTCTTTGTGTCATAAAGCTACACTTCAGATATATTTCTCAGAAATTTCCAATTTTTCTCTTCATCTAGATGACTGTTTGAACTAAGAAAACAAAAAATAACTATCGTCTTTTTATCGTGATATGTCAAATAAATTAATATATAGTTGCCTGACCTAAAATTACTCTTGAATACAGATTTCTCAGGGACATACAGCTTTTAATAATGTGGCACCTAAATAAGTATTGGGGAAAATAACAACTGTGTTTGTAACTTTCATACCCCAAAGCTTGAGTCTCAGTTTCATACCAGCTCTCTGCAGTTATATCTTAACTTGGTAATGAGGGAAAGTATACAGATGTATGCTCATCTCAGCACAAAGTGCCACGTTACATCGCCACCAGATGGCGCCTTAGCCCTTTAGATCTCTCTTACTTTCTCATGCAAAAGACACACACAGAAACACACACACCGTATGAATGAATAGATCAGGCCCCATGTAAACAGGCTGCATCTGGAGAAACATTAGATATATATGAGAAGCTCTGGCACGATTTTACTGGACCTCCCATTCATTTATTAATAAGGTTGCCTCTAGTTGCTAATGAATATTACAATTATTAGCATTCTGTCAAATATCTAGCATTATAGCTTATTTATCGGGTTTGTTGTTGACTATACTACATTTGGTGTAAAATGATGTATACATCTGCTTTAATGCTGTCTGTGCAGAAGCATTAACAAATTATAACCTTCGTTGTTATCAAAATGTAAACGTGTTCGTCGTATAATATCAGCATATCATTTTAAGATCATTTGGTGCAGATGAAATTAATAAATGTATAAAAAATGTATCAGGAATTTAAATAAATAATATTTGTTTGATAAGTGTACATATCATTTCAAAACAAGCTTAGTATATGTGGAGAGAACACACACACACACACACACACACACACACACACACACACACACACACACACACACACACACACACACACACACACACACACACACACCAGCAGAAACACCTCACGTGCAGCTTTTCATGACAGCATATTAGACTACAGTGAACTGAGATGCAGTGCAGCGAGAACACAAAGCACACGGAGGCAGTTGGGTTCAAGGAAACAATATGAGATCGATATGCACGCGCCTCTCTGCTTCTCCGAGGTGTGAGGGGCCTGAATGCCCGGCGGTGCTGCTCTTCTAACACCGGCTTCATTACCACACTGCAACACGGCACTCTCATCAGATACAATAAGAGAGGGAATGAAGTGAGACAACAAGGAGAAACACATGGGGAAAGACTGATCCTTATCAAGGTCCACACACAGAGAGCAATGTTTTATCCAAATCAAAATGATGTTAGGACTCAGATGAATACAGAAAGAAACGGCCACACACAGACATGCCTCTAAGAAATACATGTCACTGATTTGGAAAAAGGTGACTTAAATGAAGATAAAAAAACTGGGTAGAAAGGGTTTTTCTTGTGTGATGGCTTCAACATTGCAACACTGACTGAAGGACTGATGGTCTGTGGGAAAGACCTGCCTCAGCCCTTCACGCTCCCCTGCTCATCGCTCAGCCACCCAGGGAGCCGTGTCCTTCATGGGACCTCCACCTCACACTGCCCTGGTAGCGCCTCCTTACCTTTCTGCCTCTCCATGCTTCCACCTCTGCATTCACACAGGGAAAGGGACTGGCCTTGCTAATTGGTGATCAGGGGATGGGTGTCGCACCGGGGGGTGGCCTCTTGATGATGGAGGGGGGCCAAAGGGCTGGAGTAAATGTGAGGGGAGCAGGCAGTTGTAAAAGGTTGAAGCTGCATGTGAATGATAAGTCAGAAAAGAGCAGGGTTAGACCCGGCACAACACACTCATGCAATATTTCACATGGGTGCACATCAATTCACATGTGTAGTTAATGTTTTACAGGCTCAATCCTGACATTGATTGATGTGCACTGGCTAATTGCTGCAGTCTTTTAGAATAACTGATAAAAAACATAAACACGATATCTGACCCACGTGCACCTCTTGGGCATTTAACTTGGGCTGCAGGCAGAATAAACATTAGAATAGCGTAGGACAGCAGAGAAATGAAAACCCTCCACGCTTCAAATGAACAAACAGCTGTGTTGCTGCTGGAGCTGAATAGAGGCATCGACCCGCGTGGCCAGCCCCTTGCCCTTTCCCTGTTGCCTTGGCTGGCTGTAAACAGGCTGAGAGGCAGGGAGGTCGAGCCACACTGCCTGGGAGTCCGGGCTCCATCGTGGCACGCTAATTACAACAATAATGGAGCCTGATCGCAGGTCCTCGCAGGCCATGTCTCCCAGTAAACTACCCCTATGTATACTAGCTACCGATGTTGCTTTTTCCTGTTGTTTGAGATTAGCACGTAGCTGTTCTCTGTACCCCACTAGGGGGATGCCTGTGCTGGTTAGAGCATGTTAAAAAGGCCGGCAGCCCCGGCTCAGGCAGCAGGCTCTGGCCTAGCATAGTTAGTCCTAATGAGCAGGCGTTAGCGTAAACACACGTTAATGCTGTGGGGAAACAGGCAGGGTCGGGTCAGGGAAGTGATGTTACCGGTAGGGTGGCTAGCACACCAGAGCTGGGATCCTGATTAGTGCACATAAATAATGCAGCAGGCGAGGCTGGATGGAGGACTGGATTGGCTACAGCCGGGTGAAGCTGCATAACAATGACAGGGAACCTGTGTGAGGTCGCGGTTATTCAGACTCTGCTGGTGAAGCCTATGATTTAACCAGAACCATGCGAGTTGTAAAATAAGTCCTCCATTTGTTTGTGTCAGAGTCGATATTGTGCTGCTGTTTTGTTTTGTTTTTGTTTTTAACCTTATGAGCAAGCCTGTCTCTGAGATGACATATGCCACTGCAGAGCTGATAATTAACGGTGGTGTGGCAGCGATGTGGAGGACACGGCTGCAGGCTACAGCCAGTGGGGCTTCACACTTGCCCATGTGTCAGTTTGAGAGGCAGTGAGGGACAGAGTTCAGAGGTCAAATCCATTACTGAGGATTGAGAGGGAGTTTCCGTTAGAGGGTGACATGTCATATGTTGCTATGGGAACGTAGTGGTATGAACTCTGCCCTCTGTGAACTTCAGCTGAGACCCGAGGAGAGAGTGAGACTCAGGGGCTACCAAACAAGTCCATTAAGCCACTCAATCAATCAGGGAACAGAGGAGGAGTAACAATCTCGTTTAAATGGAGGCTCCAGTGGCTTATTACTGAATTACTGGATACAAAATGAGTGTTTAAATTCAATAAAAAAATCTTAGAATATTTGTTTATGTTGTCCAACATCACACAAACAAACGCTCAGTGTTTCCTCAGTTTGAACATCAGCACAGTTTTCAGTTGAGTATAAACAGTGAACTATTGTGAGGAAATATTGTGATTCGGGATAACTGTTTTACAGACAAACCCAAATAAGCGTTGTTACTTTGGTACAGTAAAGGAGTTTATGGCATTTTTTGTTTTTTACATTAGTGCTTATTTATTTCCACATTCAACACCAACAAATCAAGTTGAACACAAGTCATCTGATAAGGTTAAAGTTTGAGACCTTCAAGCTGTAACCTCTGGTGCTAAAAATCTAAAGCCGACCCAAAAGGTGCCAAATACTGCAGAAGCTGGCCTACGAAGCAAATCAATCCCATAGATCCACATGTAATGCATAACCTTGCAGCAGAAATACAAATGTTTACAGTCTTGTACAGAAAACAGTTTTGGTCTACAGGTAAATTCCCTAATCATGACTACTGTACAGGGGTTCATATTTAACTAATTGATTCAAATTATGGTAAGGATTAGAAACATGCGTAACTAAGTTACTACTCTCTAGGGGGACGGCCAGATCCACATGGAGCTAGACAATGGCTCTTCTGAAACCTATGTGTGACTTCATGAGATGTTTTTATACACTTTATCGTAACAATATGTGATTTTTTATAAACCTTGCTTTGTTTTGCATACTTTATTCATGCGACTCTGAGATATTATCCTGAAATCATACATTTGTTTCCATCATTTTATCCTGTGACGGTGTTGAATGTTTAAGTATAAACTTATGCACAAACAAGATATAATTCATTATAAAAGCACTACCTGCTATCCGATAATCATAAATACGCAAATGCGACCGTGTTTCTGATGCACTAATTTTCCTCACTTGAACAGGTATGTTGAAATGGTTCAGCTGTGAGTGAGACAGCAGAAGCAGCAGGGGTCCAGAACAACCAGGATCAACAAATCCAGGTGCAAAACACAGAGAGGAAAACATGAAACAAGGCGGAGAGTCTTTGGTGACACTAGAAGGTGTTTTAGGGGACAGAAACGAGGGGAAAAGCCCTGCAGCTCTGTTTCCCCGCAATGGAGCGCAATAACCTAGACTGGGGGCTATATGGCTACATTTACTATAAATATAATAATTGTATAATATTTCCGCAGTTATGGAACAAGTTATCAACAAAAAATAGGCAGATATACACATTACCCTCATCTGTTTAGCCTGAAAACCTGTAAACCAAACATACAGTATATCCCGATCTCCCTGATGAATTTAGCACAGTTTTAAAAGTGTATAAAGTAAGACTTACAGTGGATCACATCACAGGCAAGGCCAAACAAATCACCAGGGATTTGATACAACTAGATGTTCTCAAATGAACCTTCACAGCGATCGAGAAAGCAAAAAGAGGATACCTAATAAATACCCCAGGACATGGATACGTGATCAATTAGTCCCCAGGAATCCACAAAGGTAGCAGCTCACCCACTGTGCTTGTATATATTGTGGAGCTACACAGAAAGTAAAATAGTGTAGAACAAAGAGCAACTTGTTAGAGATCAGATTAATATTTTAAAGACCAGAAAATTGGAAAACCATACCAGGAATTAGCAGTCAAAAACACAAGCCAAACTGGAGCTTGAAAACACAAGGATGGTCCATTACATTTTTTGGCTGCAACAACTGTATCACACACACACACACTTTCCCATGCAGACACACACACTCGCACACATACACCATTCCCTCTCCGTTCCCCCTCCACACACAATGATGGCTCAGAGTCAAGTCCAGACGAGGGCATGCATCTGAAACCAAGAGTGAATCCATATTACATGTGTAGTGTGCTGTCTGTCTGGGTCCGGGTCATCAATTATGAATAGAAATATACAGCCTCCACAGCCCGGGCACTGGTGTCTCACCACTTGTAAAGGATTTCTTAAAAGGGGGACAGGCACACAGGTTTGTCATTCAGATGCAAGCCCGGGACTTAAGAGACAGATAGAGAAGGTTTCCTGTTCTCTTACACTTCCCGCCGGGGGAACTTTACTCTGCTTTCATTTAGGCCATTCCCTGTTGCGCTGAACTTAAGTAAGGCATCAGAAACTTGTACTGTAAAACAGCTACAGTACTGAGAGTGAAGTAAGACATACATAATGAAGTCAAGATAGAGACCTGCTTGGCTTATAGGCTTCAATCCTGTCTGTTGTTTCTGTCACTGTGGCGGAAAATCATGACCATCCGCATCTAATGTCAATCCAACATGAATTACAACAAATTGTTACATGTGTTTTTGTTGCTCTGTAGCTGTTCAGAGGAAAAACAACAACAGCAACAACAAAACAAAGGCACCTCATATCTACTGTCTGCATAATGTTGCTCCCGCGGAGAAGTCATTAATCATAACTAAACATCCCAAATCTTCTTAGAATTAAACAAAACATGCCACCTTTGTGTGTGTTTATGTAGAAATCTAACAAACTCGGCTACAATGCAGCAGGCTCAGAATTATAGAGCACATGTAGCTGGCAAAACAAATTTGCAATTCTCCTTGTCTATTCCCAAACCCCCAGTGTACTGCTCGTGCCCTCTAGAGACAGAACAAACAGCGGTTAAGATGTTTAAAAGGCTTTGCTGTCTTAGATACCTGTGCAGCTGAATACCAATAGACTGCTCTTACATTAAGGGGCTGTGGTGACATGGTACTACATTCAGAGCTTGCGGGGAAATGCTAACTCCTCTGGTTTCCTCAAGGGCAAAAATGTGCTTAATGCCTGTGCGTGATGTTGTGTGAAGGCATGACTTGTGCATGTGTGGCTTATTCCGTCAGCCTGTTTAGTGTCTGATCTGAGCTATAAACACAGATGCCCCACAAGTGTGCTTTAGTTTGTGTGCCTGAGTCCTTTTCGACTGGTGGGACACATCCCACTGATTTCTAAAAGGTCACTGTCATTATTGTTGCTTAGCAACCTGGTATAGGGAGCCATAGGTGTACACTGTACAGTAATTGTGGATGCTGAGATACAGAGATCATGGGAAAAAGGTGTGTATGATGAAAGAAACATTGATCTATTATGTTAAACACACACTGATGAGAGTATTTTTCTGTGTCTAGGTATGTTTCCATCTGCCAATGAAATGAAAAGTCACCTCCAATGGAAAAGGGAAATAAAACTGGCCGGCATCTCACTGAATCATTTCCTGTCATCTCTGGAAGATAGTGTTGCAAGGGCTCCCTCAACAATGGTTTTCTTCCATTGGACTTTGAATTATAACTGAAAATATGTTTATGATACTAACACGTTTTGTTCAGCACGACAATCTCCACACATAAAGGCACTTTTAGATAAGTTGAAGAACACAATGCCATAACCTAAAATATATAGCTTATGATAAACTACAAACACACTACATCACAGTCACAAGACTTCATCTCACCACCGCTAAGCTGAAGACGGAGTGTTGTTTGGTGTGATAGCTTTATGCAGTCTCATTTAGTCTCAGTAAGACACATAGCTTCAGAAATTCACCTGTAGGATATTTACTCTCTTAAGCTTGTGTGTACCAAAGATTTCAGGCATCTAATCAAAAACACCATTGACTTTGAGTCGAGAACGGTAGTGCTGAAAAAAACCTTTGTAGATTCGATATACATTTCAGGATTCATCCTATGCACAGCACTTACTGTACTTGAGTGTACTTTGTTAAGGATGTGGAATTTTTCACTGGAAGTTTTTGCATCTTGTGTGACAATGTCCAACTGAGCCTTGATGGACGTTGGCCCGAGTTATTATACAATGATAAAGCCAGTGTACAGGTATGTACAGAGCCCAGTATAGAGGCAGAGTGATCTCTGAGTCATGTCCCATTTGTGGAGGTTGATGGATTTCCCCCTTGCTCTGCTCCCTCAGCTCAGTGGGGAGAAGGCAGGGCTGATAAGGTGATTTATCTGCACCTTTCCACCTCCTGTAATGGATGGCACATCCACCTTTCCCTGAAACTTCATCATCTCACAGCTACACCCCCTCTCTTACAAAGAAATGTGAGAGAGAAATGAAACAGACATGCCGCACAAGAAAAAAAATGAAAACAGACTAACCAGATAGTGACTTCTTTCTCACACTTTCTCATTAAGGTTAGGAGAGTGTGGGAACACGACACTTAGCACTCTGAAGACACTAAATCACTCTCCGACGTCAAGCAGAACCAAAATATTGGATAGGTCGTGGCTTCTACTCATTGCTACCGGTGCTTTGATTGATTCTTTAATTCCTTCATCTTGTCTAGGTCCTGTGGGCTACTGCTCTGTGTTTTCAATGATTAGCTACAAGGGCTGGTTTTATAACACCTAAACCACAAAATAGTGTGTCTGTCAGCTTCCTCCAAAACAACTCGCATGGCTGGCCCAGAATTTACCATTTGAAATCTATCTAATGTGTTTGTAGCAGGCGATAGATAGACAGATCATAGTGTATTTCGCTATTTTGTGAAGCAGGGGTTCCTCAATGTTACAACCTGTGACTTAAAAATGTATATATGTTCCGTCTTCATAGGTTTCATACAAGCGGGAAACCAAAGGATGGGTTTTAGATTTAGATGTACTGTATATATTCCTAAGAGTATTCTTTCAGCATATAAAAATACTTGGTTGTCATGGTTATGGTCAGGGAGACATTTTGTTGGACACAAACCTCGGTCTTAGCCAAACTGATGTGCTTGTCCATTCATCAACTCTGGCCTCTTCCAACTTAAGTGTGACTGTACAACAAATGTATTGTACTTTATGCTACTTACTGAATGTTTCAAATAAAAAAAGACAACTTCGGACGTTTTTCAGTTTTGTAGCAAGCAGTAATTATTGTGATTTCGAAATATCAAAATATCAAAACGGTTTAATTAAGCTTTCGAACAAATGACCTATGCGTACTTTTCCGATGAGTACAGTCTCCCCTTTTCGTAAGTGCAAACCTATTTCCAGTATGTTTCATGTTTAACTAAAAACTTAAAAAATATATGAATGTGCCCTTTCTGAGCTATTACCTTTCACATCAATCTGGAGGCAGCATGGCTTCTCCACAGGGATTGAAGCCAAGGATTCCCTGCTGATCCAACCTGAGGAGCCTTCTGGTTTAATTGGAAAACTTTTTCAAGTCTACAAAAACAGTCCAATATATATTTTTTAAATGATTAAAACAATTATTAGACTATTATTATTGTTTTGACTTGTCCTGCTGAATTATTCCACAGTTTGTATTATTTAGCATGGCTTTAAAAAAGACACCAGATAACCAAAATACTGCTTTGCACTGTTTGAAAAACTAAACTCTTAAATACCATGCCTCACCAGCATAGTTGATCAATTAATTTAGATTTAGGTCATTTCTATTGTAATGTTATGTTTTAATTATATAGCCCATGCCATGTCACACATCTAATACTCTATTTTGCATTAAACAAATACAATCCAATGTTATTTTGAGGGTCCTTTATATCTGAAGCCGTGTTTGTATTCTCCTCTAAACAGCTCCCCAGCTTTCCTTAAACATTATTATCATTTTTACACCACAAGAGAGGACATCAATTAACCTTGGTGGTCAGCAATAGAAACACAGCAGCGTGCCGCTGGTTTCTGCTTCAGTGCCTCGGGCCCCTGGCTGACTCACCTATGTTTTAACAGTAGCGAGGAAAGGAGGCGGAGGGCTGAGGAGGAGGAGGGAGACAATCAATAGCAGATCAAAGTGTTTTAGCTTACCTTGGGCTGCAGAGAGAGAAGCGTTGTAATCAGCAAAGACACTGTTTACTCGCCGAGCCTTCCCAAGGCGGAGGGGAGGACTCCAGGCGCTGAGAAGGCTCGTTGTGGTGCTTTCAACAAGCTATCTGAAATGAGAGGAAATAGAGGAGAATTATGTAAAACAAAGAGCTGGTTTATTGCATGGCCTTTCACAGAAAAATACAGCATTTCCACATTTAAAAGATTTGTTAAAGGGTTTTCTTCATTATAACACAGATTCGAACATGTAAATATTATTTAAAAATGGTATCCCTTAGTGTAAAAAAGTGCCCTATCTAATCAATCTACAGCCATGTTTGCTCTGTGAGGCTGCATCAGTGCTGTGAGGTAAATACTAACATGGTAATATGCTCATGATAAAAATACCAGCATGCTGATGTTAAGAATGTATGAGGTTTCATGTTTACCATCTAAGTTTAGTGTGTTTGCATGTTGACATTCGCTTTTGGCCCAATCTACTCTTTACCAACAGCATTCATCTCTGAGTGAACCTTTACAGGCGTTACTAAACAGAACCTTAGTGTTCAGCGAAAACAACTGAGTGAAGGACATTATTCAAGTTCTGGTGCTCCAACGTAAAAGGGACCTGCAGCTCCTTGAATGGAGTCTATTTGACGTCGGATCAAAAACAAATTTAAATTCCAACATTTGAAGCAGAAAATAAATGCTTACAAAAAGCAGATTGAGTTGAGATGACATCTATATATCTTATATAGTCCAATATAGTTATATATAAGTGTTTTGTGGGAATTAAATTGATAGGACCAGTGCTTGAATTGGAATAAAAAAGGTGCCAGTACTCTAAATCAGTAACTGTTTCAAGTCAATTTATTTATAAAGCCCAAAATAAGTATTTGGCTCAAAGTCATAGTATATCCTATAATGCTGGTGGGTTTGTCTCTTTACTGTATATTTTAGAAAGGCTCACTGTACTTAAACAAAATGACTCAGGGTGCATCGGAGATTAGAGGGGGTGCAGTGGTAAAGTGCTATTTTTATAAGTGGGGATTGGACCTGACACCCTCTAGGGGGGTCCGGGGGCATGCTTCCCCGGGAAGATTTGTTTTTAAATATTTAAGTTAGATTCATCAATCTGGTGCACTTTGAGGGCAAAATGAAGAGATATATGGATACCTCTCAACATCCATATGAAACAACTGTAAACAGATTTACTTTTTCTTTACGGATATAAAAGAAAGTAAAGCCTGACTCCTACTGGCGGCTGGTTAAATGACTCCTCGTCCATGAGTACACTCACCATCTTTCAGCAGGGAAGGAGAGAGGGAATCAATGGAGCTGCCAGGGAGGACACAGGGGAATCCAGACGACAACCGCTGTCTTTTCGCACTATTATTAAGACACGCTAACATTTTCGAAATGCTAACGTTATGTGATGTCTTTTCTGCTCTAGTCTAACGCTGCGGCACTGGATACCACAACAGCTGCTTTACAGCGTGGGCACCCCGGTTTAAGGTTTTATAAAGAATGAGACTCTATATTTCACTCATGTATGTAGTTGAATAAAACTGTTTTTTAACGCAGATTAATAACCTACTTTTCATTTGTAAAACCTGATTAAATGGGATGAAATTCATGTTTGAATCTCAAACCAGTGAGAATCATCTGTGCTGGGCTTAAAATGTTATAATACACCTGTCCTAGATAATAATTCAACTTTTTTGTCATCATTACCATACTAGTTAGGGCCTGGTTTGCAAGAAGAGAGTGTAAGGAAGCCGCTGGAGGGACCCCTCTTAGCGATCCACGTCCGCTGAGTGTTGGCTGAGTGACTTTGACCCATGACACCAACCTCCCTCCACTGCCACGTCCTCCAAGCTGTAAAAAGCATGTCTGAAACAAGGGGGGTAGTGGCAGAGAGGGAGTGAAATGGGAGAGAGGAGGAGGTGGAGGAGGAGGAGGGGTGTTATGCCGAGTGTCCATGGAGGAAAGACCAAAGTGCTAAGATTTGTGAATGAATTAGAGAATTGATTCCCTTTTTGGGGGAGCTTCATCATAAGGGAAATGAAACTGCTATATTGCATCTTTTATTTTCAGTGACCACCATTTTTTAACTTATGTCCTCTGGTCATCAGGGTTGCACCTGCTCCTCTCTCTCTCTCTCTCTCTCTCTCTCTCTCTCTCTTCCTCCAAGCTGAAGTGACCACACACCACACGTGTCACAGGCCTACCAGACAGGGGGAACCTGCAGTGATTTAGCAAACAAGCGCTCAATCAATGGTGCAGTGGAGCGAGTAACACATGCCAGTCAAAACCTATTACGTTCAAACAGCCCTCTTCAACTTCCACTCCACTGGGCCGACCCTTGGGCTGCGAGCCGGAGAGACTGGCCAGAGGACAACCACAGTGTTGTGAAGTCATACACTTAAGACAACAAAGTGTTTCTGTTTGCCTGTGATAAGGGGCTCATTATTTTTAAATTCTTACCAAAAAATAACTGGTAATGTACCTTTCCCAATGAGATTATTACGTTTTTTGGGAAAATACAGTTCAGAGTTTAGTTAGATGCAAATATCTGAAATTGGATTGTAAAATGTACCATTTGCAGCACAAACAATGTAGTCAAGCTTTTGTACTTACTGAATACTGTTGTTACTATGCTTATTACCATATTCATGAGGCAGAAAACACAACTTCTGAATGCGTGTGAACATGGGATAAAAAATCTGTTTAAACTGCTCTACGTCTTCTGGGTATTCCCGGTTGTAAACAGGATCACATTTTGCTCGAATACAAGCATAATGAAGCAAGCACATTGAATAATAGGGAAAAGTAGTTGCAAAATGACTATTTTGACTCTATAGGTTTAAGTAAGGCTAAGAATAGACCAAATGTTTTACTGTATATGTAAATTACCTTTTTGAAGAATATGCGGCATCTTTTTAACAATTCTTTCTGCACTTCATACCTGCTGGGTACCGTTGTCTTTGTAGCTTCTGAAACCTATACAATGTATTTATTGAATCCTACTAATGTTTGAATGCTGTCTGTACAACTTTTAGAGTTGTTTTAACATGATTAAGGCCACAAACCAATACATGTTGGTATTCTAATAAAATGTCTTGTTATAGAGTGACGCGTCCTAAAACCTGGAAGTAAAGTCCTTCCGGTTCCTTCGCCTAAAACGCAATGCAATTTCTCCATAGGATTTTAGAAAATAGCTCGAAATAAGGTCTGTGGTTGACACATTTAAGAGACGGATCACGTTTTGTTCAGCCGGATAATATCCACATGTCTACCCTACTTTTATAATTTTCTCATCATAAATCTATCAATTAGATTTATGATCCGGCTGAACAAAATGTGATCCGTCTCTTAAATGTGTGTCAACCACAGATCGTATTTCGAGCTATTTTCCAAAATTCTATGGAGAAATTGCATTGCTTTTTTGTCGAGGGAACCGGAAGGAGTTTACTTCCGGCGCCTGCTCCGTCATCGCCGCCCGCAACGACTCCCAGTTCTGCCCTTATAAATCCATGATCAAATTCCTACAGCTTAGACCTACCTCTAATCCTCTCTCACCAATATTTCTTATCTCAGGGAATTTTCCCTTAACTCAACGACAGTTCAATCACTATTTAAAGCAAGTTCTCATTAAATCCGGGTTATCACCCCTCCTATACACGGGGCATTCATTTAGAATAGGTGCAGCTACTTCCGCTGCTAATCAAGTCGTCTCATCCTCATCCCTGCAACAACTCGGACGGTGGTCCTCCTCCGCTTTCTCATCCTACATTCGTCCGGACCTCAGTGCCGTGCTGGCTTTCCAAAGGTCTCTCCAACCTTAAATTGGTACGTATGCATATAACTGGTGGTGGTTCTTTAGCATGTCAGCACGTATATTCGCCCCGCGGCTCATGTTTATCCTTGCCATGTCTAACCCCGTACGTCCAGGTCATAACCTTCGGGTCTGTATAAAATTTGTCCCTGCTAAGTCAGGTTGCCCCGTACGTCCGGGAAGCCCTGTATGTGCAGGACGCCCTGTACGTCCGGGATGCCCCTTACGTCCGGGAAGCCCCGTATGTCCGGGGCGTCCCGTATGTCCGGGATGCCCTGTACGTCCGGGATGCCCTATACGTCCAGGAAGGATGCCTAGGAGGCATCAGTATGTCTAAATCCCCACATGTATTAACCTCTCATTTCATCCATAGATTTCCACTGCATCCCACAAGGTAAGAATTCATCACGTTCAGTGCTTCATACTTTCACTTATTTTGGGGGTTCATCGGAAACGGTTCTTTCCCTTCCCGATTGATATCCTACAAAACCTGGGCCTAATCGCCAAACACCATTTCATTCACTTGTTATAAACTGTCATCATTATGTTTCATTTATATAATGTGACCCGATAATAAACATGTATTTCATACATCACGTCTCTCCTGATTGAAATGAAGCTCAGCGCAAGTTCAGGCAGGAAGACCTATCACTTCGTATTGCACGTCATGGCAATACTCGCTCCCTTCACTAAATGATAGGTTAGCTGAGGAGTGGCGCTCCCTATCACTTCCCTCCATTCACAAGCCTAATTATCGCACCTGTTAATCCCTCTATATATGCTCTCCCCTTTTCCATCAGCTGTCTTCCAGGTGTCAACGCGCAACCCTCCTCCACCCCTTCGCCTCCTGCTTCCAACTCAGGGCCAAGCTCAACCTTCTCCCTTCCAACCGGAACTAACCACTTATCACCACCACCAGTGTCTAGACCCGGGGGGGTTCATCGGAAACGGTTCTTCCCTTCCCGAATGACATCCTACCAAACCTGGGCGTAATCGCAACCGGGGAGAGCGCCGTGATGGTAGGTATGTCTTCATGCAACCTAGTAGGTCCGACAGTTGATATAAGGGTGGAAACGCGATTTCAAACCATAGTAGGTACATGTGAAGACGAAACGATGGCAAGAGATTGTTTGGTGAACATCATACAGGGTAACAGTCGGAGAGCCGAAAATTACTTTTTTGAATTTTTTGGTTATACAGATGTCCTTAACGTTGAGAAGTTCTACAGGTATATGGCAAGGCAAACGCTTCCCTATCAACTAGCACAGTAGGCTAACAGGGGTTCGGCTGAGCTCGCTCCAGTTTGAGGAGGGTCAGTGGGCAGCGGAGTCAAAGCAGACTCGCGTGGCGTCGCCGGAGAGCGTGGTCGTTCCGTCTTAAGGAGCAGCGGGGGGCAGGTCGTCGTGACCTAGATGAGGTCGGCACGACGTCATAGAGGGAAGAGTGAGATCACTCACTTGACAGCGTTGTTCTCGGTAGGTAATGCCGGTCCGAATTCAGGGGTCGGGTCCGGTCGCGAGGTCGGCTCGGGGGGTCCTTCTCCTCTCCCCAGAGTCGCGCCAAGTGTCCGCTACCCGCTTTCCTGATTTTCTCTCGTCCATCGTGATGTCCCAGCTCAGGCCGCAGCCTAAATGGTTCTTATGACCGAGACCTGTGAACGCCGCTCCGATCCACAGCTCGCGCGTAGTGGTGTGAGCATGAGCGAGCGTCTTGTTACCGGTAGTATTGGATCAGATAATTAGAAGGAAAAACTTAAGTTCGGCGGTTGGGTCCGCGGGAGTCGGGCCCTCGGGCCGTGAATTTGCGTCTAGGGAAAGAAAAAGCTAACCGTGAACAGTTCGCATGTGACCGCGTTCCGGGATCCCCCGATTCGCGGGTCGGTACTCACTCCGTTCGTACGGCCATCGAAGTTGGAGGGCGAAGAGCGGCGCGCGGGCGGCCCGAGTCTAAGGAGCGTAAATCGAAGAAGAATCGAGCCATCAACAGAAGAGGTGGAGAGACCTAATGTGCTGGAGAGGTCCCGAGGGCAGGGCCAAGTGCTCATCGGAAGGATGGTAACGGCGTTCGTTTAGCGACGGTATTAACAGGATTTCGAATAAAGGGTTCCGAGATGATCGCGTCTCTAGGAGGCTTCCCTTTTCAAGCTTACATATAAGAAACCTCAGATAAACGAATAAGAACATGGCAGAGGGATCACTGGAACCGAGATCTCAGGCAGTTATACGTGGGTGATTAATCCCCCTCACGCTGATTCGGTTTATGCGGCGTTTATGAGTACACGAAAGCCTCCGCTTCGATGCCGAATACGCATAAATTTAGCACGTCTGGTCGCGGAACTAGCTAGAAGGTCATACCTCCTTTTGCTATTAAGGCACGTTGTCTGACTCGAGTTTTTGTAGGCGTGTACGGTTGGTGTGGGGAGCACTTACTTCAATGACAAAATTTGGGTGCAAACTTACGGACGACAACTGGTTTTAATTGACCTAACGGCCACTCTATTGTGGTGGTTCTTTAGTGTTGTTTTTTAGCTTGTCGAGCAATGACCGATATTTAGGTCCGAGTTAGATGTACCAATAACAAATAAGCACTAATCGTCTCCCCTCTTGTTCGGTTCATGGTTCCGGTTTTTTCCAGAGGACAAAATCTTCCCGACCGGTGTCGTCGTCAGGTGGAGTGGAGAGGAGGTTGGGTTTGGATTAATGTTATTACCACCCGAAAACCCAGTGCCTGGCTGTACCAGAACAGTCCCTAGCTCCAACACGGCTCGGCGACCGTACGTTGTGTGCGCACCTGTCGGGCTCAACGTTTTCCGTTATTTTCGGACACGACCTCCAGGGACTTCTTACTATCACACTAGCACCGGTATCTACGGGAAACGTTTTTATGCAGTGTGCCACTGGAACTAACGGGTCCCGAGTGCAAGTCCGTGCGACGTCTCTGGAAAAGAATATTCTGTGCTGTCACGAGTCGCCATCGAAATCCTATGACAGACAGCGGCTAGCTGGAAACCACGCGCAAATATGCATCTGGAGGATCTTCTCCTCTCATCCTCAACATCTACGAAATATACGTTCAAGTAACACTAGCCTAAGCTGAAGGAGTTGTAAATCTGTTTCACGAATCGGCACCTATATATGACTACAAGATGGTTATTGTATTTGATGCTATGTAGATGACGCTCCGTACTCGCGGACGTAATGATCTGAAGTAAGATCTGTAGGCGGACCTTGACAGGCTGCGAACTGATTAGGAGAAGAAGTGGCTCCTCGTATCATCACATAGCCAGGATTTACTCAAAAAAGCGTCCGTTGATTAAAGCTTAGAGCACGTATGTAGACGACGTGCGCAGCAGGTCGGGAAGACGAAGTGGCGGGAAGTAAAGGTAGCAGGGCCAGATGGCCTAATAGCGGGTGATCGATCAATACAGACTCTCTTGTTGTCTTTTGGTGGGGGATTTGTCGTCCGCTACGTTAGTAGTTGCTCTCTCAGCTAACATTCTGACAACGCGAGAGAGAACTCTATTCATTTGCAGCACGAGGAGGAGGAGAACACCTTCTATAAAGGAAGATAAAGCGTACATGACGACATCCCCAGTCTGACCGTCGGCACAATAGTCAAACGGAGTTTCAGCAGCCGCGAGAGGTGTGTCAGGAGAGCGCGACGGTCTGTACTTGTACACCTACCCCTTCGACAAATTTGATTAGTGAAGACAGGGACGGTTGAGGGTAATTAACGTGGTGTCGAGTTACAATGATTTCACTAGCGAGCGGCAAAGCTGCATGTGGGTTTAGCCTAACACTAAGCATTTATACGAAGTACCCGAATAGACATATTAGAGAGACGTCTACCAAAGTCACATCAAACAAGAGATAGGAGCGGGTAGGCACAGCTCGAAATCACCGAGTGCGTTGAGAGTCACTGACGGTTAGTCTAGTGTAGAGCTTTTCTGAAAACTATTGTGGGTACGTAATAGGTGCGTAAGAAACTATTGACGTTAACCATCTCTCGTACGAGTTTGTTTACGCTTCTGGCGATAAGGACGGTGTCAAAACAGGCCAGGAACATGCAAGGTAAAGATGAGAGACAGGGTCCGGACTGTTGGGTTATGCTCTCAAGCAGAGAGAACAGCAGGTGTGAGTTTGGCAGGCGATTTTGATGTGAGACTCTTCTCTTTTCCGAGTAGAATAGTCTAGACACGGCAGGGAGCGCGTCGCGTTCTCGTAAAACATCAGTCCTACTGTTACATCGGGTTATAAGGGTGTTCTCCATACAACGTCCGCATGAAACGGTAGTTGGGAATTACGCATATATGCACGATGTTTAACGTCCCGGTCCTTCGCACGAGAGGTCGTCTGGTAGTATTAACTGCCAGCAATTATTATTAGAGCTAAAGCGAGATCAATTCATCGTAGGTAACCATGTGCATAGTTCATACCCTTCGAAGGTTCAGTTCGCTATAGCGACAGGCAAATTCTCGAGAATATAGCCACGTCGTCATATCCCATTGGACAACGCGTATGTAGAGATACTGGATGAAAAAAGGGCTATTGGAAGATCGACCTAGGAAGGGTTTAACTGAGAACACGTAGTCCAGCATGTCTTAGGGAGAGACTATAGGCAGTACGGGTAGATTCTCTTAATGAAAGAGGTGTAACGTCTCTCAGAAGGAGGGAGAGAAAAAACTCGAAGATAGGATCTTGTAACCTAGAGCCGCGCCAGCAGCGATAAAACGACTATACTAGTTGTAAGATTTGATACGACACAGTAGCTCACTCAATCAAGGGGAGAGTCCTCTATCCTATTGACGAGCCAGGTGTTGGTGTATATCTGATTTCGGCCTGACTGCATTCCTCGAAATCATTCGACTTTGACTACTCCAAAAAGAACGCGTTTATTGTTGCATAAGTCCACGACGTGGCTTGTATTCCGCATTTCCTCGCTTAGTGAGGCTTAAGAACGTGCCAATGATTTGTCTCACTACGCGTAGTAAATGTGTTCTCCTTGAATTATTCTGTAAGATGTTGCCAAGAATTAGACCTCGATGATTCAATGAGCTCTTTTTGTCTTATCCTAATTAGATCGACCGAGAGGGAGCGAGCCCGTCGAGAGAAGGTGCGGAGTGACGCGAGGACTAGCTCATTGGATTATAGGGCGGTCCAATACACCGCGTAGAAGAATATATTAAGTAGCGGGCTGGACTCAGCGCTAGCCGACGACAAGTTCTTTTTGTTAGAGAGCTGAGAGACGTCGATACGAGTCTACTCCAGACGGCGAGTGCTGTTACCGAACAAAGAGCTTCCAGGAGTTGACCGAGACGGGTTGTTCTTGGTTACACTGATCTGGGTTCCAGGCGTGTGGGACTTTATGGTCCAAAAGGAATTTTGACCTGGTTTGTCGCCTTCTTTGTTTACGAGTCCTACTTAGGTACTCACTCTGTCAAGTTTTGGATTTTTCTCGAACGTTTTTTTCCAATGCCAGGTGAGTTTATGTACTAGGAGCCGACCTTTACCGCAGTGGGAAGAGATGCTGCTGAGACAAGAGGAGTCTGAGGTACTCTATAGAAGTGCCTGCGACGTGGTAGGCACCCAAACCCCCAAAGAAAGCCCTCTCACAAAAGCGTCCGAGTACGGAGTCCGTAGGGCGGTGTCGGTACGGAGAAGGAGGCGAGACGTACTCTAGGAGGGCTAGCGACAACGGCACGGTGCACACCGCAGTGGACAGACCGGGGCGCGCCTAAGTCATGAACACTGTTGGTAGCACCAGCCTTTAGAGAAATTTTAATGTTTCGCGCGGAGAGGGCACGGCTACTGTAGACGGCAAGTACTCTTCGTATGTGGCACAGAATGGTAGGGTGTGAAAACGTAGAGGCGAGCAGTGCAAGTGCCGGTGGAGATTGAGCACCGAACTAAGGAGAGAGCAAAGTGAAGGTCTTTTAAGGCCTTGAGACGGGTCTTCGTTCGCGAGTTGGCAGTCCAAAGAGGGGGACGGTAGAAGAGAGAGAGAAGAGTTTTCTTCGGGGGATCGTTCCGTGGGAGCCTAGCGGTCCAAAAAGTCTCCTTCCGAATCGGCGAAGGTGGAATTCTGTAGTACTAAAGCGAACCTCTTGAAGCGAAAATAAAACGAAAAGCATCGTATGTGATTTGGGCAGCGTAGAGGTGGCTTACGGCGGAAGGTACACGTGACGCGGTGAACTAGCGGTGAAATTGGGTTGTTAGCGCCCCCGGGAGAATCTTCCTCAAGTCAAATTGTAAGCGACAAGCTAATTCCGAAATTGGTCGGACAAGGTTGGTAGCAGTGTGAGTAAGAGTTTACCAGAAATAATTTGAAAAGGGGGACGAAATCCTGGCCTCGCAGGATAATATTTTGGTTTGTGAGAGGTGCATGCGGATCACAATAAGGTTTGAATTTCACCAATAAAGAGGGGAATATAGCTAGTGATGACGACTACGAAGTAACCAGAGGATCGAAAAATACGAAAGCGTCTTGTCCACTTAAATGGTGTCGAAGAGATTGCAAGCTAGGGTTACTCCTGCAGACGAACGATGTACTAGGAAAGTCGCGGTCGAAAATCGAATGTAAATTTCGTGAGGTTTACGCCGCCGCGGACGGGCAGTAGCGGCGGGCGTGCTGAGGTCCAGAACGGGAGTATTTAGGGTACTATTTTAAAGATGTGCGGATCTGGATGGAGATTAGGGGGAGAGGAATAAGAATTTTTTTTAGAGTATGTCCTTAAAAGGATTGAGTTTGGTTGTAAGTTGGTGATATAATTTGCGTTCGTAGAGAGTACTTTAGGGCCCAATAGGGGGAGGATAGTTGCCCCGTAAGTAAATCTTATCCACGTCGATGACAGGCGACGATTAGTTCCGCAGAGTAGGAGTAGTTGACGTTGTTGAGCCTGCGCACCAGGAGGAGCGAAAGAGTAGGATGTAAGCTGGCCGTGGAGTCACGGCACGGACCGGATAGGTTCCAGAGAGGTTGGAATTTAACATGCATACGTATCTTTGACCACCCACCAGGAAATCGTCAGTCGTGCATATAAGCGGGGCGCCGGAGTGACAAATAGACTGTACAGCATTGGGACATGCAGGTCCAACATTGGAAGCCCAGACATAATTACACAGGGACGATTCAGTCCAACGGGCTGCAGGCTCGACATCAGCCTGCGGGACATTGCAGGGCCCTTCCGGCGCATGCAGGTCCTCGGGGCATGCAGGCCCTTCGGCATGCAGGCCTTCGGGACATGCAGGTCCTTCCTACGGATCCTCCGTAGTCATACAGATTTAGGGGTGTACATAATTGGAGAGTAAGTAGGTATCTAAAGGTGCGGTAGGTGTTCCATTTAAAGTAGTGCAAGTCATGATGTATGTATGTGTGAAGAAAACCCACAGTAGCCTTTGCCAAGAAGGGAAGGGCTTACTGTAGAGTTTTGGACCCGGTATTGCGGTTTGTGGTAAGTAAGAAGAACAATATTTGACAGTAGTAATACAAAGTAAATATATTACACTGGGCTATTATTTGTACATAAGGTTATGTAGTAGTGCAGAGAGGACTAACTTTACTTCGAGTCGCGTTCAAGTCCGTCCTTCTGGATAGTGAAGCATAACGTGCAGTACCGTTATGAGCGAGAGGGAAGTGATTTACTATCCAAACGACTCCTCACCGCGAGGGATAGTGACAGGGAGGGAAGTGTTCATTGTGTTCGGATTAGTAGCTGTGGACAATTAAGGGAGTACATATACGAGAGGGGAAAAGGTAGTCGACAGGAGGTCCACAGTTGCGCGTTGGGAGGAGGTGGGGAGAAGCGGAGGACGAAGGTGAGTCCCGGTTCGAGTTGAGGAGGGACGGTTGGCTGGATTGGCGAATAGTGGTGGTGGTCACAGATCTGGGTCCCCCAAGTAGCTGCCAAGAAAGGGAAGGGCTTACTAGTAGGATGTTTTGGACCGGATTAGCGGTTTTGATAGTAAAGTAAGTGAACAAATATTGACAGTAGTAATACAAGTAAATATATACACTGGGCTATATTTGTACATAACGTATGGTACAGACGATCAACTAGCCCAGTGTAATTCATGTTCTTGATATGTAAGTACTGCAAATGAGTTCTTGTTCTAGACTCATGAAGCATGATACTGATGTTCTAG
>NW_011333040.1:4634249-4648072 GCF_000735185.1 Notothenia coriiceps
AGTCACAGTGTATTTACCAGTAAATAATTCACTTTTTCCCAGTTACAGCAACTACCCCCCTTACCACCGTTTTTACCAATGCCATCACAACACAACCCTCATATCACTAAACATACATATGATGGTTAGAACTGTTTCTTCTCTGCACTGTATACTTGACGCCCAACTAACGCGCAACACCGCAACCAACACCGCATAAATGCCACACAACCCCGAATTATGGTCAGCACGCTTGTGAAGTTAGTTTGCTTGGAAAGACCAAGCTGCCATCTGTAATATCATCAATGTTACCAATTATATGGTACTAATTGGGAACTGTTTGATGCACAACTTCCTGGCATCGGAAAACCGCGGGTGACCATAACAGGAGTCTTTTCGATCCAAAGTATGACCTTCCTGCCTCTAACCCAGCATAAAATTAAGTAAACCAATTTCACACCAAGGAGAGGACCTCGCCACCAGTCCACACCCATGCAGGGTGCAAACATCAACCAACTCACTGGGATTGTCTGGATGTAGGTCTGGATCATCTGCACACACAGCGCTGCATACAGTAGTTACGTTAGGCTGAGATAGAAAACATTAGAAAAACTACAGAGGAAAGATCTTGGCAGAGTTGACAGGTTTACTCTGTTACAGTGCTGTGTAGCAGAAATCCTGGTCTAACTGATGACAGGCATATTAATCAAATCATCATCCTTTTTTATGTAGTACTTTAATCCCATTTGAAGAGATAATTGTCACATTATTTTCTCAAATAGTTACAGTTTGGTTAGGATTTGCATTCCCACACCATTTTGAAGTACATCCAGCTGGATCCTCACATATTTATCAACTATCTTTAACTATTATTAAATATATGTGAACATAATTTTAGGTTAATTATTCTCCATAGATTAGTTCAAAACGTAAAGTGTATGAATATACCTGATCCATAATAGCTATCAGTTCAGTAGATAATACAGTTTGCTACATTATTATACTTCAGTTGTTTAATCATAGCTCACAATGGATAGTGTTATGGTTGTTATTACTTCTTAGCCTAGCTATTCAACAAGTTTATACTGTACACGATTTTTAAGGCAGCTAACAATGGTAGGCTCTTCACTCTCTTGCTAGCATTTTGGTACCTGAGTCCCCATTCTAGCAGAAAAGGTTGGAAGTACTGTCCTTACTGTTTGGCAACCCAACAATTACGATGAGCGGTTGACCTAATACTGACATTCATTAAATGTTGATAATAGAGATGTCTTGCAAGGTTACTAAATAAAGAAATTAGATAAAAAATGGTTTTATAGTCATAAATTGCAATTTATGTTTTAAAATTCCAAGTTCAAGGAACTGCCTTGTCACTTTGATCATATGGAAGTGGAGCCTATAGTTTTAATTTAAAAGATTTTTTTTCAATAAATAAATCTAATTTTTACATAACATTAAATATAACACTGAAATGGTAAAAAAAAAAACGCAAATTATTATTAATAATATCAAATAAATGTCAGTCACCCAGAATTACGTCATTGGTGTTACTGCTACACAAAACGCTTTTATTTTGAAGTAATGTACTGTCTCTGAAGTGGCCCCTGTAACAAAAGATCATTTGAGGCAGTGCAGTGGACAAAGACATAAGGAAAGTCAGATACTTCTTACTTTGTTTGTTAAAAGGTTTCATTTTATCTTTAAATTTTGCGTGCGTCTTTTAAGTCTATCATTAGTGTTACTCATTTCATAGCCCTAGGGGTGAATATTTGAATGGGAAAATGTATTGTATTGAAGGAGTTAAACAAATTTGATATTGACTGAAGCCATATTTGGTCTGACACATTGCAGCCATTTTGTTAAAATGGTGGTGTTACTCTTCTTCCTGGTAACACGTAACACCAGTGACATTCCTATACAAAATAAGCTTTGTATAAAATAAAAAATATAATTTAAGCTCTACTTGTTGTGGATTCATCGAGTTAAGAGTTAGTTATTGCTATTTAACAGGTTTTAGATGTGTCTAGAAGGAATATATTTCAGCAGATTTGTATCACCCAGATTCCACCTTTTCTGTAGAATGACCCACCTATGTGCTTGAATGCTTTACGGTGCCATAACTGACTGTCGGTGGAAGGTGCTATGTGGATAAATGTTAAAAAAATATACATTAATTCTGCTACTCCAACATCTTTCCACTCATCCTCTAACACCTGTAACCCCTCGGGTCTACGTTTGGGAATCTCTAATCAAGACCAGTACATCTTAAGATTTTCCTTTCCGATCTATCCAACATGACGTTTATCACACACTCACTGTGACAAGTATTGTTTTACCGGGTGTTTAATAAAGTTTAACATTCTTTGGTTGCAACTGCAGTAAAAGCCATTAGCCCCTGACACTTTAAAACCTCAATGTCTTTTCAACAAATCCACATTTTAATCTCAACTGCAGCACCTTCAGCACCACAGTAGCAGCCAAAAGCTCTTTGTTGTTGCTAATATAGTCCTAATATACTGTAAATCACCCATATGGACAGTCCACCTTTCTTTCATGCCTGTGTTTTTGAATTTGGCCCACAGCACCAGTCCGGCATGAATCTAGCAGCCTCATTATGACCAAGGCAAAGCCCATTACTCTGCTCTGCCCACAGGGAATAACACCTTTTCCTTCATTAACCCGCGAATAAGAGCTGTTAGCCACAGTTTCCATCACTTCATAATGTACGACCTGATTCAAAACTCAATACTTCATCGACTAGTTTTCAACAGATTTTCCGATTCTTTCCTCAAGCACAATATCCAGCTGCGATACCTATGCTCTTTTAGAAAATGTACTGCCATAAATACAGCTTTTTCCCATTGCGTGCACAGAACTGTTCCCAGAAGCACTTGCCCTTAATATTTCTACATGTGATCCCAAAGCAGTTTGGCTGTTAGTTGACTGTTGCGACCATGAATTCCTCCTTTCTCACCTTGCTTTAACTCAAACACAGTCTTTTGCAGCCAGCCAGATGTTTAGGCTGGAAGTTCTCCACAGAGGAGGCCTCAGTCGTATGCACGGTTGTTATTTATCTAAATTGTATTTTTCTCCTCAACAGCATTTTTTCCCTTCTTTCTGCTCTCAGGGGTAGTTTACTTTCACCCCAAAGTAGGAGGTGCAGAGAGGAAAGGCTTTGCCAGCATACCCACAATTCACCAGTGGCTGACGGAGCTGATGAAGTTGAAGTTGACAGCTGCATAAATCACTGGCTCATGGTGCTAATAGGTGGCAGTATAAAATCAAGCACAGACCACCCATGCTGCAGGGCAGGAATAGGAGCATCAAGTCATATCTAGCGTGCAGCACTGTACAGCCATCCGAAACACTTAACCCCCCCCAGCAGCCCGGCCTGTTCCAGTGCAAGGGGCTCTCTTAGCAACACAGGAAAGGCCCGTCTGGCATCCGCAGTGCAGTGATTCATATTTGGCACTTTCATAAAGGTTCCAAGCTGCTGGAGTTTTTTCGGGCGTATTGTCGAATGCTTCCCCCCTCAATCGCCCTTTCGGAAAAACCTATAAACATTTCTATGCCAGTAACAGAAAAGCAGCCTGTGCTTTTGCTTCTTTCAAATCTGAGTCTTAGCATAGGTTTTGATTCTCTTCACAGTGAGGAGAAAGGGCTGCACGCTCACCATTACTACTTTTTCTGTCCGTAGTATATTTCCACGTATGAATGGAGAGGTGCTTGAGCTCATTCAATGAAGCTGCACAGAGAGGTGTGAAGGTGGCTGTTTGCAGGGCCTCTTCCTTTGTCAGAGGGGAGATAAAACACAGGCAGAGCATGAGGGGGCGGACCCCCATCGCACAAAGCTATCAATATCCAGGCCTAGATCTCCGGGTTAAGCACAACACAACCCCACCTTAAGTGAAGGGCCCCCTGTGCAATCAGATTGTGCAATACATTTGGAGACTGAATAAAGACCCCCCCCAACCCCTGGTTGTCTCCAGGTTTTATAGTACATTTGAGCTTCGGTTGTATCCCATGTATATGAAATATAATCTGTTTCCCACCAGAGATATGAAATATTAATAAACAAATTCTAACAACTAAAATAGACTTTATATTTAAGACCAAATGTAACTTGTTAATGCTCTACGACGTTATGAAAGACGTTGAAAAAATAATACAATAGACTGAACAGTCAGACTCTTTGTGGGTTGGTCAGTACGAGGGACACCTCTAACATACATGTAGTTATATTTGGTTAGCATAGCAATAGCAGATTTCTGAAATGTTAAAAGCTGCATGATTAATAACTGTTGGTAAATAGACAAATATACATTTATGTTTTTTTAAATTATTTGAGCAAGCAATAATGCCAAGATGTGCTTGTTAATGCTCCTGTGATTTTATTTTTTCTATATTATATCATTGCAAACTAAATATCTTGTTTTTTAACTGTTCATTGGACAAAACAACCCACTTAAATCCTTGTGGATTAATCTTCTTATTATAGACACATGCATTTCCAAACATTCGGTCTACCTACGCTGTAAAATGTATTATGTCTTACACACGGCATCTGTTGCACGTCTGTCCGTCCTGGGAGAGGGATCCCTCCTCTGTTGCTCTCCCTGAGGTTTCTCCCATGTTCCCCTTTAAACTGTGGGTTTTTTCTCCTGAAGTTTTTCCTTGTACGATGTGAGGGTCTAAGGACAGAGGGTGTCGTTTTCTCATACTGATATTCTGCACAAACTGTGCTGTTGTATTTTCTGTATAGTGTCCTTACTGTAAGGTAATTATTATATGTACAGCACTTTGGCTCGACCAAAAATCGTTTTAAAAATGTGCTATATAAATAAAACTTGATTTTATTTTATTTTATTTAAAGGAACAGCTTCTGCTCAGGAGACTGTGACGTTTTGTTGTACCCTTTAGAGACACATCAACTGAAGGTTATTCAAGAAATAAGTTAATTGATGCAGATAATTGATTATAAGTTGAGGCTGGAGATAAAAAACTTCAGCTTTTTTTTAAAAGGGCAAAACAAGGATTAAATAATAAATAAATAAGAATCGTTTACCAATAACAAATCTCCTGCAGAGACCATAATCAACCAAATATTGGGGATGAAAGAAAATCATTGCAGCCTCATGCTTTAATGCCACACTTGGAAAATATGTTTTTCAACTCATTTAGGGTTTTGCCTCAGTTTAGATATAAGATCACACCTGGAATGTACTTCTTTACAGCATGCTGCTCAGAGTCTTTGTCTGAAAACCTTCCCCCCTGACCAATCGAATGTCTTCTGCTTTTACCGCGCGTACACTGCACCTCTGATTAACTTAAGCTGCTACAGCCTGTCCTCAACGGCCTATAAATGGCTTGAGGTCATCTGTCATTAAACTAGAGAGCAAAAAATGACTCCTGGCTGTGTTTGCCTCTGACGATAACGCCTGAGTGTTTATGGCAGCTACCTGTACTCCACTCACTCTCTCTGCCCAGGTGGGCTGACGTGGGGAAAGTCAATAACTGATGTTGATGTTTGTAACGTTACATGAGGATAAGCCCAGTCTGTGGTTAACACTATTGGTTGATGTCAGCAATGGAGTTGTTACATTTGACTGAGTACCAAATGTGCTTTGCCTTGATAATCAGTGTGGGGAATTCGCAGTGTGGGTGGATTTTTATGAATACTGATCTCTGGTGTTGAATAAGCATCAAGGTTCTCTTTGTTTCGTGAAAAAAATATGGAACCTTGAAAAGCTTGAATGGTAATTTTCAGTTTTAAATGTTCTCACATTTCTGCTCATACAGTAGTTCAACTTGCAGATGTTCCCTATTTTAAAGGTTTAAGGGATTGGATAATGGAATAAAAATAATATCAGTATTAGCCTGAGAGTATGACTGATGTCTGGACATATGAACAACCTGAATCTTACTGTGGACAGCTTGTGGTGTGTGTGGTGTGTGTGGTGTGTGTGGTGTTAGGAGGGAAAACAGAGTTACAGTCAGCGGTCAGACAGTTCTCACAGTGCAGAGGCCGGGCTGGGGCTGTCAGGCTGACCAATGACCACAGTTTAATGTCAATGATGGAAAGTGGTTGGTGTTATGCAAAGACTTTTACACTTTTTCATCATGATGTTTATTTTCCAGCTGATCCAGTTAATAGACAAAAAGGGGCATTGCCATCAATGATATTATATGGTAAGGAAAACATAAAGCTTACTCAAAAAGTGAAAAAAAAGAAAGTATGTCACTCCATACTGGGAATACATTTTTTTTTATTGCTGTAAAGTTGTTATTGTAAATACAGAACATTGAGTTTTTACTCGTAAAATGGTGCACTCTGATGACATAGAGCTCTGCATGTCTGAATAAAATATGTTTTAATTCCCTGCAAAGTTGTCATTGTCCCTTATGATTATGTCATATATATGTATTAGTTGTTTTGTATCACTGCACAATGCCTTGATAACCTGCTGCTGTTGTAACACAATCATTTCCCGACTAAATAAACTACATCATCTAATATATCAATCCATCTATCCAGTCATCCATCCATTAGGAATTGAAACATTGTTTGCTTCCAGTAAAGCAGTTACAGTAGTTCAGTGTCCCGTCTGCACTCAGGTATATTGGTGTTGACAGAATAGCACCTGTACCTCTTTGCTTACAGACCGGTCACTGTAACTGCTTCGCACACCTGCTTGTATTCATAGTTGCACTGTTGGCAAAAATATTGAGTTGCTACGTTTAAAATTCAGTTTAGTCTGAGCGATCTTCAGCTTCTAAACTGATGAAATGCTGCTAACTACTCTGCAGTCAACAGCACGTCTCGCTCTAATGCCGCCCGACGTGACGTCCCACCCAAAAGTGACATCATGGCATGAAGAAATGGGACTTCATGCAGCACGTGGAGCAGCCAACATTGGAGCTGCCAGTGACTTTAGGCCTGTTTTTAAATGTTGTCATGGGAGAGGTGGCTGTATTCACTAGAGCCAAACAAGAGGGTCTTTTGTCCCTCGTTCCACATCTGTCCGGAATCACCTCCCCTAATTACCAAGGTTAGTTTTGGGAATTGACAGCATAAATATTAAACTGTCAAGCTCTGTCTGTTGGCAACACCTTCCAGTGAGTCATTGGCTGCCGAGGACGGAGGAAACAACGCTGTCTTTCTCTGTGCAGTGCTGCAGGGCTGGTCAGTGAGCACCTAGCATTCATTATTCCTTGTGCCTGTTTAAGGACTCAACTGTTAATATTTCTGCGTTTTTCTTTGCCATTATTTAAATCAGCACAACTATAACCACACACCATTAGTGGTTTTTACACCACAGAGGCCAACATAAATGTACTGAGAGTTTCACCTTTATTAAATTCATACTTTATGTTCTGTTTAAATTATATAAAGAGGACTGCACATTAAAGCCAAAGACGTTTTGGAAAACTAATAGATTTAATCCCTTTCTTGAAATTGAGATGGGATAAACGATACCTTAATGTGTGTATACTTGTTAAATATGAATCAAGAGCCAGCAGAGTTTAGCATAAAGATCTGCTGGCACCTCTAAAGCTCATTAGTGTGCTGCTTCAGTCCAACACATCATCTAAAAATAAATTGTTTTTAAATTAACTTTTTCTACAGATTAAACAAACCACTTTTTTACTACACTTAATTTGTTAAAAAACATGATGACACATACTTAATGGGCCATTTAACTGTTGAAAAATCAAGTGTGTCTGGTAGACAAATTGCGTAATGGAGACCCTGTTCTAAATGACATGATTTCTGTACTAAATGTGTTTTCACTTATTGGCTGTATCTAAAACTGTATAGAGGAGCTAGCCTTTTCCCCATGTCTTTATGCTAAGCTAACCGGCTGTAGACCAGACATAATTACCTCACAAACGTTAGTGGTATTGTTCTTCTTTTACGACTTTCAGCAAGAGAGAACTATTACATTACAGTGAATAGCATACTGCACTTAAAGTTGCATGAAGATCCTTCTCTGCTGCAGTCACAACAAAAAAGGGAACTTCTCTGCTGTTCAGGTGAAACACTCTTTAATCGTTTTACAAAGCGGCTGAGGAAATGTTCTGCCTGAAAATCTATCACAAATGATCTTTGCCTTGAGAAAGAGGAATACAGCTGTATTGACGGGCGTAAGACCTAAACAAACTACCCTGACAAGGCAGAGAGCTGAGCAAACAGAAGATTAGAGGGGAGATGAGAGAACGATGAAGCCGCTTCAGTCACTCGCTGCCAGCAGACTGCGGCTTCTGCTACTGTAGTCAATGAAGGGGCTGGAAACCTGAATGTATAGCAAGCCAATTAAAATGCTGTATTTCTTAAGATCAACAACTATACAGCTGTTTTTTTTAAACAATTATAAAACGTTTTTTTTTACAATGTATGTAAAATGAGATAATAGAAGAACAGAACAATGTATTATCAGTTTGTTATTATTTGAGTTAGTGGGAGAGAGAGTGCCAGGGTTATGCTTGGTACATGTCATGATTGCAAATGACAATTAAGAAAAAAAACGATTTGAAGGATTTGTCATTTATAAATAGGTCAACAAAATGGGTCTCACTCATTTCATCAGACACATAAAGCCATTTTCTGTTGCCACCAAAACCACTACTGATCCCTGATGAAAATATAAATCTGTTCTATTGTGTGAAAACAAGATTGGGGTTTAGTTTAAAACTCGGTTTAGATTCAAATTAAAACTGTGTTATATATATAATATGTGGTTAAGGATCAATTCAGTTAATATTTTTCAAATAATTTGTGACTTCTCAAATGTGAATGTTTATTCCCTTTTTTTAAGCTATTGAGAAGAAAAGAAACAGAATAAGAACTTAAAGAAAAAATGTTATGCTATTATATGGCTTTCACTTTGTATTGATTATTCTCTCGGTCATGTCCCTGACAACAATAAACGGTGTTATTAGTTATGCATTTTGTTGTATTGCATGTAAAAACCAATTAATCAAGAACATATTTGTCAAATGAATAATAACAATGAAACGTGTGAATAATAAGGAAACACAAGAAAGATTTCTGTGAGACTTGTACAGGACTTTGTGTGTGTATGCGTATGTATGTGTGTGTGCTTGCTCTTCCCATGACTCAGAGGCATGAAAGGACACAGAGTGGGCTCTCCTGATATAGCTCCTCCTCTTCAGCGAGGCCACAAAAGTGCCCATCGTGTTGTTTGGTTAGTTTCGCTGTAACCCCCAGATTCAGCGCTCCATCACACGGCAGCCAAACAGAAAAACACAAACGCTGTCAGACAGAGTCGGTTGCTAAACAACCAAGGTAGGCATCCTTGGAGATTAGGGGTGCTGCCCTGCGTTTTAGGACCCCTAACTGTGCCTTGGGCTGGCCGTGTCCTGCCTGCAGAGAAGTGTGACAGAGGAACCTGACAGCTCTGCTGCCTTGCCCAAGGACACGCTGTCACTGAGGCATAATAAGAGCGGACTGAGTGCTGCACGGCCGACAACAACACCCCGGCCCCCGCTGCACGATTAGAAAGAGCTTCCCAACAAAGAGGCGGCCAACAAAAGGTCCATGTTAAATTAGGCATTTAATTCAACACTCGGTCACAAGGGCAAAGCAATCAGAGGGAAATGGTACAACATTAAAAGGACAAGGAGAGACAGAGTGTCAGATAAGGCCGCTGAAATGACTTTTGGTTGTGTTAACAAATACTGAACACAAACTACAGAGCAAATTAACTTTGCATTATCAAACCTGCAGCATTCTACTAAAGATAATATTGTGCAACAGTGGAAAGACCAGAACAAAATACCCCAAACTATAAAATCGAGTTTAGCTAGAAACAAATCAATGAGGAGAAGGAGAGTTACATTTGGCAACACCAAGTATGTTTATGATTATTTAGGATCCCCATTAGCTTTTGTCAAGAGCAAAAGCTAATCTCCTAAATAAACATAAACATACTTGGCCACTCATGTATTTCCAGTGTTGTATGAATGCTGTTCGATGAGTGTAAAAAACTGAACAGGCCAAAAACGTTTTTTAAAGAAAAATTGGGTGCACTCCGTAGCTACAATGAGTGAACCAGTATGTATGGTAACCTGTTGAAACTTGAAGTCTCCTCAAGTGTGTCACATTTCACAGTGACACTCCTCTGGATGTCAGTACCTGTCCTTCTGTGCTCCAGTGTCGGGCCTAAGAGTTGCGGTACCAACACCCCTCAGCAATAAAAAATGATATACGACACACAAGTACAACGTGACAACAATGAAGTCATCTGGCTTGCACCCGTTTCCTCAAATCAAAGTCTTATACAGTAGTGACAACTCTGAAAACTCTGATTTGCAGTTGTTATTTTATGATTTAATTACAAGTGTAAAGCTCTGAGGTATTGCAGGGGGGTTAAAGGAGAGCTGCTCTCTCAGCACTTGTTGAGCAGAGGATAATTATAGGGAGGGGAAACCTCGTCAAAGTCACAGGAATTCACTCTGATTTATTCAAGAGTGAAAGGATTCCTTGTAGGCCTTAAATACATTTTAATTGCAGTAAGCTGTCTAACACAAAAGACCCCCCTCGTCCCCCCTGAACCCTGGTGAGTGGGGAACTTTGATTAGATTACAAAAGAAAGGATTGAAGGGGGCAATCGAGTCCCATACTCACACAAAATACTTCATTTATATTTAAGGAGTTAATGCACACACACTCACACACTTTTACAACTTAAAAAAAGACCTGATGTCATATTTCAGAAAATAATTTAGTAGGTGTAGCGGATATGCAAACCTGGTTTTATTGAATAGCGAGACAAAATAATGGGTGTGACTGTGAACTTGTAAGTGCTGAGTTTAAACACAAAAGTAAATTGATAAGAAGGAGAAAAAGATAATTGAAGCTTTTGGAATGCACGTTTCCAATATCCTTTGGCAAAACAGCCTCCTGCCCTCTTGTCTCACTTGTCAAGTCATGTTGTGGTATTTATTGGTTTGATTCTACAGATTTGCTCCTGTATTTTATCGTCTTTAAACGCCTAACGCTTGTGTGTATGTGCATTGCTCCTTTAACACATAATGTGCCTTGTGGTGTATTTGTTGTACTTACTCCCTGGTAAACCATTTGTATTTCACTGTATTTCCTTGTATATGCTTAAAGTTATAAATAACCCTAGATGTATCCTTTATTAGGTTTCAGAAAATGACGAGGTCTCTATTTTTGTTCAAAAGGTAACACACACACATAACCTTGTTTTTAGCATAAAGGAGTTTATCTCAAGCCAAACAATGTCCATAAACAGTTTAGAAAAAGGCATAATGTATGTAGCCTCTTATAATAAGAGAAGGCTTGAGGGGCTCTAAGACAAAAATATGTCGTAGTCATGAAAATGTCTAAAAAGTAGATACATAAGGTCTTTAAGTTATTGAACCTTATCATTTTTGTTTAGGAAAATGGCGTTTCCTTTCTGGTGACAGAGTGGGGCTCCCTGGTTCTATCACAGGTTCAGGTTAAAAGCCCTCTCTGGACGTCCCTGTTATCTGTAGGTGAGTGCCCTGAAAAAAAAGTAAAAAGCTTTAAATTAGCAGAAGACAGGTGTCAGCTAGTCTTTTAGGAAAAACAAATCTGTCCACGCCATTGGACACTTTCCCTGCAAAGTACAGAAGCAAACTGTCTGGGCGGACAGGGAGGAAGATAGAGATGGATGTAGAGAGGGAGGCATATGTTGAAGGGAAATTAATAGCTATGTACTTTATCTTTTTGTCTTTCTCTTGTTTATACTCTCTTTTCTGGTCCCTTTGTCTGATGTAGGGACACTTTGAGGATTTGTTCTTGAGTTTTTTTTAATGAAATCCATCTCATTGCTCACTGGTATTATTTTAAAGTAAAACTGTGAGTTTTAGCTACGAAACATTTGGCTTGAAATAACTTGCCAAAACAAATTAATGCACCACTAATAAAATCCAAACCATAAATTGGGCACACAGAATGAATGGCATACGGGGTGTAGAGTTTGAAGCTTTATGTGTTAAGGAAACGCCCTCTCTTCTGGTTAGACCAGAGATTCAAGACCCCTGCACAAGTTGAAGCCTGCTGCTGGGTGCTCGGGCCCCGAGGAGTGAAAAGGGACGATAATTGAGCTTGAAGGAATGGAGGGGGGAAGTCACGTTCCAGCAATGAGTCCAAAACAAAACTCCGGCTAATTCTACTCACTTTTTACAATGGACGGCCGTTGTGTAAACCTGACACTTCTTGACCTCTCCAAAAACATTTTATATGTATATATTTATATGTATTATGATACAATTAACTAACCAAGGGATTTAAAGTGAGCTTATATGAAATGACATGGATTTCAATACAGCCAAATTCTAGTCACTTTTTAAGTTGGTAATGTTACATAACTTACTGAATAACAGAGATGGCGTTTCATTAAAGTGGATATTTTTCCAAGCTCAAGAAAAATCATAGTAACATTTTAGCTTAAGCTGAGGCAAGTTGTGATAAAGCTCTCTGCAGTTTATTGTTTTTCCATCTGGACTAATAAAGTATTACACAAAGAATGTATTCAAAGTGAATTTAAAAAATCTATCACAGCAGCTGTTTTTGGTAGCTGGTGTTAAAGTCAAGTTAAAGTATACCAGCTCTGGTCATTTTACCAAAATGAGTGAGCAGCAGTCATTATTCAAACAGCCATGTGAGATTCTACTTCTACAACCAATTCCTCTCTGTACGATAGACAACGCATTCTCTTTAGTGAGGAAACCTCAAACTCAAACTGTGACCTTTCTGGTCAAGGTGAGCTGATCTTAGTGGCAACAGGCCTTGAGGCCGTGGTGGTGTTGCCTACTTGATCTGAGCCTGTCAAAGGTCTCCAGGCAGCTTCTTGTGGTCTTCAGCAGCTCTGAGGGCTCAGCAGTTCCTCTCAACAGACGGATCATTCTGCGACCGCTCTGTCCTGAAGGGTCACAACCTGCACCGGACAGGAAACACCCTGCAGGCTCTGAGTCACTCAGTGGCTTCTGCATCTGAATGGACATTATCTCTCTCTTGATCTCTTTCTGCTTTTTCCCTTTGTTGCTTTCATGTGGATTTAAATGCTGAGATGGGAGGCACATCCCTTTCTGCATGGCTGAACATGAAACCGACCTGATCTCTCAGTTACTTACGGACTCTGATATTGATTCTAATTCTAGTATCTGCAAGTCAGATAATCATGTGTCTTAAATGCTACAGTGACATGCCCACATTTTTCCTAAACAATCCAGATCCCCAAAAACAAAAAGTCTATAAGGTTAAAATCAGCAAACTGTTTAAAATGTGTTTTGACAAATGTTTGGGTGATTTGTTAAAGGATCAATCTACTGTTGGTTCAGTGTGTTACCTTTAAAGTCATTATACAGATATATTTTCTAGTTCCCTTATTTAAAGTGTGTATATACTGCACATATTTCAAAGTGTTTGAGTTTTCTAAATCCACAGTGACGTTGTGACCTTGATCAGCAAGGGCCATGAAAGTCATAGTTGTAAAAATCAATCACATTCAAAAGATCAGGGGCCGTATTCACAAAGGATTTTAGGGCTAAAAGTAGCTCCTAACTGGCGAATTTAGGAGAAACTCCTAAGCATAATGGGCGTGTCAGTCTTAAATTTAGGACTCCTAATTTTATTCACTAAGAGCAATTCACAAAGTATTTTAAGCCTAAAAGTAGCACCTAAGTCTGGGAGAGCTTAAAAGTCCTCGAGAGGACTCCTAACTCAGTAAGACCTATTCACAAAGAATCTGAAAATGGCTGAGAGACGAAATGTTTTGGAGACAATGGAAGACTGTGAATTGATCAAGAGATATAGGCTAAATCGTGAACAC